>NC_137800.1:69276063-69798563 GCF_963383645.1 Muscardinus avellanarius
TCTATTAGGAAGGCTCAGGGCTCAAATATCAGCCTTCCTTTTGACAATGGTGGTGTGAGAACTGGGCCCCGAACCCTTGGCTGGCTTTTCTGTGGAAGGTGTGAATGCTTTTCTCTGAACTTGGCTCAGAGCGGGCCTCCTCGCTTAAGGCTCTCACATGTTTGGTATCAAGAATTAGAAAGGAAGTGGTTTTGTGGGGTTTTTTTTTTTTTTTTTTTACATTTAAGTTTTGGGTCACTCGGTTATTGATTTGAGGAAGCTCTTTCTCTTTGAGCCACTTTGGAAGGCAGCTTGCTTTCTGAACTTTTCTGATCTCTGGACTAAAGGTGGCAGGTTCTGAATTACCTGAAGCCATGAAAGGCAGGACACCACGTTGTTTGGGTGACTGAGCCTGCCCTTACCTCTGTGAGAGTGAACTGAATGAGGCCATTAAACTCCCCGAGGGTGATGGCCACTGGGTTGGAGGACACAGGGCCATAAATGTGTCAGAGCTGATGATTGTGCCTCAAAGCAAGGTGCTACCTGTCAACAGCTGGGGGAAAGGTTGTTTATTACTCCACAGTTCTCTGCCATTGAGTTTGTGTCAGAGGGGAGCTACAGGAGCTGCAGTGTGAAAGCAGAGAAGGCCCCCGCCTCATCCTTCCCTGTGGACATGTGGTACCACTGGTGTTTTGTTGGGGGGCCCAGTGGAGTCACTATGGGCAGGATTGAGGGGGCCCTAGCAGAAGCAAGCTCTGGGCAGATCTTTTTTTGTGTGTGGGTTTGGGGATGGAACCCAGGGGCATCCGACTTAAAAGCTATACCCCCTTCCCTATTTTTTATTCTTTATTTTGAAACAGGTTCTCACTAAACTGCAGAGGGCTTCACTAAGTAGCTGAGGCTGTCCGCGAACTGTGATCCTCTTGTCTCAACCACCCTGATGCTGGGATTACAAGCGTGCGCCACCACACCTAGCTTGGGCAGGTCTTGCAAAGGGACACGTTCTATCTTCAAGGTCAGCAGGGAAGTGTGTGCTTGACTTTCGTGTTTACCAGGTGAAAAGGTATCATTTCTTCTCTGCACTCCACTACCCCTGACCCCTGTAGGCTGAGAATATTTGTAAAGTAAGACCTTCTGGCAGCCGGAGGGCTCGGTCCATTGGTTTTTCTCCGATAGCCTTGCTGTGAGCTCGGTTTCGCAAGAGAATGCATCTTGGAAGGTGCTTTCTACCTGGAACCTGGTTTCTCAGAAGCATGCTCTGGTTCATTGACACTGAAAGACCTTTCACTCCCAAAGACCCATTTGGAAGAGGGGCAAAAGTGGCTAACTCCACATTTTCTAAAAAGGAAATCATTTCTTATTTCTGTAAATTTGGACCACACAGGATCCTGTAAACAGCGGGGGCCCTGCAGGAGCTTGATAATAACAGAGAGAACTTTGAGGATGAGTCTTACTTAGTCCTGTCCCTAGTACCTTGCAGTATTACAAAAAATAAAAAAGACCACTCTGCACACTTTTATTGGTATGTATAATAATTTAACTTTAGAGTTATAAGCGTACATTATTTTTAGCAAAACTCCACAATGGAGATTTGTATGTTCTCAATTAAAAAAAAAAAGATACCCTACAAGAACAAATAATATGCAGATGTATATAGTCTGAAATATGTTCTTTTGCCCTCTCTGGAATTAGAAAAACAAGTCACTTTAGGGATACTCAATGGAATTTCTGATTTATATAACCACAGAGGTAGATACTGTTTTAAGATAGACTGATCAGATACTAATATTAACTAGCCATTTCTTTTTTTAAATTTTTTTTCTTTATTGAACATAAGTGGTATACATTTAAACTATACTTGGTCTCCTCTCCCACCCACCCCTGCTTTCCTTTCCCCCCTCCCACCAATGATTGTCCAGGGTAACCATGCCATATTCATAATTTTACACATATTCGGATATAGACCCTCATTAATCAAGTTCAGTCTTCCTCTTCCCCTATCTTTCCACTTAAGCTTTGAACTAGCCATTTCTTTACATCCGGGATAAGGACACTGAGAATGATGCCAATAAAGTGAAAGATGTTGAGGGATTAAGATGACCTGGTTGCTAAATGTTATAGTGTTAATAACACAGCGATTGCCCTTTTAAAACACACCCACACTTACAAACTCCCATCACCACTCCCACCACAGAAATGAAGCTCCTTTCCCGTCCCCTTGCCTCGGTATGTGTCAGAAATAGCAGCAGTAGGAAATGGTTCGTTTACTTCTCCTCTCACCGCCACCCCGGTCCTGGCATTGAGGGGATGCACTTGCATTGAGAGTCAATAGAAATGGTGGCAGAAGATTAGGAAGATGTATGGTGGGTCTTTAATGACATGAGGATTCTTGTCCTCTGGGGGTAGGAACGTATTGAAGAGGAAGAAGATGCAGAAAGTTTGTTAATCAGAGCAAACTGTTTCTCCATTTTTCTGGGGGTAAATTTTGCACCCTTCCTTAAAACATTCTAAGTGCTGAAGTGAGATTGCAAATGTGTATGCGTATGCGTATGTGTATGTGTGGCAAAAGAATTCTTCCCGAGGTTGAAACTGTTATTTCCTAAATGTGCTCATGCCTTAATTGGCTCACTGTGGGGACAAAGCAAGAAATGTTATGAATTATTTTTAATTACTATAAAAATGAAGCCATTTTGGAAAATAAGCTCAGAAGTGGCATGTGATTTATAGTGGCTTCGAGCAGTTTTGGTTTTGGCAGGTTTAGGGGCGGCTGAGCTCCCAGAGTACTTGAGAGTGAGGATTAGTAGCAATGATGATCATGACAAAAATTTACATTTGTGCGGATCTTTTCGGTTTACCAAGCATTTTCACATGCAGTGTCTTAGTGGGATTGTATAACAACTCCACCACTTGAGCTAAGCAAGGGGAGTTATCTCCATTTTATAGATGGCAAAACTGAGTTGTTAAAACTTTGTTTAAAAAATTTCTCAGTGGCTCTCAGCAAATCAAAGATGAAAACCTGTGTCTGAACTTGGCAAGACCCTGTTTCAAAATAAAAAATAAAAGGGGCTGAGGTGTATCTCAGTGGTAGAATGCCACTGGGTTCAATTCCCATTACCACAAAATGTAAAACCATGTCTGTATTTTTTGGTTATGATGAAACTCAACAGTAGAGATAAAACTTAATAAAATAATGCTATCCTTCCGTACTTTTTTCATTTTCAGTAGCACATATGCATAAGCCTGTGTCGATCCCTTTTTATTTGCTGTGTGTCATACAAAGAATTAGAAACACAAAGATAAACATTGCATAATTACTGCCTTCAAGGGGGCAGTAAAGCGGTACCTTGACTTTTGCAAACTATATACAGTTTACAAGTTTAATTTTCCTAATTAGAAACCAAGACACAACCTGTTAAATATGATTGCCTTTATGGCAGCAACCATAGAAATGATACACACTTGGGTCATGGAAAATCCAGTAATATGCTTGTCACTGATAACTTATACCTTGTTGTCTCTGCTTCTCTTTGTTCTTGATCACTGTAATCTTCAAACCAGTGAAGTCTGTGTAGTGAAACACCACAGTGGCCCAGGGGTGATGCTTACAGACCACCATGCAATCATTACTGCAGTGATGCACTGGACTCTGGTCTCATCCTGACCATGTCAAGTCTGCAACTCGTCTTGGAAGACAGAACTCCACCTTAGATATTTCTGGCTTGAGAGCATTTCTTTTAAAGAAATAGATAAGTCAAAAGCTATAAGTATTAGGGAACATTTCCCACATGGAATAGTAGCGCCGAACATGTGTCCAGACCAGATTTGCAAAGGTCTGTGGTGAAATGAGACCCTTTGTTTTGCCACCTGCTGGACCAGGTTCTATTTGCTGTGAGCCGATGATGCATAAACCCCAGCTCTCCAATCACCCTGGCAAGCACAAGAGAAAATTAGCAAGAGACCTCCAGAATGACAGCATCAAAGTGGCTCTGCTTTAAGGGCTTAACTTTTTCTACACCTTGAAAATTTGGGCAGCTATGTTGGTGACATATTGGTGGCAGCCTTCTACCAGCCTAGCTAAATATTTGTTCCCTCCCAGCTTGTGCAATCCTGATCTCATGGGTCTTGCTTCCCTCCTTGCCCTAAGGTGGAGCTACACCAGCTACCCTTCTGAGAGCAGAAGGAAAACACTGACTTTGTTCACGTCTCAGATTCTTGCTTGAAGCAAGTTTAGGAATTTATGTGGGGTGGGAAGGGGGGAATTAGGACTATTCTTGAGTCTGGATAGCAGTGTGGCTCCCCATTTCCAATCTGGCTTTAAAAGTCATCCCAGGATAGGATTCTTGGAGAAAAGCATTTCCATCCACACACATCCCAGAAAGCTAAAATAGAAAACTCGGGGTAAACACAGTATAAATTCATGAAAAGAATGAGATCAGTTAAAGCATAGGAAATGCTGTACGTGGAAAATAGGTATGTGGGTGAGTAAACGGGGGGAATAATCATGGGCTTTGGATAGGTGTGGTTTCATAAATCATGACATCTGTTTCATGCGATGGTCACAAATAAGGCCAGATGATGTTTTAAATGCAAAATCTTACATTTGAGTGTCAGCTGTGGGCCAATTTCTCACTCAATAAAATCTGATGGAAATTGCCTTGTAGAAAATGAATTATTCCATTTTCTTCTCATTAGTATTCCTGATGGTAAAAACCTGGGGTAACTGATGTTTTAACAGGGAATCTAAAGGAAATGAATAATAAATCTTTGGCTAATTTTTAATTCTGATTTCACGATATGGTAGTCGTTACAGTTCATGCTTTATCTGAGACCATTTCAAAGTTATTAAATATATGTTCAGTGTCGGATATATATTCCAAGTAAACTATTGTTTTAATGTTAAATATTATTTAAATCAGATAAACAGACAGGCTTTTGTATGGTTTTTTGGTTAAATGTAAAATGATTCAAAGAAGCTCAAGTCTGGCCTGCATGATTAATAGTCTGCAGTAAATATTAGAAATCCAGACAGACTGAAGGCCAAATGTCCTCCCCGTGTAGACAGACTGTGTTCCAGCTTCCAAGGTCTCTGCATATTTAGTCACTCTCTCAATTCAACTGTCTTTGCCAGCCCAGGCTTCGTTGGATTAGAAAGTAGTGGAAAAAACCCTCCACGGAGTGCATGGCTCAAATTCCCTTAGTGTTTAATCTGCCTGGCACATGAATGGCCTTCTTGAGCTGCGGAGAGCTGTCTTGGGCTGGCTTCCTTATGCTTGGAAAGTGAAAGCAAGCTGTTATTTTCACCTCCCCAGTTCACATTCCTGGCCTTTGACATCATGAGGTCATGGTTTGGTTTGACTGGAAGAGTGTTAAGGTCACACCATGGATAGCTGCCATTTTTGTCTGGAACGTTTACACAGGGAGCTTGTAACCTCTGTTGGTCGAGGGAACCATATCACTTTCAAGAAAGAAAGTTCATTTTGAGTCCTCACCCAAATTTTAAGCATGCTTCTGTAAGCCTATATTCTTGCACACCCTAGTCAAGATGGAGAACAATCCACTTCCCTTGTGACAGTCCGTGAAGAGGTCTCCTGGTCTAGATGCTGTCTCGGAGCACCTCCAAAGGGATGGGTTTGAGCCTAGCCTAGCCGTGTGGCTGTGGGAAATTCCCTAACTTCTCTGTGTCTCAGTGCTCTCATCATTAAAATAGAGATGATAATAGTGTTTTCATCCTAAGGTCATGTATGATTAAACCAGACCATTTATACAAACAACTTAAAGCAGTGCCACCCACAGCGTCACTCAGTTAACATAATTACTGCAGTGACATGCCTCAAAACAACAGATCACCTAGTGACATCATAATGATCCTAGTTTGGATACACACACTCCATGATGTTCATGCAATGACGAAATCATCCAGTGCTGCATTTCTTGGACTGTATCTCCACTGTTCAACGACCTATGGCTGCATTATTAAAATCTACATCTAGAGCTTTCAATTGCCTTTGATATTCCATTATACGTCTCTTCCCCCTGAGCCCTGGAACACACTAATAAAGTTCTCAATACATTTCCTTAATCAACAAATATCTATTGAATACCTCCACAGGTAGGGGATTATTTTTGAGATGCTTTTTGGCCAATCTAAAAGTGAAGACTACTTACACCATCTGGTTTTTTCATGTGCTAGAATGTGTAAAGCTGACTAAAAATACAGTTGACATGTAGGAAGGTGTGAGTAGGCAAAAGAAAATTGGATGATACTTCTTGAAGATGTTGGAGATTTTCCTTCCTAGAAGGATAAGTAATTTCTATTACATATCAGAATTTCTGTATGGAATTATGAAATAATTAGCTCTTGGTTACTTCACATATAGACTCTTTTGAATGGGTGAGATATCAAAAGTATACAGAAAGACCTCTCTGGTATCCAGTGAAGTCAGTAGGCCCTCTCACAGAGCAGAACTAAATTATAGATCCTGATTGGGGAAATCAGGTGGGAAGAAGATGAGAAGAGGAAGAAATGGTGGCTTATTCTGGGAAAGGAGAAGAAGTGACTGCTGTGCCTTCTAGATCCAGTGGAAAGTGACTGGGGGATGGGGAACACGGGGTATCAGAATCCTCTGGGTGTTAAAGAGGGACAGTGGGTGAGGAATAAGGATTCACACCTGCCATCACTTGAAAGATGAAGAAATGGCTGTGCACCTGCCCCAGAGCTAGATCACTGTGGCCTCCTTAAGTGGCCTCCCAGTGATCTGAGCACGGCAAGGCTGCAGCCTCTGTAAGGTGATGCCCTGAGTGGATGAGTTAGGGAGGCAGGAGGAGCCGAGTGGGAACCGGTCAGCATCAATGGTGAGCAGTGTCCACAAAGGTTGAGGGAAAGAAGGGGTCATCATGAATTGGATCTCTAGCCAAGTTTCCCTTCTAGTAAGAAGGCAGAGGGCTGATAGCAAGGATTCACATGCTCAAGAAATAGGGCCACTGTGAATCTGCAAATAAATACGGTCTTGAAAACCAATCCAGGCAAATAAAAAATGAAATTTTTTCCAAAAATTTTCAAAAAAGGAATTCAGGAACTGAGAGGTTTTTGGGATTCATTTGAAATAGAACGGAGACCAAACACCTACAGAAAATAGGGCTAATGAACAGGATATAAAGGTCACATGTAAACAAAGACAGCCCCAAATTACCATGGGCCAACTTGATTTTTCGACTTTATGATGGTGTAAAATTGATTACATTCTATACTTGGAATTTGGATATTTTCCTGAGATAGTGATATGTGGCTCTATTCTCTCTGATGATGCTGAGTAGTGACAATGACCACAGCGCCCAGACATCTCCAAGTCACAAGAGGACACCACCAACACTCTGTTGTGCCTGTGCCGCTAAGCTGTGATGGCTGGTAGGTCAGGTGTATGAAATGCATTTCCGATGTATCATATTATAAATTTATAATAAGTTTACTTGGATTCCACCCCATTGTGAGTCAAGGAGCATCTGTATCACAATGCAACCAATCACATTAGCAATGGAAAGAAAAGACAGAAAAAGACAGGAATTGACTAACTTCCTCATATTTCCTATCACTGAGTCATTAGCTGTTATGTAATGTTGAAAAGTATAATTTAAAATAACTTCAGCTCTTTGAGTTTTGCATAAACATTTCTTAATTTAGGGAAACCTTTTAAGAATGAATACTTAGGGCAGTGGAAAAAGATCTGAAATTCATCAAGTTCTCAGTATTTTCCCCTCTCTCTCTTTGCTTTTTATTTTTTCCTTTGACATAAGATTTTACTATGTTGTCCAGGCTGGCTGGTCTGGAACTTCTGAGCTTAAATACTCCTCCTTCTTGTTCCATAGGCAAACATCATCCTTACTGGCCATTTCTCATTTGTTAATTCAAGAAAAATGAAATCTAACACAGGACAGTTGGTTTGAATCATATGAGTATAATCTCATATTAAATATTAATATGAAATCATGAAATAATCTTGTTTTTTGTAGGACTTATGCATAATTATCGGGTTTTATACCTGTATATAGACATGGAGAGATACCTAGAAAAATGCTCACTAGATATCATTAGTGGTTACTTCTACATGGTGAGATTTTATGTGAGTTTAAATATTCCTGTTTTCTTCCCTGACTTTATAATTTTTGTGGTTCTAGGAATTGAACCCAGAGGTATTCTACCTTTGAGTTATACCCCCAGACCAATTTTATATCTAATTTGAAAACAGGGTCTCACTAGGTTGATGAAAGTCTCATGAATTGCTGAAGTTCTCCTCAAACCTGCGATCTTCTTGTCTCAGCCTCCCAAGTACTGGGATTATAGGAATACACATTTATTCCCAGATTGAATTTTTCTATAGTATTTTCTGAGCTTATTTTAGTGTTTTCAACAAAATTATACTTAAAGTTTTAAATTTTGGCTTTCTAGGATGTGCAGATGAAAACATTGTCCTCTAAGAACTCTCTCCTGGACCAACAACTGAATTAATGTGTTGTCTTTAGGACTAGTGATGATTACAGAAAGGTTGTTCAAAGACCTATTTTATATTTTATTTGGAAACAGGGTCTCACTAAATTGCTGAGAGCCTCACTAAGTAGCTGAGGCTGCCTTTGAACCTGTGCAATCCTCCTGGGGATTACAAGTGTGCACCATCACGCCCAGCTCCATGAAGATGTTTTTAACCATCATAATTGGGGCACCAGCATGTGTGTGGAAGTAGTGCTGCCAGCAACTAGTAGCATGTAGGGGTATAAGTAAACATCTTCAAATGCACAGGACCCCCAAACAAGAATCTTCTGGTCCAAAATGTCAATAGTACTGAGGTCAAGAAACACAGCCCTAGACAATTAATGCACTCACAGGAGTGAGCCTGGAGGCAGAAGATCCTGTTTTGGATATGAAAGCTCTCTGAGAGGCTGGATTTATTATTCTTTCTGGTCGCCGGGGGTTTTAGCCAATTATACTTATTAAGAACAACTTTTTTGCCTTATATTGGCCTCTGATTAGACTTTCACCACTATATCGACTCATATTGGTCATGGAACCATGGGAAATTGTAATCAGTGGTGTAAGTCTAACCGAGAGCAGTTGTGGTTTTCATTGTTAAGATTGGCAATCTTGATGGAGGGATCTCTGAGCTCAGTCCTAACTGGCTGAGCAATCCCCGTCTCCGGGAGACTCTGGGAAAGGGTCAATGGTTTGGATCAGTTGCATCAAGCAACAAGTTGTGCAGGAAGGGTGGACTTTTATTGGTCTGTCAGCATGTAGGGAATGAATTACCCTTCCTCATTCACTTTAAGGACCACCCACCACTGTGAATTAGTGAAAAGCACCGATAGGTAGGAGTAGGGGTAGCTTTTGTTGAGTAGGCATTTGCTTTCAGCCTGACAGGTTTTACTGCACCATGCTAAGGAAAATCTGCACACGCTGGAACTACCCATCTTCCCTGTGATTACAAACAGACCTCCTATGGAAATCTCACTGTTTTGGACTGCTGCCTTCAGCTGTCCTTTCCCAAATCGCCATCTCTGATGTCAGTTATTTTATTTCAGCATAGTTATTTCTCTCTGGCAGTACTTCCTGCAAATGCTGTCTTCAGAAAACTAAAGCTGGAAATGGCTTGTGACACACCATCTGACTTTATCATGCAAAAGATAAATGGCTCTTGGGCTTATTAGATGCCAGATGAACTGAATTCTTGGTTGAAATATTTGTCAAGGTCAGAAGACTCTGAATTATAAAAAGTCACCACTTCCTCAGCAACAGAGATGTAGTTTCCAAATATATTTTCATAATGCCTTGAGAATTATACTTATGCTTATTGTATATAGCTTAGGAAATATATATGTTAATAAAAGATATTAGAGTAATATATAGAATACTTTGATAATTGAGGAGAAAGCTAGGCTTCTACAACTATGGTTTTCAACTATGGTGATTACTACACACATCATCAATTTGCAACAGAGATCCTACGGATCCAGGATGTGAGTATATTTAATTCAGGAGATACAGCACTAATCAACCAGTAGGAAAAAAAAAAAACAACTTTAAGAAGCTATTATCACTATCTATTGACATATGGGTCTTACCTGAGGGAGAAAAGTTGTCTTTTTTCAGTTTTTCATAAATGAATTACATTTGAATATTATACCTAAGACTTAAAGTTTATTTTTAAGTTTATACCATAAGGATAGACCGTATTTAAGAAGAGAGAAGTAAAAAGGGAGGGAGACTACTGACCTTTCAAGCTTCACCCTAGAGCTGTCTTAGACCATAGCAGAATATAGCCTTAGCTTTGTAGATTCCAGAGCTGACATGGTTCAGAAGGCAAACCCAGACAGACTTAATTCAAAGGAGATGACTGCAGTTACAGCCAGCATGAGAATTAATCTAGAGTGAGAAGTATTTTGTTTTTGCCAAGTCAGAACACATATGGTGTCATTAAATCCTTGAGCTGCAAATATATGAAATCTATGGATTGGATATCTCACACTTGCACAGTCTACTAGTTCACAGATGTCCACACCTGCATTTATTTTAAGGCATTACTGTATTTGTAGCTTTTTTTCAGGACAGATTTGTCAGCATCAGTAAATCTAAAAGAATACTTTGCGTGGTCTTTCTTCTCCATTGTATTTTGCACTCCTGAATTGCCCTTGGAGCCCTCCATTTGGATTTGATGACACTATCTGCCAGCACACTTGGTTTTCAATGTTGCCATTTTTTGTCTACCAGTAATTATGCACTTATTTGCTAATTTTACAACTTAATAAAAAGGTAAAAAGAAAGTGATAAACATTGACATTAGTAACTAAAAACAGATCTCATTAATCTAATGTAATTGAGTCTTTAGATAAAATGACAAATCTGAGGTTTCAAATAGACACTCATGAGACATATGTCTATTGTTTATATTCATTTCTCATGACAGATAATAAGATTAAGAACATATACAAATGATGCTAAAACATATTATGAATTAATAGGCTGAGAGGCTAAATTAAAAATTTTTATTTTTGCGCTATTGGGGATTGAACCCAGGGGCATTCTACCTCTGAGCTACGCCCCACCTAGACCTATTTTTTATTCTTTATTTTGAAAAAGGGTCTCACTAAGTTGAAGAGGGCCTCACTAAGTAGCTGAGGCTGGCCAAAAACCTGCAATCCTACTATCTCAGCCTCCCAAGTACTGGGATCACAAACATGCGCCACCACGCCCAGCTCAGTTTTTTTTTTTTTAAATAATAAACTTTGGTTTCTTGGGAACCTTAAAAAATATAATTATAACATTGAGAATTATTATTATTTCTTTAATTAAAATATGGAGCAAACAAAAAAAATAAAAAAATATTTTCTGGTACATGGTGGTAACTGAAGAAGTAGCTGTTATTTTTTTTTGATGAAATAGGGTAGAAAATGAAAGTCAATCTGCAACTAATTTATATTAAATTATTCCTAGATTTATAAATGATCTGAAAGCAAATTAATATTAGATATCTGAAAATCAAGGTAAGCAATTAGAGTCAATACACTTGTGAAAGACATTTATTAAAAATATAAGAGGAATAAATGAGCAGATATATAAAGTAAGACTGAGTTCAAGTTGTCAGATCTTGTCAGTATTTGGTTAAAAAAAAGCTAAAAACGTATTTATTTTAATTGACCCAAATGGAAGGACCATATTGTGCCTTAGGCCTTTAACTTGATCTCAGAGATCTTTAAATTTGCCTGAAATTAGCAAGAGAAATTGTACTTGTTTATAAAATTTTCAGTAAAGGTGAAAATAAAAAAAAATCAGGCTTTGTGAAATTAGAAGCCTCAAATTCTTGAGGTTCTTTATCATACAAAAGTGATTTTTTAATATTCTAGCTTTAAAATATTTAATGCAAACCCAAGCATCTGCAGTTGAACTGTAATTCAGTATATGTAAAGCATTAACTATAAACTGAGTATCTGGTAAAAGTTTGGAGGCTGGGAAAGAAAGTCAGTGCTGGCATTGCAAGATAGATCCAAGATCTTCAGTACTAACCTAGAATTTCCACTCTCAGACCTGTTCTAGACTCTGTCTGTCTAGGAAACAGAGCAATCTTGCTGTTATGAATAATTTAAACACTTGGTTTATGACTTTCTCTGGCTCTCAGACTATTTAGGGTTCTATTGAGATATTTGGGGAAAGGATTGAGATAATCATAGTTGTTCTTGTTTTGATCTGTTTTAATTTCTTCCCAGAGTTAAGTTCATGTTATCATGGTAAAATGGGTCACTTATTAGTTGGTCTGTGCCAGCTGAAGTCTTAAGATAATACTCACTGAAATGATTGGACTTTCCCCCCAAGGGTTTTCTTAAGAACAATCCCTTAATTTCCTCTGAATTAAACCTAGAGTAAGCCACAAAAAAATAAACAGTTCCTTACTGATAAACAAAGAGAAAATACTCTCCAAGGAAGGGGTTTGCCAAGGGCTCTTGCTAATGTTCTGTCAACTTCAATTAACAAACCCAGCTACGGTGCTCATTACCCGTAGGTTACGAAACAGTAAGTAGTGATTGGCTGCTATTAAATGGAGTTAGAATTACAGTATCTCCAAATGGAGACTAAGTGGTTCCTCCACCTCCCTCTTTTCGATGTGCCAGGGATTCCTACATTTCTTCACACTGTGCTGATTTTAAGAGTCTCTGGTGATCTCCAGGCCCCAGCATTTTCTCTCCTTCCAGGACTAATAGCAACATTTGTCTACCTAAACTAAACAAGCAGCTGAGGTCATGAGTGAACTGGGCTTATCGGCCTTCAGTGAGGAAGCTGGTCAAGCAAAGACGCTCTTGGGCACTGAACTTCAGCACCAATAACAACATCCCCAGGAGTGTCACAGGGCTGCACACAGGGGCAGGACCCTAGACAGCAGCTGCCTCAAAGCCGTCATCTGACTCACTGAGGTGCAGCTACCTGACTAAGGAGGCGGCGCCTGGGTCGAGTCCCTGTACCCATCTCGCATTCACCCTCCTTAGTCATTTACGTTCAGTCTATGGACAGAAAAACCCCAGGAGAGCCTTAAAAATCCAAAGATGTAGTCTCGATGAGGGGACACTCCGAATCATACGAAATTCTCAACGCCAATCTCAAGAACATGTCCAGGGAAGGGGAGGGAGTGGAGTGGGCTCCGGAGGGAAGCACACCGAGGGCTGGGTGTTCTATCACTCCGAGCCTTATTGTGATGTATAACTACAATGCGCCAATAAAAGTATATTTGAAAAAAAAAGTAAAAAAATTGCTTGGAAATTTTAGAAAGGCTTTGGGGAGAAGGCAATACCTTTACCAGGTACTAGAATAAACAAAGGTGTTAGATAAAAGGAGAAGGGGATTGAGGGTGGGGATGGGCCTTCCAAGTGGAGGTGAGCACACAACCAAGGCCAACTAGGGAGAAATGACAATTGAGTATCATGCTTCGTTGACCCAGTTCTAAGAGTCCAGATTCTCTAACTATTCTACCTGCTCTGATTTAGTGGCCTTGGGCAAGACAGAAAAACCTGCTAATGTGGTTGTCAAAGTTCGTGTTGCAGAGTGATTTGGTAGCATGCTGGATCTGATCTTAACAGCTAGTGGGGCCAGGAGTGATGGCGCACACCTGTAATCCAGTACTTGGGAGGCGAAGACAGGAGGATCTCAGATTTGAGGCCAGCCTCAGCAACTTAGTGGTTCAAAATAAAAAATAGCTGGGTGTGGTGGTGCACACTTGTGGTCCCTGCGTTTGGGAGGCGGAGACAGGAGGATCGTGCAGGTTCGAAGCCAGCCGCGCTGGTTTAAGAGACCCTGTTTACAAATAAAAATATAAAAAAATAGGTCTGGGAGTGTAGCCCAGAGGTAGAAGGGTTTCCAGGAACCCCAGTACCGCCAATAAATAAATAAATAAATAAATAAATAAATAAATAAATAAATATTAAAAGGGCTGGGGGCGTAGCTCAGAGATAGAACACCCCTGAGTTCAATCCCTAGTACCACAAACCCAAACAAAAACAACATATAGTGAGTGCAGTCTGAGCTTTGAGATTGCTAGGGGGTGGGCAGCAATCCAAGAGAAGGGACAACTAGTGCATTTTAAGCAGGTAAAAAGTCACACACACAAAAAAAGGGAGGCCATGTAGGGAGGGAACAAACAGACCCTAAGACTTGACGATATTAGGGTAAAAAGTCTTTGGCTCTATCTGCTTAATTTTCCCAATCTGCCCTTACTTATGTGTTTGGAAGAAAAACTGTGGAGTCATGCCCCTGTGGCACCGGCTGTATAGGATGGAACCTGGGCCTTGGTTCATCGAGGAGGCCGTAGGTTGTCCATTGGGGTGTTTGGCTTCTGTCTCCACAACCACTCTGGCCTCCCGGATCTCACAGAACTGTTTTCTGCAGCTGTTGTTGGTAAGGAAATAATAAACATGCACATAGTTGGAAGTCTGACCACGTTATTCAGAGCAGCCTTCAGGCCAATGCTATGTAAACCAGGCTCGTGTATCGAAAAACCATAGCAATCAGCAAGACGCGTCCCTTCCCTGGAAGCAGATTTCCGTCTGGTTCTTGTATGGTGATATTTTCCCAAGCACTTCTTAGGTGGCCCCACCAAAGGAGGCAGCTCTCCTTTCAAAGGATAGGCCAGTGCGGAGCTGGCATGTCTCTCTCTGTTTTCTCCCATGGTACCTGAGTGTGGGGACTTGGTTCCCGCCTTTCTCCCAAAGCTGAACAAGGGGGGGGGGCTCCATATCTCAAGAAATTACCTACTATGCACAGAAAACAAATCAGTCATGTGCTCCCTCCATCTGCAAATCATTTTTTGTCAGTCACAAACTCTGACTCCTTCTACCTGCCAAAATCTCACGGAACAAAAGAGATACTGGGAGCGTGGTGTAGGAGCAGCATTCGGCATTTGATAGATGATATGCTTGCTTTTAAGACAATCCAATGAAACAATCATCTCCGACCTTTAAGGTTTCTTGTTAAATGCACAAGTGAATACACGCCAACCCAGATATCCCTCCCTAGCTTTTCTTCGATTGCAATGTTTTAAATTATGGTAGCCCGTCTTAGAAAAAAGGGGGGGGTGGGGGGAATTGTCTGATGAATATATTTCAATATTTTTAAGTGGAAAATTCTCACTTTTCACAAATAGCGGGTGTGCTTCCCGTTTCCCTCCATAGCCTCGGGCCGTTGGGTCCTAGCCTGCCCCAGTCACTGCCCCTGAGGTGTGTGATCAGGGTGCGCAAAGTCCAAAGAGCGGGCCTGGGGCGCAGTCCCCAAGTCCGCAGCCAGACTCGGGGACCTCAGTGGGAAGCAGCTTTCCTTCGTTTCTGGCTTCCTCCCGCTCACACACTTCCTTGCACATTCCCCAAGTGTACGAAAGGGAGCATTGTTTATCCAGACAGATACCAGATTGTTTCTCGTCTTTTCTGTTTTTCATAACTGTCTGCTTGATTTTTCCCCTTTTCTTCTTCCCAGTTTGATTAATTGCTTCTCTCTTGACCCTGAAACTATCAGCCTGTCGGTTCCAAAACATCGCCTCCCATGGCGGCAGGGCCTGGGGAATACGTCCATCACACAGCCCTGCTTGCTTCCTGTCTTCATTATTAACAGATCATCAAAGCGACCGCGGGCTTGGTGTTGGCTCTCAGGGAAAGATGTCTCTATTAACTGTTGCCTAATTTAACTCAGTCGAGGTTTCTTGGGAGCAGGCGAGGTGAAGGTTTACTGAAAGGAGCGTCCTGGATTATGATATTGAGAATTAAGTAGCCATCTGCCTTTCTCTTTAGATGACTATATTTTACCTAACAGATATATTCTTGAAAATGTGCCTTTAAGTTGAAATTAAAAAAAAAGGTAGCAGAGAGGTGCTTAAAGCAAAGGTGGTGATAAATGCCACACGCAGTGTCCTGAGGCTGTGGTGTGAATGGCCCTGCGGCCGTGGATCTGTTTCTAGTCACGAGTGTTGCCCTTTACACCTTCCCCACCTAGGGCCAAACCTGCTGCTCCCTTTCCTGTTGGCAGAGTTCCGCCTGCCAGTGATTCAGAATGACTTCATTTATTTGAGTTTTTTTTTTCAATGTTATCAAGATCCAAATTACCCAAGGCATTGTTCTTACAGCTAAAAGCAGAAATAGACACTGTGACGACCAAAGGCAGAAATGGACACCCGATGCCTTGTGTGGTGCCTGGGAGTCCTTCTCAATGCCTTGCTCAACATAAAGTTATTCTCCAGAAAATCACTCCATCTATCCAGGCAGCCTCTTCCACCAAAGTAACTCTGATGCCATAATTAGAAAAGGCTACTGCGGCGACAGACAGTCTCATGGAAGCACTGACATTTTCTATATAACCAGTTTCTTTATTAACATCCTTTCATGTGGTACTGGGGATTGAACCCTGGGAGCACTCTACCTCTGAGCCATATCCTCAGTCCAATTTTTAAAAAACATTTTGGAACAGGACAGGGTCTTGCTAAGTTACTGGGCAATGCCTCGAACCTGTGGTCCTCCTGCCCCTGCTTCCCAAGTACTATTATAGGTGTGTGTCACCTCACCTAGCTCATTAGCATTTTCCAAGTTTAGCCCAGAGATATTGCCTCAGTAAATGACATTTGATATCCAAATGTCTCCTTTCTAATGAGATGGGGGGGAGGAGTGCAGCCAAGGGCTCCAGTGAAATCGAAAAACACAAAGGGGTTCTATTGTCCTTGATGATTTTCTGGAAACCGTTTCCAAGCAAAACCAAATAACTGTTTTTAAGACCAGATTCTTTCATGTTCTTTCTGAATCAAGCTTGAGAACCAGATTTGGACAAATCTATTTGGTAGAGCTTTCTATAAACAGCTCTAGCTTGCCCACATCTCTGTCTCCAAGGTTTATGGGAATAACAGTAGAGTGTTTTATTATCAAGGATATAGCACAGGGCTACGTGATCCAGGCCTCATCGGGGCTGCCCCTGGGGATCAGGGAGTGTCATGCCATGTGTCCTGCAGGTTCCTGTGAGTTCTGCCCTTAGATTCTTCCCCAGAGCTGAAAGAGAAAGACAGTCATGTCTCGCTCGTCAGTCCCTTGCTGCTCTGGGGCTGCAAGGATGCAGAGAATGTGGAGGATGTGGAGAAAAGAGAGCCCTTGTGCACCCTTGGTGGAATGTAAACTAGTTCAGCCTCTACAGAAGGTAGCATGGTAGCTTCTCAAGAAATTTAAGATGGGACCACCATGTAATTTGATCATCCCATTTCTGGGTGTCTATCCAGAGAAAATGAGCTCAGCATAAAAAAATCTTTACCTCTATGTTTATCGCTGCATTATCCATAATAGATAAGATCTGAAAATAGCCTAAAGGTCTGCTGGTAAAGAAATGTAAAATGAATTGATAAAGAAAATGTGATATAAATATATATGTTATATATTTTTACACACATATACATATACATACAAACATACATGGAATATTGTTCATCCTTACAAAAGAAGCAAACCCTGTTATTTGCAACAACAAAGATGAATCTGGAGGACCTTATGCTAAGTGAAATAAGCCAGTCACAGGAAGATGAATTCATCTAATCTCACTATATATATGAAATTTGAAAAAGCAGAGAGTAGAGGATGGTTACCAGGACCTGTGGATGGGAATAATGGGAAAGTGTTGGTCAAAGAACACAAAACTTTAGACAGGAAGCATAAATTCCAGAGATCAACTGTACATTATGGTAACTATAGTCAATATCAGTATGTTGTATGCTTGAACATTGCTGAGAGTAAGCTGGGCATGGTGATACCTGCTTGTAATCCCAGTACTTGGAGGCTGAGCCAGGAGGAGTGCAGGTTCTCAGCTAGCCTCAGCAACTTAGTGAGACCCTGGTTCAAAAGCAGAAAAATAAAATGGGCCAGGCGTTGTGGAACAGGCTGTAATGCTCGTACTTGGGAGGTTGAGGCAGGTGGATCGTAGGTTTGAAATAAGCCTCAGCCATTTAGCAAGCCCCCTCTGCAACTTAGTGAGACCCTGTTTAAAAATAGATCTGAAAGTTGCCGGGTGTGGTGGTGCACCCTTGTAATCCCCGCGTTTGGGAGGTGGAGACAGGAGGATTGCGCAGGTTTGAAGCCAGCTGTGCTGGCTTAAGAAACCCTGTTTCCAATAAAAATATAAAAGTAGGTGTCTGGGAGTGTAGCCCAGAGGGAGAAGGGTTTCCAGGAACCCCAGTACCACAGGAAAAAAAAAAAAAAGATCTGAAAGTGTAGCTCAGAGGTATAATGGTCCTGTGTTTAATCCCTACTATCAGACAAAAGAAATAAATTAAGAAAATTGCTGAGAGTAGATGTTAAGAGTTCTTACCGCAAAAACAGATCAATATGATAAGGTGGGATCATGGATATATTAACTAATTTGACATAACCATTTCTGTACTGCATACATATTTCAAAGCATCATGTTATATATCCCATAGACATATATAATTTCTGTCAATTGAAGCAAATAAATAAATATGTTATTTTTTAAAAGGCCTACTGAACATTCCTAGTGAGTAGAAAGTGTGCAGTCTAAGAAGGAGGTAGACGTGACCACAGGCAGTGAGCTCAGCACTCATCAAAGTGCTAGACACAAACCAGAACGGAGCTGCAGGCAAGCAGAACAGGTGTCAGAATGCGGGTTAATGATGTGCCTGTACTTATGTTCTGAAAAGTTGAGCTGGACACTGAGACAGTCTTCAGATGAGCTCACGATTGCTCAATATCGCGCTTTGATTTCCCATTTCTACCGAGACAGGTGACCCAGGGGGAAGATGTTCTTGGGGCCACTGGATTTGCTGAAATTGTGCCCACACTGGAGAAAATAGGAACTGTGGGTGAGAAATACCTGTTTCAACCTACCTGAACAATCTGCCTGAACAGGTAGAATGCTTCCAATCCTTTCTACTCTTTACAGTGTTTTAGTTGTGAGAAGTCCTCTCAAGACCTGCCTTCCAATACTGATGGGTCACTTTTGTAGGTTTATGGATATTCAATAAATGTAAAAATGTGAAGAAATTTGGACATGGAAGGCATCTCTTAGCCATACAAAGGAGACCTGCAGAAACAGAGCTAGATTGAGAAATCTTGTTATTCTACTCTGGCCTCAAACTTGCAATCTTCCTGTTTCAGCCTCTCAAAGACTGGGATTAAAGACACATGCCAAATAACAATAATCAATATTTATGCCCCAAACACAGCTATTTTCATTAAACAAACACTTTGTGACATTAAATCACACATAAGTCCCAATACAATAATGCTGGGAGACTTCAACAACCCTCTCACACCATTAGAATGATCTTCTAGACAAAAGGTCAGTAAAGATGTCTCAGACCTAAAGAACATCATCAACCAAATGGACCTATTAGACACATATAGAATATTCTGCCAAACTACAGAAGAGTTCACATTTTTCTCAGCTGCTCATGGAACCTTCTCCAAAATAGGTCATATCCTGGGCCAAAAAGTGAGCACTAGCAAATTTTAAAAAAGTGACATACTTCCCTGTGTCTTTTCAGACCATAATGGAATGAAACTAGAAATCAACTATAAGAAGACTCAGAGAAACCACATAAACATGTGGAGACTGAACACCACTCTGCTGAATGAAGAATGGGTCATAGAAGAAATAAGGGGTGAAATAAAAAAAATTTCTAGAAACAAACAAAAATAAAGAAATAACATATCAAAACCTCTGGTACACTTTGAAAGCAGTATTAAGAGGAAAATTTATAGCACTGAGTGCTCACATAATAAAAACAGAAAATTACCGTATAAATAACCTAATGATACATCTCAAAGCCCTTAAAAACAGGAACAGTCTAATCCCCAAACCAGTAGAAGGCAGGTCATTATTAAAATAAGAGCAGAAATCAACAAAGTAGAGAATAAAAAAATACAGAAAATCAACAAAACCAAAAGCTGGTTTCTTGAAAAAATTAACAAGATAGATAAACCAGTAGCCAACTTAACCAAAAAGAAAAGAGAATCAACCCAAATTATGAAGAGATGAAAAAGGAGATATTACCACCAACGGTGTAGAAATCCAGAGGATTATCAGAAACTACTTTGAAAAACTATACTCCAACAAAATGGAAAATCTGGAAGAAACTGACAGCTTTCTAGATAAATACACCTTTCCTAAACTTAGTCAGGAAGATATAGAAAATTGAAACCAACCAAGAGCAATCAAAGAGATTGAAATAGCAATAAAGAACCTACCATCAAAGAAAAGCCCAGGACCAGATGGTTTCCCAAGTGAATTTTATAAAACCTTTATAAAAGAGCTGATCTCGATACTCCTCAATCTATTTCATGAAATAGAAAAGAAACAGGACTCTCCCAAATGCATTCTATGAAGCCAACATCACACTAATACCAAAACCAAATAAAGACAGCTCAAGGAAGAAAAACCACAGGCCTATAACACTGATGAACTTGAATGCAAAACTGCTAAACAAAATAGAAGACTCAGAAACAAATCCACACACAGCCAACTGAATTTTGAAAAAGGGGCCAAAAACATACACTGGAAAAAAGATAGCCTATTCAACAAATGGTGTTGGCAAAGCTGGTTAACCAAATGCAGAAAAATGGAAATAAACCCCACTTTCTCACCCTGCACAAGAGTCAATTCAAGATGGAACAAAGATTTGGAAATTAGATCAGCGACCTTAAGAATCCTTGAAGAGGGCATCAGTCCAACACTGCAACATATAGGCACAGATAAAAACTTTCTCAACAAGACTCCAAAGGCACAAGAAACTAAAAGGCAGATCAATACGTGGGATTGTATGAAACCAAAGAGCTTCTGTATATAGCAAAGGAAACTATCAAGAACCTCAATCGAGAGCCAACAGAATGGGAGAAGATTTTTGCCAGCTACTCATTTGATAGAGGACTAATATCTAGACTATTACAGAGAACTCAAGAAACTCAGTACTAAGAAACAAATAACCCAATCAAAAAATAGTCAAGGGAACTAAATAGATACTTCACGAAAGAACTTCAAATGGCCAATAAATGCATGAAAAAACCCCTCAACATCATTAGCAATCAGAGATCAAATCAAAACTACCCTAGATTTTACCTAACTCCAAATAGAATGGCAATTGTTCAAAACGCAAACAACAAATGCTGGCGAGGATGTGGAGAAGTGGTAACTCTACTACATTGTTGGTGGGACTGCAAATTAGTGCAACCACTTTTGAAAATTGTATGGAGGATCATCAGAAAAATGGGAATGAAGTTACCATATAATCCAGTAATACCACTTCTGGGTATCTACCCAAAAGAATTGAAACCCAACTACCAAATTAATGCATGTGTATCTATGTTCACAGCTGCACAATTCACCATTGCCAAACTATGGAACCAGCCAAGATGTCCATCAACAGATGAATGGATTACAAAAATATGGGATATGTACACGAGGAATTTTACTCAGATATTAAAAAAAAACACAATTACATCATTTACAGGGAAATGAATGGAATTGGAGAACATTTTGCTAAGTGAGATTAACCAGTCCAAAAAATAAGAAATTGGATGCTCTCCATAACATGCAAAAGCTAGGAAGTAAATGGGTCATAGGAGGAACTCTAGGTGAGAAAAATATTCTATAGATGAGCAAATAAGATGACCTGAGGGGATGGGAGGGGGTAAAAGGTAAATTTTCTAATGTTCATGATGTACATTAACAAACATTTCAAAGTCAATCATCAAGCCAAACATGAGAAAGAGGGAGGGGAAAGGAATGGGGTAGAATTGGGTAAAGGCTAATTGGGTGATGTGTGCATGTATGCCTCCACCATCTTGTATTGCATTATGATATATGACTACAATACACCAATAAAAATAAAAATAAAATAAAGTAAAATAAAATAAAGGCACATGCAAACACACCTGGTGTCATCTTTCTTACTCAAGAAAGTACTGTAGAACCAAGACCAACTGAAATGGAAATCTCCTGGGTGGAAAATGAGTCTTGATTAAGGGAAATATTACAGATTTTTTCAAAAACACAATTTCATTATTATTATTTATGTCCTATGTGATTGACATTTATCCTGTGTTGGTCTGCATTATTGGGGTGTATGCTGTGTCCTTACAGACAATATAAGTTCTCTGATGCAAGGACTGAGTCAATTCCTAGGGCTCAGGACCAGGATCTGCAGGAGTGGAGCTCTGTGGATGCTGTCGCCGGGGCTTTGGGACCAACCCAGACCAAAATTTATGGTTGAAATCCTGCCATATAAATCTCCCAGGCCCCCTTTAACTCCAGTCTCCAGCTCCTCAATCTCCCTAGTCTGATTACAGTACTTAGGCACCTGTGTGCTGAGAGAGAAAGAACAGTAGTTTTCTCCAAAAAAGAATCCTCTTTCTTCCGATTGAATCGGGGAGGGGGAAGGGTTCTACTTGTAAGGTACATTCCCAGCTATTTATTTATTTATTTTCAACTTTAAAACAGGGTTTTGATAAGTTGCTGAGGGTCTTGTTAAATTTCTGAGGCTGGCTGTGATCCTCTTGTCTCAGCTTCCCTAGTACTGAGATTACGGACTTACAGGCATGCACCACTGCACCTAGTTTTACTTTTTATTTTGAAACAGGGCCTAAGTTACTCTACTCTGGCCTTGAACTTGCAATCTTACTGTCTCAGCCTCCCAGAGACTGGGATTAAATGAACATACCGCTTCACCTGGCATTGTCTTTCTTGTTTACTCAAGAAAGCACTGTAGTAACAATCACCAGGCTTCCAGTGAGGAAACAGAGCAGAACAGTGGCTGTTATTAGAACACCATATAATCCTGCTATACCACTCCTGGGTATCTTTCCAAAGAGGTAAAAATCGGAGAACTACAGTAACCATTCACCATAGCCAAAATACAGAACCAACCTAGGTCTCCATCAACAGATGAATGGATTACAAAATTATGGGAAATGCACACAATGGAATTCTACTCAGCAATAGAGAAGAACAAAATTATGTCATTCGCAAGAAGATGGAAGGACCTGGAGAACATTATATTAAGTGAGATCAGCCAAGCACAGAAAGAGAAGGGACATATGTTTTCTCTAATATGCTCAAGCTAAGGGAGTATTCGGAATACCAGGGAGACTCCAGATGATGGAGGGGAAACCTCAGCGAAGCCAGGAAGGAAGGTTAGGGAAGGAGGAAGGCTGAGTTTAATTAATAGAAAAGCTACATTTGAATATGTGTATACATGTGAATATAACATTGTTAACCTGGATACTCAGTATTGGGAGGGAGGGATAAGGGCAAGTGTGGGGGGGACACCAAATACTATGCGAATATATGTCATTATCAACATGATCCATATTATGATGTGACACTATAGTGCACCAATAAAAAGAAAAAAGAACAGAGTAGTAAAGATGGTAGAAGGCACGGATCTGAAGGGATTGCAATGGGCAAAGATGAGTAGTGCAATTACATCTACTGAAGGGATATCTGGTATTGGATCTGGAAAAACCCTAATGTTGCAAATAAAGATAGGGCCACCACAAAGTTCCCAGTGCACCCAGGCATGTGTATGGGCGCAGAATGAGGAGATCTGACACACCCGGGCATGAATCTGAGAGCTCATCACTTTCATGTGCAATACAGCACAGAGGCAGAAGCTGGGGAGGAGCTGGCGGGCTGCACAGACATCTGCTGGAAAGGCCACCAGTCGCCCTCTTATCTCTTGAGCTTGGAGTGGAAGCTCTGGAAGAGGGGCTTCTGCTTCTCCTTACACCGTTCAGTGCTTGTGAGGTAACTGAGGCTCCAGGATGGTTTTGTAGTGCAAATGTGAACAAAGCCAAGCAGGACCTCTTAAGTAGACAGTGGGCGGTTGGAAGGCTGAGTCACTACTGAATAGAAGGCCATTGCTCATGAGTGAGAGGAAAGAGGGCAGGGGGGACATTCCAGAGCACATCAGCCTCAAGAATGTGCTTCCAGCTGGGTGCAGTGGCAGACACCTGTGATCCCAGGACTTGGGAGGCTGAGACAGGCGGATCTCAGGTTAGTGGTCTGCTTCAGAGACTTAGCAAGACCCTCAACACTTTGGCAAGATCCTAGTTCAAAATAAAAAAGAAAAATGGCTGGGGGTGTAGCTCAGAGGCAAACCACCGCCAGGTTCAATCCCCAGTACCAAAACAATCTAATTAAAAAAAAAAAAAAAAGAATGTGTTTCCTCCAGCACCGAGAGCGAGAGCGAGCTAGGTGTGTACTGTGATCGGCAGCGCGGGGTGGAGAGAGACAGTGGGAGCAGGTGTGGCCAGGGCTGAGAGAGATCACGTCCCATCTGCTGAGCCTCCAGTACCCAAGGTGCTTGGGACTTGTTTTCTTTTATTTAAACTGAATTTTGGCTCATGGCAGTGTTGAGTGTTGAAGCATCTCAGCTCAGTTCTGAAGGGTCTGTAGGTCTGTGGGGGAGGGGCAGCCTCCTTCCAGAATGAGTGTGGCTCGAGGCATCATTTCCTTTCAGATCCCACAGTGGATGGTGGGTTAAATCTGCCCACTCTGGGGCAGCAGGGACTTTCTCTGGTTACTTTCCAGCTCAGGAAATAATTAATGAGAGCGAACCATGGTCGTTATTCTCTTTGCCTCCTCGCCCTCCGTGTTTCTCTGTTTTGCTCTGAACCTTGAGAGGCTACTCTGATGGCTGCTTCCCTAGCCCTCTCTGGCTTCTGGGCCCTGGGAGGTTGCCTCGAAGGCTGCTTTCCTCACCTTTCCAGGTTTCAGTTTCCTGAGAAGCTGTCCTGAGGGCTGCTTCCCTAGCCTTCTCTGGTTTTCCACTAGATGCAGCCAGTGGGAGGCTCCAGTGCAGATTAGAGGCTGAAAGGAAAGAGGAAGGTTGGGGGGTCTCTTCTTGCACCCACTCTGCTTCCTCACCTTATCTCTGAAGTTGCTGGCTCTCTACACAGCCTTAGTTTTCTCCAAGTTCCAAAAGTATTATTTGTTTCCCTTTCAATGTAGACAAGACACAGCTTCCCACCCACCAGTGCCAGCCTTTGGGTGCCATGACACCCCTGTATTGTTGTTTTATCTCTGCCTACACCTCTGTCTCTCCACCTTAACCTCTTGAAGCAAATTCTGTTCCCTGCCAGACCCTGAATAATAACACTAGCTTTGTCAAGGGTTGTTATGTGTCAGGCACTAACTCATTTAATCTTTCCAGTATTTTAGGGAGGAAGCTCAGGCCCAGAAGGATTCAGACGCTTGTCCAAGGTCACACAGTAAATGGCAGAGTCATAAAAAAGAAAAGAAGCTGGGGGTGGTGGCTCAGGCTTGTAATCCCAGCATTCAGGAGGCTGAGACTGGAGGATCGCGGTTCGCAGGCAGCCTTAGCTACTTAGTGAGGCCCTTTGCAACTCAGTGAGACCCTGTTCCAAAATAAAGAATAAAAAATATAACTCAGCGGTAAAAGGCCCCTGGGTTCCATCTCTAGTACCACATAAAAAAGAAAGAAAAGAAAAAGCATTACTCTATATCCTTTATTGACACAAGAGAAATGTAAACCTTTTAGAAAGTTTATTTCTCCCAAAA
Source organism: Muscardinus avellanarius (assembly GCF_963383645.1). Lineage (NCBI taxonomy): Eukaryota > Metazoa > Chordata > Mammalia > Rodentia > Gliridae > Muscardinus > Muscardinus avellanarius. Next base: position 69,301,619 of record NC_137800.1, read on the forward strand.
GACCACATCATTGAGGTCATTCTTAAATAGATTAAACTTGAAGTATCTGAAAGATTCTCTTAAAACATGACATTGTCAGATAATCTCTACATGCCAAAAATGATGAATTGTTGTTTGTCAGCAAATATCTGTCAAAATACTCACACCAGTTGACTTTTAATAGAACTGAAATTCCTCTCTCTCTCTCTCTCTCTCTCTCTCTCTCTCTCTCTCTCTCTCTCTCTCTCTCATACTGGGGATCGAAGCCCCAGGGCATTCTATTTCCAAGCTATACCTCCAGCCTATTTTAATTTTTTAAATTTTGAAACAGGGTCTCACTAAGTTGCTGAGGCTGTCCTTGAACATGTGACTCTCTTGTCTCAGCTTCACAAGAACTGGAATTACAGGCTTGTGCCACCAGGCCTGGCTCAGCTGCTCTTGATTAACAACCATGAATGACATTTATTTTTTTAATTTTTGAGATGGCTACTTGGATAGATAAGAGTTCACTGGGCCGTGGTAAAGCAGAGGACAAGCCAGGGGCTTGCTTCCTGGGAAATGGTCAGTGGACCAGGCAGATGGGGACTTTACCTATCTGGGCTCCATCTCCTGGCTGTACTGTTGGTTGTGCCTTTTGACCTAGAGCTACAATATTCCGATGGTCTGTTCTTGACAAGAGACCAAACAACTTTTGTTTTTTCCCTATGTTTCTCACTGCTGGTCCTTTTGTTTATTTGCTTGCCTGCAGAAAGCCGATACTGTGATGTGGAAATGGCTGTTACTGCTCCCTGCACCCCATCACTAGCTCAGAAGCCTAGGCACCGGGCAAGAGGAAATTCGGCCATCACCATGAGAATATGTTCAAAAGAACATCTTGCCTCCTCTCACTCCTCTAGCCCTGAGATGCTATGCCTGAACTCTTTGTCCCCATGCTCTCAAAAGGATGGAGCTTGTTTTGTGTGAGCTCACCCTAATAACAAAGCTTGCACCCCAGCATGCAGGGGAGTCTTGGCGTGGGCAGGTTTTGCAGGGACAGCCTGGCCTGATGTGGCTCCTGCTGAATCCAGTGTCTTGACGTCAGCACTACTGGCCTCTGGGCCAAGTCATTCTTTGTGGTGGGGTTGCCCTGTTAATGGCAGGACATTTAGTAGCATCCCTGGTATTTCTACCCAGTAGACCTTGGTAGTATCCTTTCCTTCCTCTGTGAAAAAAGAAAGTGTCCCCAGACCTTGTCCATGACTCCTGGAGTACAAAGCTGCCCAGTGCTCATGGCTTTAGGAAACAGGTAGGATTCCTCCCCACCCCTTTATGGCTTCCACACTGTGCTGCTGCCAGAGGCTGAAGCCTCCGGGGCCTTTGATTTGTCAGTCCTGAAGGAGAATCCATCCTTTTCCTTTATGCTATGAGACTAGACTGTTGACAGTTCTCTCACACTGAAAATTATAAAGCATTGCTGGACACCCCCCCAAAAAAAAAGACTTAAATAAATGGGGAGATACGATGTGTGCATAGACCAGAAGACTCAATATTGGTAAGATGCCAGTCCCCTTAAACTGATTTATAGATTCAACATTCTCCCAATCAAATACTAATAAGCTTATTTTTTTCGGGGTAGAAATTGACAAACTGATTTTTTTTTTCGGTACTGGGGATGGAATCCAGGACATTTTACCTTCAGGCTACACCCCAACCCTATTTTTTAATTTTCTTTCTTTCTTTCTTTCTTTCTTTCTTTCTTTCTTTCTTTCTTTCTTTCTTTTTACAGTACTGGGGATGGAACTCAGGGGCATTCTGCCTTCAAGCTACACTGCCAGCTCTATTTTTTATTCTTTATTTTGAAACAGGGTCTTACTGAATTGTAAAGGGCCTCACTAAGTAGCTGAGGCTGTCTGCAAACCACCATCCTTCTATCTCTGCCTCCCAAATACTAGGATTACAAGTGTGTACCACCACGCCCAGCTTGACAAACTGATTTTAAATTTCACATGGAAACACAAGAGATCTAGAACAGTAAAAACAAAACAAAACAAGAAAGCAAAAGACTTTATAAAGAAGAGCAAACCTGGAGGACTGATAGTACCTAATTTTAAGGCTTACAAATTAAGTCTTAAAGACTTACTAATTAAGATGGCATGAGATCTTATAGACAAATAGGTGAATACAACAGAACTAGACCTATACATATATACAGATAAATGATTTTGATAAAGATGCCAAGAAAAGTTAGTGGAGAAACATAGTCCTTACAACAAATGGTGCTGGTATAATTGGTTATTCACATATAAAATAATAAATTTCAGTCTATATCTTCAATCATATAAATACTAGCTTAAAATGGATCAGAGATAGCCAGGCTCGAAGCCAGCTGCACACGCTGGCTTGGGAAACCCTGTTTCCAAATAAAATTGTAAAAATAGGTCTGGGAGTGTAGCCCGGAGGTAGAAGGGCTTCCAGGAACCCCAGGACCACCAAAAAAAAAAAAAAAAAAAAAAAGGATCAGAGATAAATGTAAAACCTAAAACTATAAGAATATGAGAGGAAATATTTGTGACCCTGGGCTAGGCAAAGATTTCTCAGATGTCACACCCAAAGCACAATTTATAAAATAATTGATAGTAAATAGAACTTTATCAAAATTAAAAACATTAGGTCCTCTGAAGATACTGTTAACAGGATAAAAAGACCAACCAGATGGTGGAGGGAAATGACCAAGTAAATTTGACAAAGCAGTTGTATCCAGAATAGATAAGAAAGCCTCGAAAGTCAATGATAAGAAAGCAACCTACTAGCCAGGCATGGTGGCGCATGCTTTTAATCCCAACATTTGGGAGGCTGAGACAGGAGGAGCATGGTTAATGGACAGCCTCAGCTACTACTTAGTAAGGCCTAAGGCCCTTTGCAACTCAGTGAGACCCTGTTTTAAATTAAATAATAAAAAATAGGGCTGGGGAGCCGGGCGTGGTGAATGCACGCCTGTAATCCCAGCATTCGGGAGGCTGAGACCGGAGGATCACGGTTTGCGGACAGCCTCAGCTACTTAGTGAGGCCCTCTGCAGCTCAGTGAGACTAGGTTTCAAAATAAAGAATAAAAAAATAGGGCAGGGGCTGTAGATCAGAGGTTGAATGCCCCTGGGTTCCATCCCCAGACCCCCCCCCACACACACACACACAAAAACGGGCTGGGGTGTAGCTTGAAGATAGAATGCCTCTGGGTTGGATCCCCAGTATTGCAAAATAAATAAATAAATAAATACATACATATTTACTTAATTTAAATAAATATTTTATTAGAGAAGATCTACAGATAACAAGCCTATGAAATGATTCTTTAACATTGCTAATCATTAGAAAAATGCAAAGTAGAACCACTAGAAGATTAGAATGATTAAAACTAAAAGAAAGATTGGACCACACCACGTGTTGGCAAGAATGTAGAGGAGCTGGAACTCTTGTACTGCTGATGGAGACACAGTTTGGAAGTTTCTAGAAAGTTAGGTATGAACCTATTATAGAACCTCGTCACCTATTCTTAGATATTTTTCCATACAAATGCTTTAACACAAATGTCCATACAGCTGTATTTATAATTGCCCCAGTGTCTATCAAAATAACCCAAGCGTCTATCAAAGATGAATGGATAAACTGTGGTCCATTCATATAAGAAATGCTTCCCAACCACAGTGGGAAGATATGGAATATTTATATCCACTGCAAGGTGACAAAAATCAATGTATGCCAAGCAAAAGAAGCCAGCGTATGTTTGCTTCATTTATATAAATTTCTGGGAAATTTAAACTAATTATAGAGTCAGAAAGTAGATCAATGGTTGCCTACGGATCGGGATGTGGCTAGGAAGAGGCAGGAGGTGGGATTATAAAGGGATTATAAAAGAGTAGGAGGGAACTTTCTGAGGTCATGGATATATTCGTTAACTGGATTGTGGCATTGGTTTCATAGGGGTGTGTGTGTGTGTGTGATATTATCAAATTACACTTTAAATGTGTGTAGTTTATTGTATGTGAGATGCTTCAATAAAGCTGGTTAGAGAAAACCATGTAGTTAATAACTATGGAAATAGGTTTATATGTGTGTGACAAGCTGGCATAAGGAGACAAAAGTGTACAAATCCTTCTCTTTAAACATATAGGCGAAAAACATACATACATAAAAAGACATAAAAACTAAGGGCTAATGCTGTTGAATTTCTTTTTTTCTGTGCTGGGTATTGAACTGGGCATTCTACCTCCAAGCTATACTCCTACATTTATTTATTTATTTATTTATTTATTTATTTATTTATTGAAAAAGGGTCTGTGCTAGGTTTCTTTTTTTCTTTTTTTTTGGGGGGGGGTGGTACTAGGGTTCCTGGAAACCCTTCTACCTCCAGGCTACACTCACAGACCTATTTTATACTTCTTAAAATTTGGAAACAGGGTCTCTTAAGCCAGCGCTGCTGGCTTCGAACCTGCGCGATCCTCCTGTCTCCGCCTCCCAAGCGCGGGGATTACAAGCGTGCGCCACCACGCCCGGTTGTGCTAAGTTTCTGAAAGTCTCACTACTTGTTGAGGTTGGACTTGAACCTGTGATCCTCCTGTCTCAGCCTTCCAAGTATTGAGATTATGGGCATGTGGCGCCATGCCCAGGATACTGTTGAGTTTATAGGCAATCTTTTTAAAATGTATTTTTTATCTTTAATTGACATATACTCATACATATTTATGGTGCTTGATGTGGCATTTTAATACATATATATGGTATAATGATGAAACCAAGGTGATTGGCAGGTTTATCACTTTAACATTTATCATTTCTTTGTTTTGGAAACATTTGAAATCCTCTCTACTAGTTATTTTGAAGTATATAATTAACTCTTGTCAACTATGGTTTTCTCCCGTGTTATAGAACACTGGAAGTTATTCCTCCTATCCAACTGCACCCTTGAACTAACAATCCTTTCTCTATTCCTCCTCAAGCCCTTCCCAGGCTCTTGTAAATACTGTTGTACTTTCTACTTTTAACTTTTTAGCTTCTACATATAAGTGAAAACATGCAGCATTTGTCTTTCCGTGCCTGACTCTTTTCACTTAACAAAATGTCCTCCGGTTTCACTGATGTTGCTGTAAACGACAGTATTCCACTTTTTATGGCTGACTAGTATTCCACTGTGTATATTAGATTGTATCCTTTATCCCCTTCACCCATCCCATCATCTTTTATTTACTATTTTACATATTCCTACCAAGGCTCTTCTATGAGCCTTATGACTTGATTTTTCTATAATCAAGTCATATAAGTTTCTATAATCAACTTATAATTCTATAAGTTCTGCAATTAGAGAAGGTGTGCAAAAACCTGGAAAACATCCCCCTGCCTACTGCGTTGGTGTCTTTGATGAGTCTGTCTGTAGTGGGATCCCAGATACCACTGAACATCAGTATGTTGCCTGTTAAAGTGTCTTGATCCTTTTAGCCCTTCATTCTGCGGAGTGCCTCTGATTTACAACACGGCCATCGGTTTGTCAGATCACTACGGCGGTCATATTCTTAGAAGAAACTGATCTTAACTTTTATATATTCCAGTCAAAATGACTCCCGGTTAGTTCAACCACAGTTCAGGAGGTACCTAGTGTGAGCGGAGGCACTGCTGGGAGTACTCTGCCTGCCCAGGGGCACCTCGGAGGGCGGTGCTTATCTAGAAGAGGACACCATGGCTCAAGATCCATCACGTTCATAAGAGTGATTTTGTTGGTATGCTTGTGCAGAACCAGTACACTGAGTTAGAGTTATATGAATTTAAAATAATAAATGCAACTGGCAAGTAGACTAGAATGCTTTGAAGCAGCTCTATCAGCAGGCTTACACACGAGAAAGCAAATGATCACCCAGAAGCGTGGCATAGCCACACAATCAGAACAAGGGTTATTAACGTGGTACAGTCAATGACTCCAGGCACTTTTGCCCACAATGGGGTATAATGTATCACAAGAATCATCATGCCTTGGTCAACACTGCCAAGACTGCGTCTCCCCTATAGATACTTCCATGTCAATGGGCTCTGCCATCCAGAGGGCCTCTGTGACCCTCTGACTCTCTCTTTTTATTGCTCCACACAGCCTTCATGCAGTAGGGCAGCCACTCGGCTTCTGCTCCACGTGCATGTCCTCCTTATATTGCACCCCAGCTTAGTCGGGCTGGAGTTGAGATGCTCCATGCTCTTCTCTTTTACATATCAATGGATGCTTTCTTGGCTTACTTCTATAGCTAGCTAATTGTATCCACTTTGGTTTTCCAGTGTCTATATGCTTGGAGCAGGTATTTTATGCATACCTCTGAAAGCTACCTGTTTCCGATTTCTTCCCTTCAGATCCCCGCACTGATTTGAACCCAGGCTTCCCTATAAATTAACCTATTGTTCAGCAAATCTATTTCCCATCGTTGTCTTCAAAATGGTTGTTAATAAAATACACACAGTATTTCTCAATGGACAGGGATAAGTATTTTTTTTAAAAAAAAAGGAGGTAGAGCAGTGGACAGGAAAAGAAGCAAGTGAGATGAAATACTGAGAAATGAAGGCACCCGTCAGTGATTTCTGTGGCATGACTATTTCTAGTATCCAATTCATAAAAACTAGAACATGGGATTTGTTGGGGGAAATTAGCTAAATAAGTTAATGCAATTCAAAGGCAAATCTCTGGATGGAAATTTAAAAATTTAGGCAGAATATCCTACAAATAAGAAAATTCTGCGATGCTAAAGTCCGGATTTTTAAGAATAGGGATGTCACTAACTGCCCAGTTAGGCACAGATGTAGCTCATTACAGATGGGGCAGCTATTTACCCTGAATTCCACCCAGGAGTTGCCCGACTGGTGAAGCTTTACTCTTCCCAGCAGCTCTGAGACGCCGCCAGTGGCACCAAACTTGCCTGGACCCACTTTCTCATCTGGTGTTTTTTGAAGTTTCTGCTTCTTCTCACATCGGATCCAAACTGAGGACAACCCTTCAAATTCATTTTTCCAGGAGCCAACACAATGGCTGCAAACCAGGCTGACACCATCCAGAGCTCCTTCCCCCATACATGCAGCCTCTACCCTTTAAGTTATCTTGACAGAATCAAATATAAAACGCAAGCCTTCCTAAGTGACGTCTGGATATTCTATTTCTATTTTTCTTGACTTTCTCCAAAGTAATTTCATATTCCTCAGGAGCCAAGAAGCATTTCCTGTAATTAGGGTTTGCTACTGACCCTCCTTCCCTAAAATATCTGTGTAACCAGCTCTCAGGCCTAGAGGCACTGTCCTGGAACTGTGGGTTTCAGAGCAGGGTGGTCATGGTCCTTCTCATCCTGGAGTCTTGGATAGAAATTTCCAGAAACAAACCTCCAACTAAATTTGGCACTTTATGAGTCCTTTTATACATTAGTAAGAAAGAACAAGAAGGGGAGAGTGAGCCCTTGGTAAATTGTTGAGCTAAGCTGTCACTGATGTCACATGGGCTTCTGAGATCTCACCGAGGCAGGCAGTGTTGTCACCTATAATGTTTCTGTCTTTCTCTGCCTTCTTTGAGTTATGGCTGATGGTGTAACAGTCCTGGCCAACAGAATGCAGGTGGGTATGATTTACTATACTTTCCAGCCTGCCCCCTAAAAATACCATACCTTTACTCATTGACATCCTGGAAGTGAAAGATTCTGAGATGCTGGAGCCACCTGTTGGAAGAATACCAGATCCCTGAGACTGGCTGTCCCAGGAGAGTGATGGGCTGTCCCACGGCGGGGAGAACTCACTTGTTTTGTGTGGAGCCACTGAGACTGTAGGGCTTATTTGTTACTGCAGCTTACCACAGCATTATTCTGACTAGTGTGCCTTCTAGGTCTGACATTCTGTGTATCTAAGGAATGGCACATTAAAGGGCAGAGGCAGAAAGAGATTAGAACATGGAAAATAAGCAGTAGATATAAATAACATAATATAAGATGTTTCTAGATGAGCTGGTGAAAAAATGAGAGGGTTCTAGATAATACCTAAAGGCTAGGGGATACATACTTTTTGTTAATGTAATGGTGACTCTGTGTTACAGTACCCTGAGGCAAATCTGGAGAAAGAGTTTTGAAAGAGAATAAAGGCAAATTGTGGGAAAACAATAGTAGAAGCCTCTGTCACCAGTAAGAAAAGCATTCAGACTGGGCCTTGCTATTGGCAACATATATCTAAGGACATTAGTACTTATCTGTTCCTACATTCATGATGTTTGTATGGTGTTGGTGAGCACAGGTTCACCATAGAATTCTCAGTGGTTGTAAGATTTTCTCTGTGCCACTTCCAATTTTTTTTTTCCTGTATGGAAAGTGTTTAGGTCTGGGTGGCTACTGATTGGCAGGGAAGAACCTCCCCCCACTGAAGCTTCATACTTTAGAATAAACAAAGCCTACTTGCGGGGGGAAAAGAAGCCACAGAAGACACTGAAAAACCACCCAAGCCCCAGTCGTAAGGCAAGAAAAGCGTCTGGGAGGGACAGAAGTCTGTCTAAGTAAGCAGGCTATTCTCCTGCTTACTTTCGGGACCTTGGCCAGTGTCTTCTTGACAGTGTAATTTCTGCAATGCAGCTGAAATTTGTGACCCATAAACAAATACAGAAGGCCATCAGCAGTCTCATCTGGGGGAGTTCCGTGATACGTGATTTAAATGAGAAGGTTAAGTCTCTGTACAGACAAGGTCCTGTGCAGACCCAGTGACGACACCTGCAGGCACTTCATCTTTGGATATGCTTCTCATTTTCCAGACAAGCCCAGGGGATCTGCATCCCCCAGTGAAATTCCTGTCTGCACTATATTGCCTTTTAATGCTGATTTATAACCCAATGAAACTATGTGTCGAGCAGGAGAATTGGTTTGAGTCTATAACTAACCTGATGAGGCATGTTTTAGTTTTGGAATACACAGTGTCTAAGCAAGAGAGTGAGGTCTTCATGATGCAATGTCACGTGTCTATGCACATGCGCAGAATTTGGCCAGCCAGGGTAGCGGAAACATCCTCAGGCATCTCCCAGGCACAGGTCATCTGCGCTGTGAAATCAAGAGCATTCTTGCTGAGATCAGCAACTGCAGCCACAAGCAGGAAGCTTCAAGATTTTATGGGTACCAGAAACCCTCATGGAATTTGCTAAAATGATACATTCCTGGGACCCAGCCTAGGCCCCCCTGAAATGGATTCACTGGGGATCTGCAGTCGAACAATCTTTATAGATGACTCGGAGCACCTAGGATTTGTGAGGCATTTTCCTTTAAGTTAGGAAATTAATTAATTAATTAATTAATGGTATTAGAGATAGGTATTCTACATCTGAGCTATGTCCCCAGCCCTTTTTAAATCTTTGCTTTGAAACAGGGATTGCTAGGTTGCAGAGAGTCTTGCTAAATTGCTGAGGCTATCCTCAAATCTGTGATCTTCTTGTTTCAGTCTCCCAAGTACCGCGATTATAGCAGTACACCGCTTTACCCCCCCCCCCCCAACCTGCTTGGTTTATAACCAGTTACCACCAATGAACTATTTGTTGTCTGAAAAAAAAGGGAAGAAAACTAGTATCTTTTAGATGCACATGTGCATGCTTGTGTTAAGCATTGTGCTGGAAACTTATGTATCTAGATTTAAACCTTGTAACAGTCCAGCAAGTTTGGATTATCCTCATTTTGCACAGGAGAACTGGAAGTTCAGAGAAGAAAAGCAGTATTAGTGAGTGACAGGAAGGAGCTTCTAACCCAGACATCTGTGGATCTGTAGTACACACATTTTCTACCAAGTCACATTAGCAACCTCAGCCTGGCCATTTTCTATATGCCTGGTGTTGTGTCAAATATTTTAGGGTTCATAATAGGTTAGTCTTTCATCTGAAAAAGACTTTATGAGAATTTTTTTCTCTCCAGCTTCACTGAAGTGTAAATTTTCAAATAAAAACTGTATATAGTTAAGGTATACCGCATATATATATATATATATATATATATATATATAGTGTGTGTGTGTGTGTGTGTGTGTGATACATACATACACACACATATATGTATATAACCAAAATACCTACCACCTCTTATAATGACAGTGTGCACATTTGTGAGCGAGTGAGGGTGATGGTTAGAGTTTCCTCCTCCATCTCCTGCCTCCTCCAGGGAAGCCCATGTTCATTGTTTGGTCCAGGCAGAAGTATAAAGCCCCAGTCCACTTGCATCAGTTCCAGATCACCCCAAAAGTCCATCCCAGCTCCAGAGGGCCCTTGGAGTTAGCTGTGGCTAGTCCTTCCTTCCTTCCTTCCTTCCTTCCTTCCTTCCTTCCTTCCTCCCTTCCTTATTCCTTTTTTCTTTCTTTGGAAAGGGAATTGAACCTAGATGTGCTCTACCTCCGAGATACACCCCCAGCCCTTTTTACTTTTTATTCTGCAACAAGTTTCATAATTTACCACATGCTGCCCTCCAATCTACAATCCTTCTGTCCGGGTCTCCCAAGTACTAAGATTACAGGTGCGCGCCACCCGCTATGTGGTCTTTATTTTAACGTTGACATCTCTCTGTCTGGTCTTGAGTGTGTTCTGGAGAGTGCTCCTTTCCTAATATTCCACATTCCAGACTCCATCTCAGAATTTGCTTTTCTGAGAACTGTTATTAAATCAAATTGCCCTGGGATCCATTATGCCCCCGCTTAGGCAGCACGAGAGGCTGAACTGTCCACCATCCTCAGCTCAAACGCTGAAGTCTGCACTCACACTAACTTAGAATGAGCCTGTGTTCAGAGTAAGAGTCTTTACAGAAATAACTTGAGGTTATGAGACTGGGCTCTAGTCTACTATGACTGGTGTCGTTCTTAAAAAAAGATTAGGATGCTGGTAATGTCGGAGAGAAGACCACATGAGGGCATAGGGTTTAGACACCATCTTCTAGCCGAGCAGACAGGCTTCAGGAGAAAACACCCCTCCAGACACACACACACACACACACACACACACACACACACACACACACACACCTTGACCTCGGTCCCCCAGTTCCTAGAATCATGAAGAAATAGATTTCTGTTATCTAAGCCACCCAGGCGCAGGCAGATTTGGGGAGATTCTTCATAGTCATTTCTACTCTTTCATCTTGACACTTAAGGAACAACCTAGGAATCTGAATGAGTTAGATTATGTTTTAAGTATAACCATGCAAAGTGATAATTTTCACTAGAATGTTCATATTCCTTAAAAGGTGATCAAATAACCATAGTTTAAAGGGGTGATTAAAGAGTAGGTAAATTACCCCCTGCTCATCATATCTCTCTTCTAAGATATTTACCACAAACCTATGGCAGACGTAAGTATCTGTGTAGATGGCTTCTTTGGGCCTGCACTGAGCTTGCAATAGTGAGAGCATGGAAGGCAAGGGTTTCAAGTTCTCAGTCAAGGCTCTTTGGTTTAATGCCAGAGTTTAATGCACCTCTCTCTTTTTCCCCCTTGTAGTACTGGGGACTGAGTCTAGAGGTATTCCACCTCAAAGCTACACCTCAGCCCTCTTTCATTTTTTGGTTTTGATCTCACTAAGTTGCTGTGGCTGGCCTTGAACCTGCAGTCTTCCTGTCTCAGCCTCCCAAGTACTGGGATTACAAGTGTGCACAAAACACACCACGCCCCGCTGCCAGCTTCCCGCTCTCAAATGTGGGAGAAGGGTAAGAGAAAAAGTGAGCAGTGAAAATCCTTCTTTTTCAGCCTTTCTGTTTTCTGAGCCAGACTCTCTGTCCTCATGAGTAGTGCCTGGGTAAATGCTTAATTAACTACTAGCTCTCTGAGACCGAGACAAAGCCACATACACCAGGCCAGAGTGCAGCCAGTGGGCAGCCCCTCTACGCCCCGGTGGGCCTGCAGGTGTGGGCGCCACCTCTCCCTGTTCTTTGCACATCACATTTGTGCAGTGGCCTTGGGGTTTGCTTTTGGCAGTGTTTGTGAGTTTAGCACACGTTTGTCCCCAAGGATGTTCTGGCCAGGCCCTCCCGCCCTGTATCTTTATCCTTGCTGATGAACCAGAATCCTGCAGCTTAAAGCTCAGGGGAGCCACCAAGTCTAGCCTGAACTGATCCCCAGGGGGCCCACTCTCTCACCAGGACTTCCTGACATTCTCCTCCTCCTGTTGCTCGCTTCAGTGATTTCTGCAAACTGCACTTTATTTATTTATTTATTTATTTATTTATTTATTTATTTAATTTTACAGCACTGGGACTGGAACCCAGGGCCTCACACGTTAGGCAAGTACTTTCCATTGAGTGGTACCCCTGGCCCCCTGACTGTATTTCTTGTGTGCTTCTGTAATTGAGGGTGTCGTTGCAAGCATCTATTGCAGATTTAATAGGTGGTCATCACAATTGTAAGCAATTTATGTATTTAATCATTATTTATGTATCGAATAGCATTCCTCAAGCTGGATGTTACTCTCATTCTCATTTTATGGGTGAAGAAACCAAGGCACAGAAAAGTCAATTAACTTGTTCAAGGTCCTACTACATGTTAGTAGATGGGCCGGGGTTCAGGATGTGCAGTGTGGCTTCAGGTCCATGTCCTGAAGCAGCATATTGCCCCCACTCCTCAAATGCATTAGGAATATACCTTTAGGAAGCACTGATGAATAGAATAAATGCCCTTTTTAATTTATTCATTTAGTGTTAATGATACTTTCCAAACATTTACATTCTACTTAGTCTAGTATAAAGTGTGTGTGTGTGTGTGTGTGTGTGTGTGTGTGTGTGTGCACTTCTGTAGGGGATGATGAAACAAAGTTCAATGATGAGGTGGAAAATCATTCGTAAGTCTTGGGATTACAGATCTCAAAGGACATTTCAACTCTGCACATAGAAACCAAGTGAAGATTTCAGGAGGTGGAATTGTCTGAATTTTGGTCTTGAAGAGTGGAAGTTGAGAATCAACACATGTTGGAAATACACAGTGCTAATGTTCACTGCAGGGGCTCAGATGGAATGAAATACCGGCTTGCTTTGGAGGATACTTTTTTTCTTTGTCTCTCTATTTTTGTCTCAGTTTAGTAAAACTGGCTGAGAAAGAGGCGATTTTTATTTCACCATACATAAAGAACAATATTAATGTTGAATGGGGAGTAACAAATCAATTCACTGACATTTGGGATGAGGGAACCTTCTAACATGTCAGATGTCTGTCCCAGAATTCTAGGACTTAAAGGAGACTTTTAAGAGATCATTTACTTTATCTTAACCCATTATAGGATGTGAAAATCAAACTTGTTTTCAATGACTTTCAGAAAAACTCCTCTTATTGCTTATCAAAATGTCTAAGAAAAACATTTGTTGTCCCCCCCCTCTCTTTCTCTCTCCCTCCCTTCCTTCCTTTCTTTCTTCCTTTTGTGGTACTGGGGGTGGAACGCAGGGGCTTTTCTACCTCCGGGCTATACTCCCAGATCTATTTTATACTTTATTTGGAAACAGGGTCTCACTAAGTTGCAGGGGACCTCACTAAGTAGCTGAGGCTGGCTTTGAATCTGTTCGATCCTCCTGTCTCAGCCTCTCAAGTGCTGGAATTACAAGTGTGCACCACCACTCCTGGCTTGGTGTTATATTTAATCATAATTTTATCCCTAAAAATAAAATAGAGCCCTCTTTGGATTGACTTGGTTGCCCAGTGCCTTTTTTATTTGTGTTCAATTGGTGGTTGGTTACTTCTGCAATATGCACACCAGATGATTGATTTCAACATCTAAGAGAATGAACCTTTTTCTTTGGAATGCATTACTTTAATTACAGTTTTTCATTTCATCTTCTAAACAACATTCCCATCACAGTTCTGTAAATGCAGAAACCATGCTTCAAAATGGCCAAGTAGCTGGCACATGGCCAGCTCCACTACTAAGTGTAAGTATGAGGACAAAATTCCAGGTCTCCATGACCCCCAATTCTATGACATGGTGACCCCAATGCCATGGTGCCTATCTCCTGGAAGTTAATAAATGGCTGTGGTTATATATAATTCCTTCCCTTTAAGTTTCATAAACCTTTAGAAAACTTGGGCTAGCTAGGTGAATTGACTATTTTAACCCTAACTTCTGCCGCAGGGTAAGTTGATTTTCTTGTGCAATGGCTTAATGGAAGCTGAGCACCTTATGGTGGTTGGCAGAGCAAAGAGGAACCAAGGAACAGGGCTAAGCCTTGACTAGGAGCCCAGCTTCAGAACCGTTTATGAGTGAAACTCCCAGACTTGCTCAGGCACCAGCTACTTGTATGCTAGAAGATCTCCCAGAGATTTCTGGATACAAGAGGATTCCTTGTGAGCACCAGTGTATCCATGTAAAAGAATTCACCTAGCTGAGCAGAATTAATGTGCTCTCATTATCCCCCCCAAATATTAGTTGCAGGCCTGTTGACAATGGAACACCACTCATATTATTGTTCCAGAGAAATTAGTCCATATCTAGCTAGAGAAAAGGAAAACACAATATACACATATTAATATACATTATATATATTTTTTTTCTGCTACTACTCACCCTTGCCCACATTTTCTCCCAAGGGATGCCGGAGCTCTGGTACTCAAGGGCAATCCCTGTGTTTCAATCTGATGGCCAGTTTCCTCCTTTTCATAACTCTACTCGAAGAACACAAGATGTTCTCCCGCCTTTGTCTCATAGGATGGAGCTCACCGCTTGCCGAACCTGAAAATAGAGATGAGAAAGGCCAAAATGGGTAAAGTCAAGGGGTCCGGGTATTCTTATCATTGAAGTATCACGTCATAGCATCTGGGAGAGCCAAGCCTATAGACTCTTGAATAGAACCCCTCACCCATCTGTCCATCCACTCATTCATGCAGTCATAGAAACCATGTTCGGCGCTCTTGCTACTTGTGCTTGAGGTGCTCCTGAAGGAGTCCACAGTCAAGTTGGGCAAACTAAAAGATGCAGCGCCATAAAATGTTACGGCGACTCTGCCCAAACATGAAGCGGTCACAGAGAAAATGCAAAGGAGGTGTTTGAGAAGACCAAGAGTGATGGAATCTTGAGGGCTGGACAGATGCTGCCAAATGTCCCTCATTAGGAGTGGAGGTGAGAGGGATCCTCCCTCATCTGCCATCTCTAGCTGTGGTCCATGGTTAAGCTTGGTTTTGTTTTCCCTCCCCCCTCCCATCCCTGCTGCCTATTGCCCCCTTTAAACCAGTTTAGCATGTTGCAGCTTTTCTCAGTTTGAAGCCACCAAAGGTGCCTGACTCCACCTCTCACCAGCACTTGCGAAGGTCACTTGGGCCATATGCTTTTATTGTTTCACCCGAAGGAGGAAAACATACTTGTGTTTTGGAAACTGGGCTTTCAAAAAGTTCAGATGAAGAATCCCAGAATCTGATTTTTTTTTTTTTCTGGAGAAAAATGGACTGGGCTTTTGGTGCGCTAGAGCTGGCCAGCTTCTCACTGTCCTTCCTTCTTCTTCTCATAGCTGTGTGATTCAGTCTTGAAGTGGTGTGTGTGTGTGTGTGTGTGTGTGTGTGTGAACTCTCATGGAAATATATATTCTTAGAATATATGTACCTGATATTTAAACCACGTGGGACACAATGGACACCTTTTAGAGGATTGAAACACTGAATCTTTGTAAATGGAAGCTATTTTCCCTACTGAGAATGAAAAAAAAATCAGGTAAGTGGATAATGGAGCAGAAAAATGGAGATCATGCCTGGCACGTAGTAGGCTCTCAGCCAGCTCTTTCGTGAACCCATCCATTTGCCTTCTGGGGAAGAGAAGTCCTCTGAGAGCCATGTTCCAAACAAAGAGTAATTGGGAATTGATCTCCCTTTGCTTCTACTAGGATGGGAACAGCCTCCTGTAATTTGGGTCTTATAAACATAGTATTTATAATCTTGGCAAAGATGAGGGAAAAGAATTTTCCCCTGAGGCACTTGCAATGGCAAAAGGACATGAGCCCATGACTCATTTGCTGTGCTGGACCCATGCGTGGTTATCCAAGCATCTTCAAGAACCAGCAGAGAGAGTTAGGTACTCACACCTGGAAGCAGTTAAGTGCCTGGGATGTCTGCACTTACCGGGAAGCCCCTCAGGGCTGATTTGTCTTTGGGGATCCCATAAACTACAGCACCAGGAAACTATAGATATACATACATTTCATTAATTCCTTACTGGGAAATATAACACACGGTCAGAAAACTGTTTAATTAAACGCACAGCTTAATAAGATGTTGTAAATGTACCTACCACCTAGGTGAAGGCACAGAGAACTGCCAGAACTGCAGTAGCTTTCTGAGTGCTCTTCCCAAGACAATTCCTTTCTTTCTTTTAGAGGCAGTACTGCTGTTTGCTCCATGTAAGGGGGGACCCCCTGTGGGCCTTGGGCTTTGGGGCTTCTGGCTTTCCTCCAGCTGTGTACCTTCTCAAAGGGAGAGGCCCCTGTGGGCCAGGAGGCCGTGTGCACCAGGAACACTCCCCATTTCTCCCTTTGTAGGTTATGCACCAAGTTCTGGGTCATTGAGGGCCCCTCTTGAAATGATCCTAAGCTCACTTCCAGCATGGGTCCAGCACAGCAAATGAATCATGTAATAGTTTTCATTGCTTCTGAGAATATTTGGCATTTCTTTTTAGTTTTAACCAGTTTGTACTTTAGTTTTAACCAGTTTGTACTTAGTAGTAATTTCACTATGCCATTGTACCTCTAAAAAGTTTTGGGCTTCCCCCTCCTACAATTTGTATATAAAAATACTGAAATGATTATAGCAACTTAGAGTTCCAATTTTACTGCTTATAATATCAGTACAAGTATATAATAATAACAACAATAATATTTACATGAATATTCATAATTTTCATCTTAAATATGGCAGCTTAGAGAAGATCTGTAACCTTGGAAGGTCTATAGTAGTAAAATCCAAGATCTAGCCAGGTGTGGTCGCGCACACATGAAATCCCAGCATTCGGGAGGCTGAGACTGGAGGATGATGGTTTGCAGCCAGCCTTAGCTACTTAGTGAGACCCGTTGCAAATCAGTGAGACCCAGTTTCAAAAAATAAAGAATAAAAAATGGGGCTGCGGATGTAGCTCGGAGGTAGAATGTCCCTGGGTTCTATCTCCAGTACATAAAAAAAAAAAAAAATCCAAGACCTAAACAAGTGTGGTCAATACTCTATTTTAAAGTACCACAGATGCTGGGCGTGGTGGCGCGCGCTTGTAATCCCCGCGCTTGGGAGGCAGAGACAGGAGGATCGCACAGGTTCGAAGCCAGCCGCTCTGGCTTAAGAGACCCTGTTTCCAAAATAAAAAGTATAAAAATAGGTCTGGGAGTGTAGCCCAGAGGTAGAAGGGTTTCCAGGAACCCCAGTACCACCCCCCCAAAAATAAATAAATAAAAATAAAGTACCACAGAGAGTAGCAGATGGACCTAGGGGGTAAACTACCATGCCAGCAGTGCACACAGTTGGTACCCACCTCATCTTCTCTGCTATAGTTTGGCTGTTGATTGTCCCTCAAAGTTCATGTGTTAAAAGCTGGGTCACAGAGTAGTGCTACTGAGAGACTGTGAAACTTTTGGGAGCTGGGGGGCCTCGTGGGAATCCCTGGGTCTCTGAGGGTGTGCTCTCAGGGAGGACTGGGGTGCCTGGTCTCTTCCTTTCTCTCTGCTTCCTCACTGGGGCTGTGCACTCACTCTGACACACGCTCCTGCCATGATATACCACCCTTACCAGAAGCCCAAATCGATGGTTCTCCATGATCTTGGACTTGAACCTCCCAACCTGTAGCTAAATAAACGTTTTCTTCATAAGTAGCCTGTCTCGGGTGCCTCGTAGTTATGTGAAGTTGCCTAGTGCATTCTCATGGGGATGTGTACACCCCAGAGCATGCTCTGACAGTGTAGCAGCACTGGACACAGATCACTGAGTTTCCCAGGCAGGGCCAGTCACATCACTCTAGAGGAGGACGGTCCACTGGGGGATCTCATCAGCTCATAGCTCATTAGATGCCATATCTAGCAGCATCTGTTTCTCCAGAAAGCTGCAATTAGCATGTGCTCTGCTCACAAGAAAACAAAGACATGGACAAACCTCTTTAGCAGAAATGTGCAGAGCCTCCTTCAGGCCCACTTCCTTCTCTACCTTCTTACGTCCCTGGGCCTCCTCGCCTCACTTCCTCTTGCCAGTATACTCCATCTCCTCACCCCTTTGTCCTTTGAATGCCTTTGCCTGGCTGAAGTCCAGCTATGAATAAACTAAACTGTTTACTTTCTCTACATCAATTGCCCGGCTGTTGAGCACTCTGGGAAAGCCAGCCACACACTCTGAAGATGGTGCCACCATAAGCCCACAGTCATCAACACCATCTTGTTACTGCCCAGCTATCCTCCTCTATCTCCCTGTCCCACTCAACCTGCCATCGTCACTATTTTTCTATTAAAATTATGATAGATCCTAAGTGCCAGTTCTAGACACAGCAGGCTGTTGGAATTTATGTTTGGTGGCTATTTGAAACTTTCTCTACTCTTCCCCAAATCTTTACTTTATTGCCTATTTCTTTCTTGAGCCCCAAACTCTTGTCAACCTCAACAGACACTCTCCCTTCATCTTCAAAAAGACAGGAAGAGATGTTTGAAATGAATGTCTTCAACTTCATTCCATGTCTATAGATTCACTTTGCATCTAAACTCCTTCCTTTCTCTTCTTCTCCTCCTTGTGGCAATAAAGTAATCATCTTCCCTTGTGCCCAAGTTAACCTGTTACTCAATGCCATATCCCATATCTTCCAATCTTCACAAAGACTTCTCTCTCCCTCTCCCTCTCCCTCTCCCTCTCCCTCTCCCTCTCCCTCTCCCTCTCCCTCTCCCTCTCCCTCTCCCCCTCCTTCTCTCTCTCTCTCTCTCTCTCTCTCTCTCTCTCTCTCTCCTCTCCCCCCCCCCCCACCAAGGGGCCAAATTGGCTCATAGTCCTAAGAACATGGGGTTCAGCTGGTCATGATGGCACATGTCTATAATCCCAGTACTTGGGAGGATGAAACAGGAGGATGACAGGTTGGAGGCCTATCTCAGAAATGTAGAAAGGCTCTATTTCAAAACAAAAAATAAAAAGGACTAAGAGTGGGACTGTAGAATGCCCCTGGGTTCAATCCCCAGACACACACACACACACACACACACACACACACACACACCCCTGGGGAGATAAAATTCTTCTGATCACTTGGTTTTCATCCAAAACAGGGCATGAGGCAGTGCTATGGCTTGAATTCTGTTCTCCCTGAGTCATATGCTGGAGTCCTAACTCTCAGGACCTCAGAATGGGACCTTATTTGGAAACAGGGTCATCACAGACGTACCAGTGAAGATGAGCTCATGCTGCAGTAGGGTGGCCTCTCATCCAATTATGTGAGTGGTTTTTATAAAAGGATAATTTGAACACAGACACATGGAGAGGCAAACTGATACAAAAACATGCAGGAGCAGACTACCTTTTACAAGGCAAGGAGAGAAGCCTGGCCAAGGCAGATCTTTCCCCTGTAGCCCTCAGAAGGAGCCAAGCCTGCCAATACCTTGATCTCAGATTCCCATCCTTCAGAACTGTGAAAGTATGTATTCCTGTGGTTTCAGCTACCCAGACTGAGGTTATCTGCTACTGCCCCCCTGGGGACCATAGTGGTCTTTTGCTTACTGATTTCTTCCAGTTTTTAGCTTATCATCTCAGCAAGGTAGATTACTTACCCTTCCTTCCAAGCTTCAAGCTCTTTATCTATAGGAGATATGGGAGCATTAGCCTCATGAGATCTTTGTGAGGATTAAATAAAAAGAAGCAGATAACATGTTGATCACAATGTCTGTTGTGTTCATTGGGTAGGGTTTCCACACCAAGACACTGTAGACTGGGTGGCTTAGACAGAAGATACTTATTTATCACTGTTCTGGGAGCTGGAAGTTTATGGTGAAGGTGCGGGAAGGGAAGGCTTCATTCCAAGACCCCCTCTCTTGGCCTGTAGGCAGACAGCATCTCCCTGGGTCTCACATGGCCCTGGAGGTGCATGATTTTGGCACATGGAGATGGCAGTGGGATAGAGATTTCTGGTGTTTCATGATTTCAGGATCATGTTGGGAGGTTGAAACAGGAGGATCACAGGCTGGAGGCCCATCTCAGCAAAGTAGAAAGGCTCTATTTCAAAACAAAAAATAAAAAGGGCTGAGAGTGGGATTGTAGAATGACCCCGGGTTCTACATTGACCCTGTTTGTTCAGATCCTCACTTTTATGACCCCATTTGATCATAATCACCTCTTTAGAGGCCTCATCTCCTAATATAGATGTTAGGGATATTAGGTTCAATGTAATAATTCGGGAGCTAGACTTGGTGGTACACAACTGGGGGACTGAGACAGGAGGATTGCAAGTTCAAGACCAGCCTCAGCAAATTAGTGAGGCCCTCAGCAAATTTAGTGAGCATCTATTTCCAAATAAAAAAAATAAAATAGGGCTGGGGGTGAAGATCAGAGGTATAACTTCCATGGGTCTAATCCCAGTACCAGAAAGGAAAAAAGAAACGGTGGATGATACACACCTTCCGTCTATAACACTGGCATATGGCACATAAATGCCTAGTGTAATTAACTCCAAACGACTTTCCAAAACCTGCTCTAGTTAGATCTCTCCTCTTCTCATATCTAGGTCTTCCATGTTCACCACCCCCAGGTCGTCCTCTCCTTTCCAAGACAGGCTTGTGTCTGCCCCTTTCTTCAACGTGGCTTTTCATGACATCTCTCCTTCAGGGTCCTTCTTCCGAAATCCAGTGATGACGTCCCAGTCTTATTTCACTCCACACCTTGGTAACATTTTTTTAAATGTCCTTGATATCTTGCACTCTTTCTTTCATTTTGGTGTTATGGATTGAACTCAGGGAGATTCTATCTCTGAACTATACCCCCAGCCCTATTTAAAATTTTCTTTGGGAGCCGGGCATGGTGGCGCACGCTTGTAATCCCCGGGCTTGGGGGGCAGAGACAGGAGGATCGCGCAGGTTCGAAGCCAGCCTTGCTGACTTAAGGGACTCTATTTCCAAATAAAAAATATAACAGAAATAGGTGTCTGGGAGTATATCCCAGAGGTAGAAGGGTTTCCAGGAACCCCAGTACCACACACAAAAATGTTTTTTTCTTTGGAAGCAAGGCCTTGCTGAGTTGCTGAGGCTAGTCTCAAACCTGCGATCCTCCTGTCTCAGCCTCCCAAGTACTGGGTTTACAGGTGTGAACCACAATACTAGGCTTTTCTCTTTCAAAATATGCTTTTTCTTTGGCATTGGTCTATCCAGCTGTTTCTCCTCCTCTGCCTCCTGTCTTGGCATTGAACCTCCAGGGTTCTTAGCCCCCCTCTGCTTAAACAACACACAGGCCTCCTAGCAGGGCTCATCAGCAACCACCACTTTGATTCCCACCCACAGTCTTGCCAGCCATGGCCTTCTCTCCAGCAACCCCCAACAGCTCTGTCAGAGGCCATCTCCTGCCTTACCAGTCTGAAAGGCACCACCTGTCTTCAGATCTACATGGATGTCTCTCTTCGTGAATGGCTCCCTCACCACACTGGATGCAGGGCCCCATCCCTGTTTTTCATCGCTCATCTTCCTCTCCAGTCTTTTGCCATCATTTATCAATGATGCTTCCTACAGCACTCTGCCCCTCTGTCCATCCTCCCTGCTGCCATGTTAGTCCAGGCCACTTTTGCTCTTATCTTGATTACTATATTGGCCTTTCAAGGTTGGGTCTATCTATAAATCTCTTCTTCATATTGTAGCTAAAGTCTAAATAAAGTCTTTATGTTATAAAGCTAAAGTCTAAAATATAAACTTGATCACATGATTTTTTACCTAAAGTTCTTTAACTGACTAAATATTTCATATTAAGGAATTATTATGGAATGCATTAGGTGTGTGAATGGTATTATGTTTCTATCTGTCATCTCATAAAGCTCTGGCCATTTGGAGATACATACTAACTGTCTGCAGATGAATAATCCACTGGGGTGAAGACAGTCAGGGGACAGTGGAAAAAGGTTTTCATGTGCTGATAATTGAGAAGCTGGTTGATCGATACTATTCTCTACTTTCAAAAATGTCTATAATAAACAGGTTTCAAAAATGAATCTCCAAACTCAAGCAAACAAAAATATTGCAGTGTTTTTCCTGTTGTCCTCAAAATCATGTCCAAAATTTTTAATGACTCCCGAGACTCTTTATGGTCTGAGATCTGCTACTTTTCTTCCAAGTGCAGGATGCACAGTGCTTAGTAGGGATTTTTAGGTGGATGGATGGATGGATGGAAAAAAGGTGGGTGTGCGGATGAATAGATAGGTGGGTGAATAGAGAATGGAAGAGGCCTCAGAAAGTCTATATTCTTACTCTCACTCTGCAGTAACTCTCTCTGAAACCTGTGACCTCTCATTTTCTCTCTTTGGATCTCAGTTTCTTCATTTGTATCATGAAGAGTGGACCAATTAACGTTTTGTGGGGAGCAGGTTGAAATTCAGCAAAGGCACAGAGGTGAAGGTTGGAAGAGGGAGATTGGAAAAGGAGCTCTGAACTCTCTGCCTCTTCTTCATAAAAAGCAGCTTCAGCTGTAACTATTTAATGTTTTGACACTATTGTAATATTTGTTTTTTTAAAAAATGTTTTATTGTTTAAGAAATAAAAGAAAAAATTCAGATTCGAGTTAGGCAATATCTCAGATCCTTTCCAACTGCAATATACTCTGATTATAGTTTTACAAGAGAAAACATATGGGTTTGGGGAACATATATCATGAATTTGTCTCAAAAAATCCTGATTTAATAAAATCTATTTCTTTCCAGTAAAGGAAATTTGTTATATGACTTACTAATATAATTTAATTTGTAAGCCTTTAAAGACTGATATATAAAACATTCATAAATATGAAAAGTAGTCCATTGTTCAACCACATGTTGGATTCTGGGGTTTATAAGTAAGTCCACCATCACGTTGGGCTGCAAGTGCCATTTACAAACGAGCACTCCGTATGACCTGGACCCTCAGACAATGAGATCCTGGAGGCTAATCACTATGGCTTCCCCATCTTTATTTCCCCAGGATCCAGCTCCATAATTGTTGAAAGAAGTCTATAACAAAGTAAATGCTCACTGGGCTCTGTCAGAATTCTTGGGGCAAGAACTTCCTTCCAAAGAAAGGGGTGGATGGAGATGAATCTAGAAATATGGATTAAGAGGGCACAGTACTCTTGGCCCAAGTGTGTAGGATGGCTCTCTCTGTGGGTTGGAATAAGAGGAATGCAATAGTGAGTCTAAACTCCTGGTTTCCCAGCAACCCACTTCATTTCTTCCACTGAAGTTTGTGGACTATCCAGTCTACATGTCTCCCCCTCTCCTTGGAAGTTACTGCAGCCTGGTACCTGATCCTTGTACTTGAGACCCTTGATGGGAAGGGATATAGGTAGTTGTTGAGGCAAGCCATGTCCTCCAGTCTTCTACAATTCCCTTTCAGTCATAAGCAGCTGGCAATATGTGAGGCTATGGAGGCTATTCACAGTAGGAAGGACCTGACCTACAAGTCAGGAGACCCAGGTCCTCACCCTGTCACTTGGGTCAACTCAGCCATTTCTGAGTCTCAGTTACCTTATGTGCAAAAAGAATGAGTCAGATAAAAACACACCCTCAATTCTGAAGCTCAGTTATGTTATTAGATGGATATACAAATAGTGGGAAAAGCATTATTGACCCAAAATCCCTCTCTCTCTTCCTATCCCTCCTCCTCCTCCTCCTCCTCCTCCTCCTCCTTCTCCTCTCTGTCTCTCTCTCTCTCTCTCTCTCTCTCTCTCTCTCTCTCCCTCTCTCTCTCCCTCCCTCCCTCCCTCCCTCCCTCCCTCTCTCCCTCCCTGACATTCTGTGACATTTTCACCTGACTTGCACCTTCCTGCTAAGGCCCTGGAGTTGGCCATGGTGAGCATGCAATGCCATGTAGTTAAAAGGCACCAAGTTAAGCATTTATGAGTCATGAACATCATAAACTGGGTTCTGCTCCCTGATTAGCCTGTCATCCAATGGCATGCATCCCGAGGGAATGAGGACCGACCTGTGTCAGATTTATGGACAAAGATGTCGGTCAGAGAGACCCTCATGGTGGGGGGTCAGGTAATGTTCACCTGGGAAACATGGAGAAGCCTATCAGGGTTGAAACTAGCTCTGTTCCGCCTCACGGTTCTGCCCGGGGACAATTCTGAGCCTTAGGCCAGTGCTGCCCCAGAACACAGTTCTTAGGTTAGAAGCATCTGTCTCTTAAACTGCAGAGTTCCTACTTCATTTTCTTTAGCGATCTCATTTCCCCAGGCTGCAGAGCCCCACTAAGGCTTTGCCTGCCAGTCGATGATGGACTCCTTCTGCCATATTGCAATTTGCACTGTTTATTTTGGTAGGTAACTAAGACAGAAAGGCAGAGATAATTAAACCCTTCATGAAACAGTCCAACAGCCACCTGCGCAGAGCAGCAAGTCAGACTTTGTT
This sequence comes from Muscardinus avellanarius, assembly GCF_963383645.1. Taxonomy (NCBI): domain Eukaryota; kingdom Metazoa; phylum Chordata; class Mammalia; order Rodentia; family Gliridae; genus Muscardinus; species Muscardinus avellanarius. The sequence continues at coordinate 69,326,125 of NC_137800.1, forward strand.
GCTCTCTGGCAGGAAACACTGCTCTCCAGCTTCCTAGTGAGTTGCCTTCAGGATTCTAACTTGTTACCTTTGAAAACTTCCTGGTGATGGTATCATTTTTCCATTTGTATAAGAGCAATAAATAAACACCAGTAATGCTGTCAGGCCATGCCAAAGAAGAATTTGCAAGGATTTAACACCCTAATGCATTGGACACAGTTGGATTTGGCTGAAGAGTCACGTTGGGTGGTTCAGCTCAATTTCACCAGTGTAAATGTTGCAGGTATATATAGCTCTTCAAGTGACTTTGGTTCATATAGAATGATCCTTGGAGAGGATTGGATTTTAAGTGAATTAAAAATCTTCAGGTGTGCTCTAAAGATCTACAAATGGGTAAAGCTGAAAAAAGAGAAGGAGATGAAAATAACGATTAGCTCATCGAACTGGGCATTCGGATGTGCACCCTGGAGGCATAGCAACAAAATAAGTCATGTTTTAATGTTTTCTACAAAACAGGAAAATATGCCAAGGTGGAGCCAAAAACCTAGCCAGGAAGAAGTACCAATGATAATCAAGAAATAAACAAGGGTGAGAGTCACTTTACAAGTCCTCTGAACCCTGTGCGCATGGGTAACTATAGCTGTGGGTGCTCAGCTCTGTTCCCCTGGCTCTTTAGGACTCCCCTGGCAGAGAACAGGATGTCATCGGTGGCACCTTTTACTCCTGTTGGTGCTCTCTCTCGGATGGTGACTTTTTACAAGGACTTGAAACTGCTTCCATCACCCAGCTGGTATTAATTTTCATTTCTTCTTTCCTGGGTCTCTGACTCATCTCTGTCCAGACCTTTGGTCTTCTTAAAGGCCTGCCTCCCCAGACCAGTGCCGTACCCAGGTATCTTGCCCTGCTGCTGTTTCACAAAGAGATGCAGGACCACAAGGAGATGCAGGATCTAGGGTTCTCAACCTCAGAGAAGCGATTTGCCCGCTCATCTGAGTCAGACCGAACAGGCTTTTCCTTCACTGCTGCCGTGCTCTAACTCCCAAGTCTTAGTCATGGGGTCTCGTCATTCCAAGCCCCTCAGTGCCTCCAGCTGCCTGCATGCCTGCCTGCCTTCCTTCCTTTCTTCCTTCCTCACCTCTTCATTGCAGAGCGGTGGTCTGGGCTCATTGTCTCTCTCCTGGACTGTGCAACTATCTTTGTACTTTATTCTGAAGAAAAAAGTGAAGACTGAAAAATTTTCACTGAAAAGCAACCAAGCCACATTATCTTACCATAAAAATCACACTGAATATAGACCATAAACCCAAAGGGCAGTTAGAGTGGTTGTGGAGAGAAATCTAGGACAAAGCTGCATTGGTGCAGTCATTCCCTCTTAACTGTGGTTTTGGGTAAAATATTAAATGGAAAAGTCCAGAAATACACAATTTATAAATTTTAAATAACTTCTATTATAGTGTAGTCATTTTGTTTTACTACTAGTTAATGTCCTGTGTGCCTAACTTATACATTGAACTTTATCATAGATATGTATGCATGCACAGGATTAAAAACATATACAGGGTTTGGCACTATCCATGGTTTCGGGCACTGAAATTTCACTGGGGGCCTTGAAATTCATCCCTACATATAAGGAGGGCTGCTATGACTAAGATGACAAATAAGAAGGATTTAGATCAAGCTGGTCACAGAGACAATATAGCAGAGAGGAAATACGTATTTGGCAGGTAGAGTCGGAAAAGCGTAGTGACTCATTAGAATTAAAAGGTGAAGGAGAGGAAGCCAATTACAATAAAAGCTTAGGAGGCTAGAGTCATTCTGAGAAAAAGAAAATTAGCTGAGTGTGGTGGTGCACGCTTGTAATCCCAGCATTCGGGAGGCTGAGACAGGAGGATCCCAGTTTGCAGACAGCCTCAGTTACTTAGTGAGGCCCTTTGCAACTCAGTGAGACCCTGTTTCAAAAAATAAAGGTTAAAAATAGGGTTGAAGGTGTAGCTTGGAGATAGAATACCCATGGGCTCCATCTCCAATACTGGAAAAAAAAAAAGTCAGAGAAAATGATGAATCTTATGTGGCCTGTTCAGTTGCTTCATTTTAAGAATGTCAAGTGGGGAGAGAATCTCCACAGTCATAGTTACCACTCTGGGATTCTGCGAGATGTAAATTTTGGGCAGTCCTGAGCTCGGGAATCAAGACTCTAGGGCAAGAGCAAGACAGTGATGTCAGCACGACAGAGCTTGATAAAATAAGAAAGAGAGATGGCAGGGCCTAGGGACAATCACTCCTAGGAGGGCACAGGGAGGAGACCGGCCAGAGGAGCAGGAGGAAATTCAGGATTCTGCGGTGTTCCAGAAAGCCAGAGAGGAAAGAATTCTACAATTAGATTATGGATGCTGATCAGGGGATTAGTTTCAATGGAATGATGGGGACAGACGCCCAATGCCACTGGGTTGCACAGCATATGAGAGAAGAAAAGCTGCGGTCTACTCCGACTAGCACAGCACTGAGTGGAAAAGAAGAGGAAAGGAATAGCAAAGGAAGAAGGATGGCTGAAAGGAGGGTGGGGCGCAAGGTCTGGAGCCTGATGCTTTGACACTGGTGGAGGGCGGGTGGTGGCTTGGTTGTCTGTGATCTCTGACGACACCGGTGACTCACGTTGTTATGTAATTGGATTTAGCCTTCAGACGCTGCTGTCTGGGAGTTTCTCATCTTGTAGAAGTGGGGTTTCCTAGCTTGGCTTGTTTTCTGGCTACTCGGGGCTGTTGCTAGCATAAGGTCATACTTAGAAAATTGAACCCTCAATAAGATTACTCAGAGACTTGGCAGCTTCTTCCCTGGTTATTTTGTCTTTAAGTTGAAAAAAGAAACAGCTCACTCCTTTAAAATGCCATTACACATCCTTTTGAAATACGTCCGGTAGGTTGGCCTTGAAATCATCAAAGAGAAGCTTTTGTTAAAAAAAAAAAAAGAAAAAGAAAAAACATCTGGGTGTGGTGGCATACACCTGTAATCCCAGGACCTGGGAGGTTGGGATAGAAGGATGGCAGCTTTGAGTCCAGTCTCAGCAATTTAGAGAGACCTTGTTTCCAAATAAAAAGTAAAATAGGGCTGGGAATGTATCTCAGAGGCAGGATGTCCCTGAGTTCAGTCTCCAATAACACACACATACTCACGCACCCTAAAAACATTATTGTTTTTCTCTCAAAGGCTTCTCTGATAACCCAGCTTTAAAGAGACTTGCTGCTAAAGAGTAACAACAGCAGAAAAGGGAATCTGTCCAGTTCATAACTAATTCATTTCTGCCACAGTGATATGATAACTTTAAAAATCACTGGGCTTGTTTAGATAAGCGATTTATTGAGCAATCAGACTTCATTTAGTTTGTGCTCTGTTTTGGTAAACTTTTTTTTATCATATTAAAGTGACAAAGATAAGCCAATTTATTTGTGGCTGTGCAGATGATGTTCGGAATATCCACCCAGTTTGGAAAGATTCCGGTGTGCTCGGTTCACTCAGAGCAGCAGGGTCCATGTTTCAGTTTGAACAATTAGACGACACCCACCTGTTCAAAGTTCCTGGGTCCAGAGGTGGGCTCTGGCCCCAGGTGTGGGCTGGAGCCCTTCTCTAGGAATGGGAAATTAAAGTAGAAAGTTGGGAGTGCTGTGTGTGGCTGTGCACACACGGGAGCTCATTCATTTCTTCTCCAAGGCTGATGTAAGACCATCTCTTAGTGGCGTGAGTGCTGAGCAGAAGAGAGAGGGGGGTAGGGTTTCAAGAAAGAAGACTGAAAAAGAAGTCATGATGGGTGACAGAGAGGAATACCCCAGAGCTCTTGCATCCCCTGGCTCTTGGATACTGTCCCTTCCAGAAGCAAGGCCACACTCCCGCTCTGGCACCATGAGCTATGCTCTCACTTTGATAGTGGCAACCCCTCCTTTTTTCCCTCCCCAGTCCGCAAAGCTGAGTCAATTACTCACAGCTCAATATTTTTTTTTTCCTTTGCAGTACAGGGGATGGAACCGAGGGGCATTCTACCTCCGAGCTACACCCCAGCCCTGGTTTTTTTTTTTTTTTAGTCTTTAAAAATTTTTTTTGAAACAGGATCTCACTGAGTTGTGAAGGGCCTCACTAAGTAGCTGAGGCTTTCTGCGAACCATGATCCTTTGGTCTCAGCCTCCCGAATGCTGGGATTACAGGTATTTGCCACCATCCCCGGCTTTTGAACAATCTTAATTTATTCAGTGACAATTTAAAAACAAAAATATTCCCTTCTCAGGTTGTATAATGAAAACCCAGTCTTAAGGTTCTGATGGTAACAGCTGAGGGAAGCATGATGGCGAAGCCAGTCTTCTAATTCAGTAGCCTTCCATCCACCAACTCTTGGCCTCAGGGGCCAGTCACAACCAGGACTGGGCTGCCACCCTGCGTCACACTGCTGAGGAAGTGTGGCCAGTGCAAGGTCTGTGACAGGCAGATGGCCCTCTCTGTCAGGATTGCACTGCACGAGCCTGTCAACCTCACAATGCCATTTGTGGGAATCTGCGCTGCGCAGACTTGCAAAGGTGCAAGAAGATACAGATCAAGGTCACTTGGCAGCAGATTGTCGGCAAGAGCAAAATATCAGAAACACTGCTTGGTAATAGAGAGCCGGCTAACTAAGTTATACGAATCCATGCAACTTGTGTACCATGATGGTATACAAAAGCGGATGGAAAGATCTCTAAGTTATGGTGCTTGCTGAGAAGAGTAAGACGTAGAACAATGTTTCATGAGCTGTCTTTTGGACGATAACAGCCTCTATTTAAAATTGCCTTGCCGGGCGTGGTGGCGCACGCTTGTAATCCCCGCGCTTGGGAGGCAGAGACAGGAGGATCGCGCAGGTTCGAAGCCAGCCACGTGTGCTGGCTTAGGAGACCCTGTTTCCAAATAAAAATGTAAAAATAGGTCTGGGAGTGTAGCCCGGAGGTGGAAGGGCTTCCAGGAACCCCAGTACCACCAAAATAAATAAATAAATAAATAAATAAATAAATAAATAAATAAATAATAAAATTGCCTTTATATTCAATGAAAAAACTTCTGAAAGGAGAAATATAAATTAGTACTAGTAGCTTATGTTTGTGTATGAATGCATGCTGGGCAGGAGTTAGAAGTAGTCACATCTTAGATGCAACACAGGACTAGGAAATACTTGTTTGTTTGGTTATTATTTATTTATTTATTTATTTATAATTTAGTGGTACTGGGGATTGAACCCAGGGGTATTCTAATTCCATGCTACATCCCCAGCCTTCATTTATTTTTTGAAATAGGGTCTTGGTAGGTTGCTTAGACTCTTACTAAATTTCTGATGCTGGTCTTGAATTGGCAATCTTCCTGTCTCAGTCTCCCAAGTACTGGGATCACAGGCGTGTGCCACCATGACCAGCTGGAAAATTACTTTAAAACTATATACCTCCAGGTTACCGTTTTGCTACTATAACAAATACCACCCAAGATAATAAACTTATAAAGAAAAAAGTTTCTTTTTGGCTCATAGCTTTGGAGTTTCAGTCCACAGTCAGTTGGTCCTGTTGCTTTGGGTGAGGTAGCATTTGATGGTGCAAAATCACTCGCCTCAGGGAGAGAGAGAGAGAGAGAGAGAGAGAGAGAGAGAGAGAGAGAGAAGGAAGAAGAAGAAGAAGAAGAAGAAGAAGAAGAAGAAGAAGAAGAAGTGGAGGAGGAGGAGGGAGAGAAAGAGAGAGGAAGAAGAGGAGGAAGAGGAGGAGGAGGAGGAGGAGAGAGAGAAAGAGAGAGAGAGAGAGAGAGAGAGAGAGAGAGAGAGAGAGAGAGGAGAGACCTAGGTTTCACATTTTTAAAGAGTATGTGTTGTTAACTATGAGACAGAGAGAGACAGAGAGAGAGAGATAAAGAGAAAGAGAGAAAGGGAGAAGGGAGAAGAGAGAAAGAATGACAAGAAGGAAGGGAATTAGTAAAGAAAACATGTGGAATTGCTTTTCCTTGGGCAGCAGATAGATCAGAAGATACTGGCATGTGCAAGCAGGCAAAGCTATGGCCAGGTCACTGTGTCTATTGTCCCCACCCTCACGAGTCCTTCAAGTGGCAGGAATCAGGCAGAGCTGGGATCTCGGCCCTCTCCAGCCGCATCCACCTTGGCCAGCAGCTGTCATTCTCTTGAAGGAAGAGGGACCAACACTTCAAGAGCATTGCAGACACAAGACTGGACATTCTTTCCCTGGAGTAAAACTTGTTATTCCTCATATTCTTCAAGGGCAACAGGCTTTAAATGTCACCATGTCTAAGAAATAGAAAGCAGGGACTCAACACTCACATGAAGGTACAGAAACCTCAACTGCTCACTTTCCTTGGAATAGCTTTTCATAAGAGTTAGATTCTTCACCCTCATTAAAAGACAGAGGCTGAGGAAGATAACTTGTAAGTTCACTGGGCCCTGCCCCAGGTAGTGTTGACTAGAGTACCCAGTCAAATTTGAATTTCAGATAAACAAACAGTAATTTGCATATGTAAAATATACAGCTGGATGTTGTGGTACATGCTTGTGATCCCAGTACTTGAGAGGCTGAGACAAGAAGATGGCTGGTTCAAGGCCAGCCTCCGCATGTTTCAAAGTAAAAAATAAAAAGAGTTGGGGGATGCAGCTTAAAAGCAGAAGGCCTTTGAGTTCAATTCCCAGTAATAAACAAACAAACAAACAAACAAACAAACAAATAAATACTAAATATTCTGTTTTGCTAATTCAGGCAACTCTGGCCCCAGGGACTGGCCCGACACAGTGGGAGCTCCGGCCTCCAAGGTTTAAGTCACAAGTGAGAAGATCTATTTGTCTTCATCATTTCAATGAAACAACTGTTGGCAAACACCCTCTCCTCCAAGAACCAATCTGATGCCAGATTCCAAGCATGACAGTCAATGCTGACTTCTGTACCAAATCTGGTCCTAACAAATGGACACCTTTCAGCCCTCAGCTACTGTGAAAGTCCCAGAGAAAAAGCACACGTGCCTTCTTTCCCCTGGGCAGGTGGAATTGCCTGTCCTGCCTTGGGAAGGATGTTTGTCTGACTTTGTGTTTCTAACAGGGAACATGAATTTGTGCTGCACTACCAAATATCCTCACCCAGTCTTTCCACTCTCATGCCTTAAAGTACAGAATGATGGTACATTGAATTGCATTGAGAAATCTTCTAATTACCAGAATATGGCCCCGTGGATGCCCATTCCCAGTGTTGAGCTATCTGGGAAGCTTTGGGATGGATTGTGCAGTGAGCAGAGTTAGCGCCATTGGCATGGGCCATGATGACAGCTGTTCATGCTGGTGCAGAAGGGGACCAGCATGATGCAGCAGCATTCCCTCAACTGCAAAGAGCATCTTAGTTATAAAGTGGCCGGGATAGGTGATGTCCACGATCTTGGTCAGAGGAAGTGAGGGAGGCTGACTCCAGAGATAAGCCAGCCTAAAATCACGTGCATTTAATATTGCTTCAGGTTTCTTCTTTTATGAAAGAAAGAAGCTCATACATGCAAAGAGCACTTGGAAAGCATGCCCTTGGTTTACACAGAATCTGCAGGGTGCAGCCAGCTCTGTGATTACAACACACACACAACCAGTGACATAATGGCAGAGAGTGTGGTTCTCAGCACCTGCCTCTCAGGGACAGAGGAGATGAGCAGACACCACCCATGCTGGGAGCATCCTCTCCAACGTCAGCCTCTCAGGTCCTAGCTTTGAGTGAGTCAACAGTCTGGCTTTCATCTGCCTGGTGTGTGGGGCTAGAGGCACAGTCATGGGTAAGATTTGACTTTCTGAAAAAGGTGAAATCATGGAAGAACAATTAAGGTCAGCAGATGTGTTAGAATCTGGGCCATAGAAGAGAAGTTGGCTCTTTCCTGAAGCTGCAACTTGACAAACAAAAGACCGGGCCACAAGCAGCAATAAATTGAGCAGGGAAAAGTGATGAAATCAGGATTCAGAGGCACTGAATTCCCTGCACACGGTGTTGGTGAAAACCCCGTGTGTGTTACATTACAGAAACCTATTGAAAAGTGCCACAATCCCAGTGAGGTTTGTAGGGCACACACAATTGCTTGCAAACAGGAGCAGGCACAATGAGCACTGTTTTTGGTTTATCTACGGGTTTTCTTTTATGGCTCTCAAGAGAGCTGGAGAAACTCAAGTTGGAAACCCAAGCCTGCCTTGGCTAGTCTTTTCCCTTAAAATCAACCTGAAACTCAGGAGGGTCTCTGTATTTATTTTTTTTTTTTCTAAATTCTAATTGAAACTGAGCCCTGCAATATTATGATCATGTTCTGCTAATATTTTTCACTGGAAAGCACATTAATGTGGATTATCTTATACTCTTTGATTTGCTGTCTGATTTCAGAGCTAATGTGACTATGCACCCTGGATCAAGGCTGACCCAGGTTTTTGATAGCCTATACAGGGGAGACAAGATTCCAGGAGAAACCTTTAGGGGAGGCCAAGGATTTCTGAAAGTACTGTGGACAAAGAAATGCAATGTGATGGGGCCACTTTCCACAATGAAGTTGCACTGATACTAGGGAGCAGCAGCCACGAGCCAGGCTGACCAGGCTTGAGTCCTGGCACCTGCGGCCTGAGCCAGGGGAGCCTGTGAGCTGTCTGAGAGCCCCTTGGCTTCCCAGAAGCAGGAGGGGTCAACGGGCATCTACCTGGGAGTGGATTTTTGTATATGGTGTTACCACTGAGGCTGTTGGGGCAAAAGAAGAAGGGTGGCATGGACTCCTCTCAACCCCTTACCTCCCAGCATGCTCTCAACCTCTCCTAATCCTTCTCTTTTCCATTTTTTCTTTCTCTTCTACCAAGAGCCCATGAGGCATCATAGCATAATACAGCAGGATGGCATTCTGTGCTTCTCCAGTGACCCTCGCAGACCACCTGTATTGAGATACTGATTCCTGGCGCTGCTGTAGATTAGACTTCCCTGATTGGTCTCTGGGGTGCTGTCTGGGAATCTGCATTGCACACAAACATCTCCAGGGAGGATTCTTACATACTCACAAAATTTGAGAAGCATTGGTAGAAGTGAAAGAGTCTTAGATTAGCAGCCCCAAAGATATTTCGACCTGGGTGTTTTTGAGGATCCAGCCTCCTTCCTCCATTTGTAAAAATGAATATACTACTTTCTAAGAGGTCTTCTTCCTCCTCCTCCTCCTCCTCCTCCTCCTCCTCCTCCTCCTCCTCCTCTTCCTCCTCCTCCTCCTCCTCTTCTTCTTCTTCTTCTTCTTCTTCTTCTTCTTCTTCTTCTTCTTCTTCATCATCTTTTCTTTGAAGATTTAATGAAACAAGACATAGAACACGGTGGCAAACACTGAGCTCTTGCTAAATCTTAGTACCCAGCATGCTGGGGAGTTAACAAAATTTTTGCAGGCCTGGAGTTTCATATATTTTGCAGTAATTTCACAGGCTAACTTTCTTTGGGTGGACAGAACAAGGAGACTGATGACCAAGTGGATTTATTGCCACTAAGGCCTTGCAGACATACTCATGAGTGGGGATTGTAGGTCTGTGAGTGAGACAAGACGGTAAAGGGACATTTTCAGAAAAGCAGGCCCCAGCTAACATGAAAGGCAGGAGATGTGGCTATCTAAGTGCATGCAGCAAGAGCCCAGACATTTTTCTCCAAGAGGCACAGGGAATTGGTTCTCACCTGGATTGACATTTGACAACATCTGAATATTTTTGCTTGTCACACAGCTGAAGTGGGCATTCCTGACATCTAGAGGCCAATCTAAGCATCCTATGGTACGCAGGACAGTCTTTCACAACAGAATTATCTGACCCAAAAGTCTACAATGTCAAGGTCGAGGGACCTTGCTCTTTCTTTTTAACACAAAAGGCTTAGTCATAGTTGGTAGAAGGAGGTCTGCAGGTGGCCAAACACCTCCCTAGAGAGAGCCTCTGGCTGCTATCGTACAAACGCTCACAGAAGCAATGGGTCTTGATGTCTGGGTAGGTTGGTGGATCACCATTAACCACTTCCAGGCCTCGTGTTGGATGGTGTGTTTCATTGTGTGTTCCCACAATGAAACATGAGGTAAAGCATTCCTAGAATGCTGAAAAAGTAGAAGGTATGGTCCTCTACCTGGGAGGGAGGAGGGTGCCTTGATCCTAGTGATTCTCTTGTTTTGCCCTAAGAGGGCAGAACAGTGAGAGGGATGCAGGTGGATGAGTGGCCCACCAGGGTCAACACCTTGAGGAGCCATGTCCAGATGTGTGCAAGGTACCTCACAAGCATGGAGGGTTGCCATGGAGAGAAGTGGATACCTGGGATCAGGTTCAGATGGCTGCTGACTGCTGATAACCATTTGCTAATACAGGCTGACCTTCCCTGCTTCAAAAATTCAAACTCCAAAATGCTCCAAAATTGAAAACTTTTTCAATGCCACGAGTGAAAAATTTCCAACCATTAATCTTTGTTTCATGCACAAAATGATTAAAATATTGTATAAAATTACCTTCAGGCTGTAAGGTACCTATGAAACAAATGAGTGTCAATGTTTAGACTTGGGTCACATGCTCAAAATAGCTTACCATGTATATGAAGATATTCTCCCCAATTGGGGAACCCAAAACACTTTTGGACCGGAGAACTTTGCAAAAGGAATACTCGACCTTCATCTTGCTTCCTATGATCTTTCTCTTCATTTTGTGGGTCCCTCCTGATCCCTCTATGTCAGTGGTTAACCAATCCTTTGGCTATTCTCCTCTACTTTTATCTCCCTGGCCCTCTGTAGTGCTCTCTTTCCTGGTAGGGCTTGTACTTTGAGGCTGTACCTCTGGTAAGACGTCTCACGGGTTGCCCTTCACTCCAGCTATCTATGCTCTTTTGTGTGCAGGTCAGGCTGCTTGGTGCTCCTTAGTATACCTTCCATATCCCCCAAGATCTCATTTCCTTGTCTGCTGCCATCCTGAACACAGGGCCAGCTTCCTGGAATGTTGCCCGTGTAGTTACACAGGAACCCATGCTCAGAAGGACCCCAGGATGGGTTTAATGCTCTGCCGCCGCCATGATGTTAAAATTCTTAATAATTTTCTGTTTGAGCCCATACTTAGCGAATTCTGATTAAATAACCCAGCACCCAGCGTGGTGGCGCACGCTTGCAATCCCAGCATTTGGGAGGCCGAGACAGGAGGATCACAGTTTGCAGACAACCTCAGCTACTTAGTGAGGCCCTTTGCAACTCGGTGAGACCCTGTTTCAAAACAAAGAATAAAAAAATAGGGCGGGGGTGTCGCCTGGAGGTAGAATGTCCCTGGGTTCCATCCCTAGTATCGCAAAAAATAAATAAATAAATAAATAAATAAATAACCCAGTATGTGCAAGATCAGAGGAGATGTGCACAATACTTGTGCCTGTCTTGTCTTGCTATTCCATTTGTAAAAGCAGTTTGTTGCAAGCACAGAATTCTGTAAGTTCACAGTGTGTAGGAATTCATGGAGATTCAAGTGAATCCAAGATAAGTGTGTTTTGTCTACAACCGAATAAGCTGGGGAGGGGGAGGGACACTGATAGCCCCAAGAGGCCACACTTTGCATTTGAGAATGAAAACTTCCTTGAAACACAAAGAAAACACTGCAATTCTAAGAAACACTAGCGACCGAGGAAGCCTATTCTGTTTTTTTCCACTCATGTTACTTCCCTGCATTTGCCAACAATGACTTGGGCCTGAAAATGAAGACACATACGGGGACTCACGGTTCCTTTTCTTTCTGTTCTTCCCCTACTTGTCTGTAAGCCAGTGGTATAGTGTGCATGTATCAGGAAGTGAACTAAAAGCAGTTAAATTCATTTTGTACAGTGTTTCCACTATTCTGGTATGAATGAAATATGCAATTATATAATTCAGGCTACTTAGCATATAAGTCAGTGCTCTTTTATTTATATTTAAGAAGTGCATGCAGTAACATGTTACTGGGAATTGAACCCAGGGATACCCTACCAGTGAGCTATATCCGCAGCCATTTGCATTTTTATTTTGAAATAGGATCTTACTAAGTTGCCAAGTTGGCCTCACACTTGCAATCCTCCTGTCTCAGCCTTCCAAGTAGTTGGGATTATAGGCCTAGGCCATTGTGTCTGGCTTTTATTTGCACTTAAAGCTGGCATTGCATAATATATAGATGAAAGATAAGCTTTGTGCTAACAATTTTAATTTTCCTTTCCTTAGAGTGGCATTAAATAGCAAATAATAAATTTTTTTTAAACTCTATGACAAGTCCAGAGACTTTGGAAGAAAAGGAGAAGGTTTTATTTCAATACTTCTCATAGCACATTTTTTCTTCTTTTTGAGAAAAGGTTTTCATCCACCTTCACTTTGTGCTGGCCTTGTGAGTGCTCAGAGAGCAGGAGGTGCCTGGGAGCTGATGTTCCCTACCTGGGAGCGGTGCTTAACCAATGACTATAGATTTGGAGGTCTAAATACTCTCACTCCTGTCTTACCAGGACAGCCCTGGGCAGTGGCCTCCACTGACCATGCTCTCTGGTAGTATTGGCTATATGCAACTCTGTTTGCAGGGCTCCTTTGCTTGTTCCACATCTTCTTCATCCCAATTCCCACTCTTTACCAATGTTTCCTGAAGAAATAACTAAGCAACCACTTTTGCCCAACACAAAGCCCTCTATCTCTAGGTCTAGATACTTGGTTTCTAGCCAATTGAGGCATTTGGGTGGTCAAGCTCACCTGTCCTTCCAATTTCTGTGATTCCTTTAAGGCAAGACTATTGTTTTTGTAAGGAGTCAATGTCAGACAAGATCAGCGTTATGGCTTAGGCATAACACATACCCTGAAAGAGCTCATGCATTGATATTCAGAGCTGCTATATTTAAATCACAAAGATCATAATTTCATCAATGGATAAGTCCATGGTAATGGATTTATTGGGTAGTAATATAGGCAGGTGAAATGTGGTTGGAGGAGGTGGCTCACCGGGATTGTGGCCTTGGGGACTATACTTGTGTCCTTGAATCTCTTGCTTGCTGTCTCTCATCCCTCTAGCCTCTATGATGTGAGAGCAGAGCTCTTGCATGTGCTCTCTCTCTGCTCCTACCTCCGTGCTCGAGTTCCACCAATATAGTCTGGCCTAACATGGAGTGGAACCCTGAAATCCCCAGGACTGTCAACAAATAAATCTTCCTTCCTCTTAATTGTGTGGTCAGATGTTTTAGATTATGGTGGTGAGAATGCCAACTGAAACAGTTAGACTGTATGATAGAAAACCCAACACCAAGGATGTGCTCAAAGAAGGCTTCTATAAATGGTGGGATTTTTAAAGCTTATATGGAAACATTCCATGCATAAATCTTCCCATGCAGGTCAGAGGTAATTTGAAGAGAAGTTTGAAAACCCAGCCCATCCTGGACAATATTCTTGGCAGATCTTGGCCAATTCTGAAATGAACCAAAGCCAGATGGCTTGGACCTCAGCAAAATGTGCTCTATTTACTTAATATACCTCTTGATATCACGATGTTTTCAGCCCTGCTTATTTCCACCAGGGCAAGGAAAATAACCTTGTTTTACCTTTTAAAGTTTGTTATAGTCTTTTCTGGAAGAACTGAGCTGGAAGGAAAAACAAAAGGTATGCCCTCTTTTTTACTTATGGAGGCACACAGGTGCTCAGCTTGGGGAATCCTGCCTTTTCACCTGTCTACCTGGAAAAAGTATAGCCATTCTTCAAAATTCAACTCAAATACCAATTGCTAAGTCTATCCCATCTCTCCAAATATAGTCTGTCTCTCTTTGTTCTGCCATATAAAATCCCCATATAAGTATTTGTGTATATATTTGCCATTCATGTTGGGTTATCAGATCCTCAAGTCAGACTTCTTCTTTTTTTTTTTTTTTTTTTTTGGTACTGGAGATTCAACCCAGGAGTTCTACCTCTGAGCTATACCCCCAGCACTATTTTATTTATTTTTTATTCTGAAACAGAGTTTCACTAAGTTGTTGAGGCTGGTCTCAAACCTGCCATCCTTCTGTCTCAGCCTTCTAAGTCCTAGTATTATAAGTGTGCCCCAGTGCACCTGGCTTGTCTTATATTAATATTTGATGTCTCACTGTCTGGTGCTTGATCTCAAAAGCATTTGATTGATTAATAGTAATGGCTGCTAAGAACCAGGTAATGCAATGAGCATTTCGTGTATGCTATTTACTGTTTTTTTCTTTTCACTACAGCTTAATAGTAGCAGCAAAGTGGTTATAAGTGTCTTCACTTTATAGTTGGAGGAATGGAGGCTGAGGTAGGTTAGATAACTTGTCTAAGATTTCACATCCTCCCTGCCAGTAGAACTGAGTCAAAGCCAGGTTTGCTGGCACCAGAGCCTATGGTTTTGACTCTGGACTAAGTGATGTTGGTGAATGGGTATTTCCAAGGCTGTCAGAAAGAGTCCTCATTAAAAAGACAGTTTTATCTATACATCCACTTTTTAATTAAATAGTATCATGCCAGGCATGGTGGTCCATGCTTGTAATCCCCATGCTTGGGAGGCAGAGACAGGAGGATTGCGCTTGTTCGAAGCCAGCCTTGCTGGCTTAAGAGACCCTGTTTCCAAATAAAAATATGAAATTGGTCTGGGAGTATAGCCTGGAGGTAGAAGGGTTTTCAGGAACCCCAGTACCACCACCACAATAATAATAATAATAATAATAATAATAATAATAATAATAATAGTATCACAATGTTCCTTATGTTAAAAGGACTTTTAAAATATCTCCCAATGCTATGTGGAACTGATTTTGACAACCTTCTCACATGTATACTGGTCTTTGATATTAGGTGACCACAGGTATTAGCTTGGTTACAAATTAAAAGCAAGACAGAGACAAAGCATGATTACAGCTTGCTGTAATTGTCAAAGCATTGTATGTTTATGGCATAGAAGAAATTCTTGGGGGTGGTATCAATATATACCAGTCAGACACTGGTATGTTCTTTCCTATGGGGAAGAAAATAAAAACGGGTTTTGATTTTGTTATAGGAAATGCTTTCTTTCATACGCTTAGCTTTTATTGTTCACAAAGGAATTCAAAGTATTACCAAAGTCTATGAACTCCATGAGTCATCTGGGTATATGGGACTTTCACAGTCTAAATGGGCGGTATTTTACATTGCATTTCTTTCCAATCAAGTAAAGATTTATTAAAACAATCATAAAAACTCACCATCTTTCCTGTCCCCTACCATCCTGGCCTCTGTCACTGAAAACATAGGAGCATGTGGGCAGCCGTCTAAGGTGTGGTCAAGGATGTGGGCTTGCCTGGTGCCTTGTTGATCCAGCCCTATCTTGTGCTATCTTGCTTTCTCTTCTCAGAAACAAAAGGCCCCATCGTTCAGGCAGTCTGAATTTGGAATTGTCATTTATAGTCACCCAAACTTTGAGGATGACTAACTTGCCAAACTTAAAAGAGAGAATCAGATAGGAGGAACCATTTTGAGGACCACAAAACAGAAAAAGGCAGAGTTATATAATGGGGAAAAATGACAAATGGGCAGTTAGGAGACTTGGGTTTTAGATAGGGTGAAATCAAGTTCATTAACCAATCTAGAACTCTTGAGAGCAACATGGATTGCTATATGTAATTATACTGGGACAACAGACACCAATTGGGGCTGTACTAATATTGTCTGGCTACTACAGAATTAGGACACTAAGTGTTTAACCCTAATCAAGTCACTTAATGTCTCTGGGCCCCAACAACAACTTCTTCTTCTCCTCCTCCTCCTCCTCTCCCTCCTCCTCCTCCTCCTCCTCCTCCTCCTCCTCCTCCTCCTCCTCCTCCTCCTCCTTCTTCTTGCAGTACTGGGAGACATTCTACCTCTGAGCTACACCCCCAGTCCTATTTTTTATTCTTTATTTTGAAACAGGGTCTCACCAAGTTGTGGAGAGCCTCATTAAGTAGCTGAGGCTGTCTGTGAACCTGTGATCCTCCTATCTCAGCCTCCCAAGTGCTGGGATTACAAGATTGTGCCAACATGCCTGGCCCACAACTTTTTTTTTTTTTTTTAAGAAAGAGACAACTAGACCACAACTCTCCAGCTTCATCCTCGAGAAACTCGTTCTAGTTTCTCTTCATGTTTCCAAAATGACCATGTCAAAGCACTACTGAGTGATAATGTAATAGGAAGGTCTGTCAATCAGAACATTTTGTTACTGTGAAATAACCAGTTGCTGTACTATATGCATACAGTTTTAGGCAAAAGAAAAACAAAACAGAAAAACCTGTGACATTTTAATATACTGATGAGTCTTAATTAAAGCAAATCTAGGAGCTGTGATATCATTTTTGAATATGGTAATAGCTTTTGGATCCCCTCTAGTATCTTCACAATCCATGGACCTCTGGGCTATGCGCTGGAGGTTGAAAACCACTTGGCTGCTGTAGTGATTCATAGCCAGTTCTGACCTTCTCTGATCTCCCAATAACTTTAGTGCCTCACTCTGATGTACGAACAGGGAGACGAGATGATGGACTGTGCAAAAGGGCCTTCTGGCTGTTGGCAATCATGAGAGTCTAGAGGAATGCCTATGAGGATGTGAGATGGGAGTGGATCCCTTTATCCCAGATAAAGTTGCACCTGGGCAAACATCCCACAGAGGCAAGTGAGAATAATTTCTCTCCTACTTAATGCTTCTTGGTCCACACCTAGGAGAATTCTTAGGGTGTATGCAGAAGATTAGGAGATAAAATGGCTATGCAATTGGTCATTCTTGCCTCCTCCCTTGGTGCTGTATGCCTGTAACCCCAGTACCTGGGAGGCTGCCACAAGAAGAGTTCAGATTCGAGGCCAGCCTTAGCAACTTTGTGACGCCCTGTTTCAAAACCAAAATTAAAAATTGGGCTAGGAATATACTTCAGAGACAAAATGGACCTGGGTTTAATCCCAGTACCAAAAAATAAAAATAAAAAGAAAGAAAGAAAGAAAGAAAGAGCAGACCTATTGCCTAAATACCCCACAAGAGTATTGACATTCTGAGGCAATAATCTTGTGATGTGCTACCCACCCACTAGTATGTGATAGCGCGTGTGTTGGTGGGTAGATGGTTGTGACAATGACTAGGGATAGACACCCGCAGCAGCATCTGCCTAGGAGCTGGGCGTGCTCAATGCCCTGCGTGCATTGGAGTCATTCCCATGATGAAGGTTCGGCCCACCCAAGGTGTCCAGAGCACCTCCACTGGGAAACACAGAATCCAAGGATGGCTTTTTAACTCTTAAACGTAAAGAACTATTTAGACCCTGAAAGATGGTTCAGATAACAGCAGACAATTTCTATGGTGCCAGAGGCCATTAAGCAGAACTTCAAAATGGAATATGTTGATGGGTCTTGGATATGAGGAAAGTGTGGAAGCCATCCCAGAAGCCTCCTGGCAAATCATCCCCACCACAAGCTAAGGAACATGAAGTATATTTTGTGGGGTGGCTTCTCTTTTCTCTCAGTGTCAACAGAATTGCTGAATCACTGTCTTTATTTGCTTATGATATAATTGGCACCGTCCCCCCACACGGAACAACAATCCAGGCTGTGTGTAACCTTCAGGCTTGCAGCCCTGGGACGCGCCTTCCTCTCTACTCTGACTTCCCTGGTGAACTTGACCTTCTCCCAAGCTCAGTTCCATTCGCTGCAGGTAGAAGAGTGTGGTGAGCACATTTTCACCGGTCTTCCCCTGGAATGGTTGACTCAGCTCTGTAGTGAGTTAGTGGGCCCACGGGACCAGGCCCAGGGCTCTTTCTCCAGGAGACGCCTCTTGAAAGGAAAGAGGTCACCAAAGACTCACAGAGGAGGCTGTGACCATAAATATCTCAGAAGTAGGTTTTCTTAAATAATGAAAAACATTTGCTTATTTAGGAATTTAAGTCGTTCAACCTTGGTGATCAATCCCCTCCCACCCCAAGCCTGGCTTTGGGATTCCATGGTGAGATGGAAGCATTACATCATGTTTAGAGGAATGCACAGCACATACAGTCCTGCGTGGGTCAGAGAGCAGCACTGAGCGCTCAAGGGGGCCCTAACGTGGATACACAAAGGTGGCCTAGCCCGTGTCAGAGCCCCGTGCGAGGGCAAACCTCTTTATGACTTTAGTCCTGGGAAGAAAGACCCGGCCTGGGATTAGATTTACAGCCCACAAGCTGCAGATGGGGAGGTAATGCCATTTAGTGTGTGAATGGCCACTCTGGGAACTGGGAGCTTAGCACACCAGGCTAGAGATCTCAGAGAGAAGCCAAGGGGCAACCCCCTTCCCCTTCGCTGAAATCAGTTAACTTGCTCACAGTCGGTCCCCTGGGCCTTTTTGCTGACGTTTTTTTTTTTTTTTTTTTGGATTTACAAGCTTCTCTGCACTTCTTTAGGGCTTGGACACACATGACAACTCAGTATCAAGGGAGTCCTCAAGTCAAGAGAAGAATAGCTTTCTTGGCTATAAATTCCTCTCTGAAATTCTTCTCATCTAGTATGTTCTGAGAGCATTTATTTTATTTTATTTATTTTTTTTTTGTAGCACTGGGGATTAAACCAGTGGCATTCTACCTCTGAGCTACACCCCAGCCCTATTTTTTATTCTCTATTTTGAAACCAGGTCTCACTAAGTTGCAGAGGGCCTCACTGAGTAGCTGAGGCTGGCCAAGAACCAGTGAGCCTCCTGTCTCAGCCTCCTGTCTTGGCCTCATGCTTGTACTGGGATTACACCATGCCTGGCTCTGAGAGTACTTATAATGTACCTGATCTGCCCTTTGCAGTGCCCCACCCTCCAAGAGCCTACACCACACGCACTTTGCTCATAAGCCTGTGCACAATGTCCTCTCTGGCTTCCAGAGCATCTAAGATCTTTACCACAGATCTTTTCAACCAGCATCAGTTTCTTCCTCAGGGAACATTTAGCAATGTTAAGAGACATTTTTAATCACTGCAATCAGGTGGTTAGGGAAGAACACGACTGGCATGCAGGTGATAAAGGCCAGATATCCTTCTAAGCATCCTACAACACACGAGACATTCCACAACAAAGAAAGATCTAGTCCCTAAACATCAACTGTTGAGAAACACTTCACTAGGGCAAAGGGTAGGCCTGGCTTCTGCAGAGGCCCAGAAAGCAATTGTCCAAACGTGTACTGTTTAGTGGAATGCTCTGTGATATAAGAAATGTTCAATATCCGTGCCATCCAATATGGTAGCCACTAGACATACGGTTACTCAGCACTTCAAATGTGCCCAGTGTGACTGAAGAACTGCTTTACATTTTATGCTATTTTAATTCAAAAATTTTAATCATGGGATACAGCTATTAGCTACTCTATTGGTCATTGCAAATATATGCAATGGGAGCTTAGGAGTGTTGAGACAGCCTTTGTCTACTTAGCTGTCTCTTCCACTGGTTTGTAATTGAAATTCAACATTGAGATGCTATTTCTTTAGCTATGAATTTTATCCCTATTGGCATGACATTATCCCTGAAAGATGACCTTTGAATTATAAAGAGCTGATGCTACTTTAATGTGACTAAACGAACCTGAAAGATATTTTTGACAGAAGTGGAGAGTACTGGGAGCCTGGAAGTGAAACAGAGAATACCATAAAATTGAGCAGGAGTAAACTCTGGGAGGGGGTATCTAGAAGAAACTGGAAGAGGTAGAGACATGGTTTCAAGAGAGCCAAGGCAGGCTGTGCTTATACTTTAATCATATAAACTCTGCTAAGAACAGAAGTCAAATACTATGCATTCCCACTCAGAAATAATTACGTGAAAACCAGAAACAAAGGGAAGAGAAAAGGCAAGGTATATTACAAAAGAGAGGTTGTTTTTTATTTCCTGTCTACCTGCCTGTAGCTCTCATCCCAAGCCCAGATGCATTGAAATATTGTGGTATCCCCTCCTGTATGTACACTCAAATACAAGCAATACTAATGCACAACACATAAAACATGTGTTCACTTTCATTGTTTATAAATTTTTGGGTAAGCCTATGAGAGCCTTGTTGTGTATGGCATTAGAGATTGAACCCAGGGCCTTCCATATGCTGGGCAAACACTCAACACTGATCTGTAACCCCAGCCTATTATTCTGATTTTTACTGGTGCCTGAGCAAGTAAGCACCTCGTTGTTAATCTGCCATTATTTTAGCATCTGAGTATGAGTGTCTATTTTCACCCTAATTCATTGTATACCTAGCCTGTCATAAAAATGTTCATACATGGAAAATTGTGAAGACACTTTAGTAAAGATATCTAGAGTAGAAATCACCGATCTCACCTGGCAAGCCACATCTACTACATTTCCAGAGATGGAGAAAGAATATGTTGGCACATGCCTTTAATCCCAGTAGGTGGGAGGCTGAGACAGGAGGAGCACAGGCTCAAGACCAGCCTCAGCAACTTTGAGATACTCTCAGCAACCCAGCAAGACCCTTTTCAAAATAAAAAATAAAAAGGGATGTGGTTGTAGCTCAGAGGTAGGATGTCCCTGGGTTCAATCCCCAGTATTACATAAATAAACAAATAATAGGAAAGCCAAATGAAACCAAAGCCTATTTCATCCAGAATGCTCTGTAAGGCTCAAACTGCAGCTCCTGGTAGCAGTGGGTTTGGTAATTGCCATGGGCAATGAAGATGGAGCTGAAAGAGAAAGCCCACCGGTAGAGGGGGAAACACAGCATAAAAATTCCTAAAAAGATGAAAAATGCTTGCCTAGAAAGATAAAGTTGGGAGAGATTTAGAAATGAGAGAATAGAGGATTTTGAACATTAATTCATTCATAAATTGCTAATTTGTCCAAATGGTGCAAGGGGGGACTGGATGGGAAGGGGCAAGCAGGTGAATTTAGGATAGTTAAAGAAGGAAAATAAGTATGGAGAGCGATGTCTGAGTTACAATAATTCAACTCGGTGATTTCTTGACTTTATGATGGTACGAAACTGAGGTGCATTCAGTAGAAACTGTCCTTGGAATTTTAAATTTGAATTTATTTTTCTGGCCTAGCGATATGTAGCCTGATCCTCTCTCAAGATACTGGTCAGTAAGCAGGGCGTGAATCCCAGCATTCGGGAAGCGGAGACTGGAGGATTGTGGTTTGAGGACAGCCTCAAGTACTTCATGAGGCCCTTTGCAACTCAGTAAGACCCTGTTTCAAAATGTGAAGAAAGACTACAATATAGGGCTGGGGGTGTAGCTCGGAGGTATAATGCCCCTGGGTTCCATCCCCAGTACCACAAAACAAAAACAAAAACAAAAAACAAAACAAAAAACCCCCAACCAAACAAAAAAGATACTGGGCAGTGGAAGGGAGCCACAGTGCCCGGTCAGCCCCACAGCCACAAGGGGAACAGCTGATACCCTACCCTACAGTGTGCTGCGTGGCAGAGCTGGGGGGTGTCAGGAGGTCAGGTGTAGTCAATGTGTTTTCAGCTGATGATATTTTCAACTTAGCATGGGTTTTCTGGGACATAAGCCCATCATGAGTCAAAGAGCATCTATACTTAATAGAGTTTGGTGGTGGTGTCAGGGGAGGAGTGGGAGTGATTTCAGAAACATTTACGCCGATGCTAAAAGATGCAAAAGTAAAGAGCTCAAAAAATGTTGAAATGAAAGCTGGGCGTGGTGCTGCACGCTGGTAATCCCAGTACTTGGGAGGCTGAGACAGAAGGATCGCGTAGGTTCAAAGCCACGGTCAGCTATTTAGTGAGGCTCTCAGCAACTTAGTGAGACCCTATTTCCAAATAAAATGTAAAATAGGTCCGGGAGTATAGCCCGGAGGTAGAAGGCCCTGGGTTCCATCCCGAGGAACACACACACACACACACACACACACACACACACACATACACACACACACACACACACACACACACACACACAATGTTGAAACAAAAAATTAGAGTTCTATAACAAATTACTGACTCCTGAAAACTAGGGTGTGTGTGTGTGTGTGTGTGTGTGTGTGTGTTACTGAAAATTAAACTACTGACTTCAGGGAAATTCTGCCTCCAAGTTACACCCTCCCAGTCCTTTCTAATTTATTTTTTTATTTTTTTATTTTTTTTTGAGACAGGGTCTTGTTAGGTTGCTGAGGCTGGTCTCAAACCTGTGATCTTCCTGTCACATCCTTCAAGTACTAGGATTGTAGGCATACACCGCCCAGCTAGAATGTTTAAAGAGGAGCACAGAGACACGTTTCATCTTCTTCATGAAGTGACATCTGTGCTATTCTCCGAAAAGGGACCCTGGGCCCCAAGTCTCTTGGCTTCTTTCTCCCCCGTGGCCACTCTTTCTGTGCCCTAAGGGGTTGTTAGACATCATGGGTGTGTTCACAATTTACAATCTGATATGAGCAGCTTTTGCATATAGGTGTTGAAATGGCCCGAGAAACACACTACCGCCCTGGACAGAATTGGGAGGCTTCCCGAGGCCACAACAAGCCCAGACACAGAAGCAGAGGCCAGCGGGGCACTGCAGTTCAAATGCAGTAATAGCTGTTTTAAAATGATCCTCTCTAGTCTTTAAATGCAATGGCTGATTATTGGGTCAACAAACATGAAAAGCTTTGTCACTGGCCCAAGTTTGAACCAGAAGCAACATGTCTTTTGTGAGCATTTTAGGATGAAAGCTACAAAGATTAAAAAATAAAACCAAGTTGATATTAGTGAGCACCCGTTGAGAGTCTTTATCATGGGTGTTTTGCCCTAGGAGAATAGCAGTAAGATCTATGAAATATCCTTGACCTCCTCCTGCCTAGAGTGGCGAGGCTTGCCATCACCTTCCTGCTTCTACTAGGAGAATGGTAGGGTTGGTTTTCCAATCAGACTTTCAACTCGTAGCTTAACGAGGCTAACTATGATGTGGTGTGTGCTTTTTCAAGTGTGATTCTACCTCATTTCCACTTTTGAAATTCATCAATGGCTCTCCATTACCTCCAGAATGGAAAGGCTACCTGTGAGAATGTACATACAGTGCCCACTTCTGCTGCCTGAACACCAAGCTACTTCCAGTTCTCCAGATGCCCCATGTTCTCTTCTATGCCACGCCTTGTAAGTGCTTTTCCATTCACCTCCCTGAGAAACTGTCCTCGGCTGTCTTTGGATTTGAGTTTCCATTGCACCCCATGCCTAGTTTTACTACAACTCACCTCAGCTCCTAAAAGCAACCTCCCAACAAGACTGTGAGACTACAGAGGCCTCAGGCAGGTGCTCTGTTCTTAGCACTCCTGAATGCACGTGCCTAGCCCAGTGTCTGGCACAAATGTACTAACAGGTACATGCTTGCGTAAAGATGAAATGGATGCATTTGGGTGGACTATGAATGACAACAAAGGCACACACCATATTTTCTCTGTAGCAGAATAAATGCTACATGGAAACAGTTAATAGTCCCCCCATAGTAGATCTATATAAAAATATACAGTCAGTCCTTGGTGTCCCTGGGTTCCAAACCCATTGATTTAACCAACTATAGGTGAAAAACTTTATTTTTTTTAAATTTATCTATATAGGACACCTATACAGACTTTTGGGGAGGTTGTTACTCCCTAAACAATAAGGTATAACAACTATTTACAAAGCATTGACCTTGTGTTGTGTATTTTAAGTCATCAAGAGTGATTCAGAGTGTGTGGAAGAATGTGCGCAGATTATATGTAAATACCACATCACTTTATATAAGGACTCGCAGGTCTTCGGGGTATGGTATCCACAAAGGATTCTGGGACCAGTTTCCCTGTAGAGACTGATGAATGATTCTAAATCCCGGAGATTCCCATAAGACAAATGGAAAGGAAAAGTAAGAACAGAAACGGTTCCTACAATCCAGGAAAGAAAGGGGGGAAAGAAGGAAGGAAGGGAGGGAGGGGAGGAACAGTGTTCCTTCTCAAAATCTACTTCCGGTGAAAGGGGAGAGATTGTTTATATTTCGATCTGAGTCTTGGTCCATGAAATAAAAGAAGAAAGTGACTGAAACACAACATCCCATCCATGAAATGAAAAATGGAACAGTCTTCAGTTCCAAACCAGTTAGAAGCCATGACTGTGTTTCCACCAGAAGTCTTTTCGGAAGAGGCCCAGATGCGTAGGAGAGTTGTATTAGACAATGGAAACCAATCTGAGCCTAACATGAAGGGCCTGGTTAATTAGTCAGTTAATTTCCCAACACCTCCCCCTAACACTGCCTTTTAATTTTTTAGAAATGATTAAGCTTTGTTATTCCTTGCACACGAGACTCACTGTGTCCCGCAGGTGTGGATGCCTCTCTTGGAAAACATTGCTTCTCTGCTTCCTCCCTTGCTGTGTTCAGACCTGGGGAGATGCAGCAGGAGCGTCCACATGCCCGGCCCGCCCAGGATGTGGAGGAGACACCAGCTGAGCGGCAGGTGCAGAGCCCCACAGCCTAGAGAGTTTCTTTCTCCTGCCAGAGCAGGCTGTCTCTACCTGCTTCTCCACGATTGCTCATTAGGTGCGGCTGGGGATTTTTGGCAGCTTGCAGCTGTGTTTAAGAGGACATTTGCTTTATCTACCACATCCTTTGAGGATTTCATTGCAGGCTATATTATCCACTTTAATGAATGCTCTGGCAGTTTCTGAACACGGGCTGCATCTGCAGGCCCTTCAGGGGATCACTGTCACCCATGTTGACATTGAATGCTGCATACATTCACCTGTCCTTGGGCTATATACTATGCATCCTCCAGTTCCACCCCAGGCAATAAGAAATCTGTGGGGAGAAGTCCTTCAGCCTTAAAGTAGGGTTGCACAGTTCCCTTTCTTTCTCTTGTTACACATCCTCTAATCAACTGGGGCTGTTCTTGAACCTACCATCCTCCTGTCTCAACCTCCCAAAGATTAGAATTCCAGGTATACACCACCACAACTGGCTTATTTGTTATTTCATAACAGTTTTTGAATCTTTCCCCTAGATCAGCTAGATAAACATGGCACATCAATTTAAAAACAAAACTTTCACAAGGCTACTTAGTAGAATAGGAGAAAATGACATAGCAAATGGAAAAAACTAGTTACAAAACACTTTGAGTCAGTGACTGCGCATACCTGATTCTGGAAAGAACTTCATAGGATGCATACTTATTAATGATGTTTATTTCCAGAGTAAAATTCGGGGTTTTTTTTACTTTATTCCTTACCCCCGACTCCTGTCTCCATCCCTGGTAACCAAAGTCCATCTGGGCTCTGCTCTTTGGGACATGATATCCCCCAGGATTTCGTCTTCCCTTCTCCCATTCTGGTAAATCCACCCCCAAACAGATCAGAGACCTTGATCTCAGATCCCAGGACATACATCTATAAACAAATGAAAGTTTTCACCTCCTGGGACATATTTTCAGGAACAAGTTGGATAACTAAAATTCTAGGATAACCACATGGTAGCCTTCGTGGCTTCTCCATGTGATCGCATGACGGGCAGCTTTGTTTTCTGCTGCTGCTGCTGCTTTGTATCTCAAAAGAGGATCATAATGTTTATCACTAGACTGAAACACAAGTGCCCTGTTCACTCTCAGTCCAGCTATGCAGTCCCCTCCCCAGAGGTGACCTCGCTCCTTTATGCGCTTATATCCGTTACAGTTTTTACATAAATAGTCATATACTATCTACACAGTTCTGTACTGTGATTTTATCCCTTCTTCATAGATGTTGGAGATAATTCCCAATTAGATTACGCAAACACACTCCATTCATTTAGTGACTGCATGGTATTTCTTTGATGTATTTTTCTTCCCATTTTTAATAAATCCTCAGCTGGCTTCTTAGACCATGACAGGCAGAGAAATTGCTATGGCCTCACAGCCTGGATGAGACTGAGCCTTCTCAGTGCTCTTTATCTAGTTAGTGCTACTTTCTTTGCCACTCAGTGTTGTTGGACTTATTTTTAACACAGTGAAAAGCTGGCATTCCTCGTTTTTTTGTACAGGTGTCTCCAAAGCAGAGCAGCCTATGATTGGTGCTGGACCAAAGCATTCTGGCTCACTAGATTGCATTTCATCAAGTATTTCTCCTTCAATGGGCTACGCTAGAAATGACCAATTGGACCCAGATTGGGTCAGAGGAAATACAAACATATTTAACCAAAAACTTGCAGTAGTGTATCCATTAGCTTTCTGTGGCTTGTGCCCCAGAAAAATCCTAAATGCTGAGACACTGAGGTTTCAGGATCACCTGAATTTTTTCTACTGTATTTGTGGAACTTTTCTTAAATTCTCACAGAGACAAGTGGGAAAAGTTTCCTGTTAAATAGGACATTGTATTCATTATCTAATTTCCAAAAGCAAGTTCATAAAGCCACATGGCTGTCTGTAATAGAACGATATCCTACCTACTTCACTAGTAGACGGTGAATGTGCACTTAAGGACACAAAGGCCATGTCTCACTCACAATTTTTCACTTTGAGTCTAAGAAGCTCTTTAAATATTAGCCATGGTCATCAATCTATTCAGGGCATTTTCAGAAGCCATATTAATGTGGAATGTCATTTGTAGTAGGTTTGTGGCTTTCAAATAGGCCAGAAAAGACATATGCATGATGTAAACTGCCTTTCCTTTTCAAAGTGTTCATATATTATCCATCTTTCAACTCTGATTGCTTTTCAATAGTGTTTGAAGATCTACCCAGTCTGAATAAATAACTTTCCCTTTTTTTCCCAAGAACCGATGATGTGTACCGCTACTTAGCTTTTATTTCCTTTGGTGGTGTTTTATATGTTTCCATGCTTGCTTGCTTTACGAAGCTTCAGGTATTCCTGAGAATAAGCACTGGGATTACAGTATGATACTCTTTATTTTTCATTATCTAAAGACCATCTTGCGTTCACATATCTTGCTCAATTTTCTAATTATTTACCATTTATAGAGTAAAATATCAGTCAATGTCTCTGAGGTAAGGAATCATCAGATATTCAAATTCTCAGTTAATTATTATAGAGCATTTGCTACATATGTATCAAGCAATATCCAGACAATTTTACATGAATTATTTCAAAATTGTCATAATATCTTCTTTTTTGGTGGTACTGGGGACAGAACCCAGGAGCTTTTCTACCTCCAGGCTATACTTCCAGACCTATTTTATGTTTTATTTGGAAACAGGGTCTCACTAAGTTGCTGAGAGCCTCACTAAGTAGCTGTGGCTGGCTTCGAACCCGTGCGATCCTCCTGTCTCAGCCTCCAAAGTGCTGAGATTACAAGTGTGCTCCACCACACCTGGCCTAATATTGTCATAATATCTTTTATGTGACAGGTATTGTTACTATACCCATTTTATAGAAATAAAAATATAAAGCGAATCTAGCTACAGGTGATGTATTCTTACCCACTAATGTATCTTTTATTGAGCTCTAAAGTCTAGGAAATTGATTCAAACACTGCCATTAACATTGAATAATGTAGAAATTTAATTAATTTGCAAATTTATGTAAGAGAGCATGTCAACGGCCTTTCAACAGAGCATGCTGCTTTTGTTCTTTGGGGTGTGTTTTCAATGCTAATGTGATCCTGGTTCAAGCCTAAAATACTTTGTGGTCAAAAACTCTCTGATGGGTTCGCATCTCACTGGAGTAAAAGCCAGAGTTCTTCTTACAATGACCTTTACGGCTCAGCAGCATCTTCTCCCACACCACACCTCCCTGACCTCAGGTCCTACCTTCTTTCCTGTGCTCTTGTCCTTCAGCTATGTTGCCTTCTTGTTCTTCTCTCCTGTAAGGCATGTGCCTGCCTCCCAGCTCTTTCTATTGATGCCTCCCTTTATTCCTGCAGATATTCCTCATAGGCTTATTTAAAATCAAGCCGGGCGTGGTGGCGCACGCTTGTAATCCCAGCATTCGGGAGGCTGAAACAGGAGGATCGCAGTTTGTGGACAGCCTCAGCTACTTAGTGAGGCCCTCTGCAACTCAGTGAGACCCTGTTTCAAAACAAATTAAAAAAATAGGGCAGTGGGTGTGTAGCTCAGAGGTCGAATGCCCCTGGGTTCCATCCCCAGACCCGCAAAAAATAAAATAAAATAAACTTTCTCAGGTTGCTGTCTATGTTGGAGTAACTAGTATCAGACTAGCTCAACCCCTATTAAGTTACTAAAAAACTGGATAAGACATGTGAAGGCAAGTGAATCATTAGTAAATGGAAACTATATAGGCGGGCGTGGTGGCGCACGCTTGTAATTCTAGCATTCTGGAGGCTGAGACAGGGGGATTGTGGTTTACACAGAGCCTCAGCTACTTAGTAAGGCCATTTGCAACTCACTGAGACCCTGTTTCAAAAAGAAATAAAGAATAAAAAATAGGTCTGGGGGTGTCACTCGGAGGTAGAATGCTCCTGGGCTCCATCCCCAGTATCGCAAAAAAAAAAAAAAAAAAAAATGAGCATAGG
Organism: Muscardinus avellanarius; assembly: GCF_963383645.1. NCBI lineage: Eukaryota > Metazoa > Chordata > Mammalia > Rodentia > Gliridae > Muscardinus > Muscardinus avellanarius. The sequence continues at coordinate 69,354,504 of NC_137800.1, forward strand.
TGAGTAAGGTGAGCCCTACTGTGCCTGAAGATCTAAGTTTCAGCATAACACCAGTAATATTTCTGAGCCAAAGGGGAAGGGATGAGAGTTGTGGCAAGTGAAATGTCTGGAATCTGTGCCGAGTGAAAGCCCTAGAGTCTGTGTTTGTGTGGGGAGCTCCTCTCTGAGTCTATGAGAAGGACAAAAGTACTCAAGGCTTACCCAACATAAACTGCTCTGGGGTTGAGATTGAAACAATTGTTAGAAATTAAGCAGTTCTCAGAAGTATAAGCTCTCTCATTCATACTGGTCACACCCAAGTGTTCAATAGCCACCCGTGGCTAGTGGCTTCCCTACTGGGTGGTGTAGACATGGAATACTTTCATCAGAGCAGGACATTCAGAATGATGTTTATCTAGAGTCTACAATGTAAACTTCACAATGTCTTGTATTCAGTCACAAATCACTAGACATGCAAACAAACAAACCAGGATAATGCAGCCCCAAGTTAAAAAAAATAAAAAAATTCTATGATGTATCTAATGTCGAATTTATGAAAATACTTTAAAATAGATGTTTTATACTATACATTCAAACAATTAAATATATTTGTTAATTAAAAAATGGTCCAAATGTGTGAATAGATGAAAAAGTTTTAGCCAAGAAATGAAAACCATAAAAAGAAACAAATGGGAATTTCAGAATTGTGCAATACCTAAAGTGAATCATCTATTAGAGGAGCTGGCGAGCAGAGAAGAGATGTGGGGAATAGTAAAGTTGGAGACACATCAGTAGAAATGATCAAAGCTAAAGTACAAAGAGAAAAAATATTAAAGAAAAATGAGCAGAGGGTTAGGGACCCGCGGAACAATGTCAAACAGTCGGACATACTGTGTGATTGGTGTTCCAGCAAAAGAAGAGAGTGAGAACAGAAAAGCATCTGAAGAAATAGGAGCCAAAAACTTCCCAAAATATTTTAGACAACTTAAGAACCCAAGAAGCTCAAGCAGGATGAAGATAAAGTAAAACCCTAGTTACCTCATTGCGTAGCTTCTGAACGCTACAGAATGAGGACAAATCTTGAAAGCAGCCCAAGAAAATGACACACAATAGAGGCCGGAGATAGTGAAACAACATCTCTCAGGTGTTGAATTAAAAATCCCGTCCATGGAATGCTGTATTGAACAAACAGTCTTCAAAATCAAAGGCAAAATAAAAACATTTTCAGAGAGTCAAAATCTGAGATGAAGGTGGACTTGGTGGCACACACCTGTAATCCCAGAAGATGAGAGGCCGAGAAAAGAGGATCATAGTTTGAGGCCTCTTTCAGCAACTTAGCAAGGCCCCATTTCAAATAAAAAATAAGAAAGGATGGGGGTGTGGCTAAGAGGAAAATTATTCCTGGGTCCAATGTTCAGTAATACAAATACACACAGACACACACAGACACACACACACACACACACAATTTAAGATGATTCTGGATGTCCATGACCAGCAGATCTGAACTACAAGAAGTGCTGAAGGATCCTCTTTAATCCAAGGACAAATAATACCATGGAGAAGCTACAGAAAGAATGGAAAAGTAAAAATAATAAGTAACTGAATAAATAAATTCCAGCATGCTCATACAATGAACTACTACTACTCTGAAATAGAGAACACTAACCACTGATATATAATAACATGGCTCATGCTGGCCAAAAAAAAAAAAAAAAAAAAAGCAACATTTGCCCTGCACGATTCTACTTAAACTCTAAAATGAGGGCACTACTCTAGAGTGAAATATATAATATTTATGGTAGCTTGGGCTGGGAGTGGGAGATGGAATATAAAAGAATAAGGGGAACTTTCTGGGAGACAGAAATTTCTATAGATTGATCATAGTAGTGTGTGTGTGTGTGTGTGTGTGTGTGTGTGTGTGTGTAAACTCATCGGCCTGTACACTTTCAATGTTTTACAGCAGAAAACCCTTAATAATATTGGTTTAAAATATACTTTATACCTTCTCAGTGAGGCTTTTCCTAAGTAATTATAATTATATCCAAATATTCCATATCTTTACTTTTCTCCCTAGCATGCATTTCTGTCTAGCACACTAGATATTTTATTTATTTTTTCTTTCCTTTTAGAAAGTGACTTTCTTGTGAGCAAGGACATTTGCCTGTTCTGCTCATTGCTCTGAACCCATCAAGTTCCTGGCACACAATTCTTGCTCAAAAAATTATAGATTAGCAAATGAAGGAATGAATGAATTTACTACTCTACTGTTGTCAAATGCAAGGTCGAGTGAACAGACTAAAATTATGTGATACTAATGTGCTGTGAAACCCAAGACACCAGATTTTAGTTCAATAGAATTAAAAGACAAGAAACCTGAGTTAAAAAGCTATTACACACAAACTAAATACATGGTCCAGTAGTTGGTATGCATGTAGATACTTCAGTTAGGGTCCGCGATGAACTATCAGTTACCCTAAGTCAATGCAAATATTTTCCACGACTCTATCCATTAGAAGACAGAGGTGCACTAGGGAGTCAGGGTAATAAAAGCGAGAAAAACGGGGTTCCCTGGCAGGAGACAGGACTATCTATCTATCATCCAGCAACCTTCCACCTGGAGGCTCCTTTTTTATTCTTTCAGGGAATTAGAAACATAAACTCTCTCAAGTATAGTGATCTTGTGACCCTCAAGTCTGGCACACCTCTGGCTATAAAACTATGCAGATACGCACTAGTAATAAACATAATATTAGATTACAGATATGGCCTCAGAGTTCGGTTTCTCATTTGGCATCAAATTCCATAGAGTTGAAAAAACCTCTCCCTGGTTCGCTCTATTGGTCTACCCCATTGAAGCTTTTTATCCTCATGAGAGGGTACATAAAAGAGACAATCCACAGTGCGTGCAAACAAAATATCATCAGTATCCCATGGAAACATACTCCTGGTGGTTCTTATGGGTCACACCCTTCCAAAGAACAGATCAAGCTAAATTCCAGCTTTTGGGTGAGAGCATGTCTGTTGTAGGTAAGTAGTTGATAAAAGAAAATTCCAACCTACAAAGCCACGTGGTGGGTCTGGAAAGTGACCTCAAGGCCAGCAACTCCAAGGAAAGTTCTTTGAGCTTCTCTGGACTTAGATGACTTATCCCACATTCCAACATATGACCCATTCTGCTTGGGACCATCACCTGGCTATTAGACAGATGTATGTCCCATCTCCTAGACCTTATCATGCTTATCAGCTCCTGTAGTTCTGAAGTTCAAAAAGCAGATATCTTATCTCCTATTTTATTATTTTAAAAATTCTTTTTATTCCCACTGTTACTGTTCCCCTTACCAGTAGAGAGTCAGTATTAAAAATAAAATAAAAAGCATGCAGGAATTGCATCACAGGTCTAGGGGATGAGGGAAAAATGCTCATACTTCTCATTCCAAGACCTTCTTGCTTCTAGAATTATGAATACCAAGAGTCGGCCCTTTTGACACAGAGGAGAGGAATCTAAAGGGAATTCTTGTGGAAGTAGAGAAGATACTAATAAGGAAAGATATTTTTGTAAAAGGCCTTCTTGTCTGAACGAGGGTGAGTGGGAAGAGGGCTTAGGAAGGAGGACCAGGTTGAGGCAGGATGGTAAGGGGGCGAGGATGAGACGCAATATGAACGAGAAGATTCTGAGGGAGGAAAGAGGAAGGAGAAACCCACCCAAGGGCATACTTAAGACTTCACCAGGAGGAACTGGGGTGGGAGAGAGAAGAGGGGGATGAGAGATAGAGAAGACGAGCTGATTAATGCTTTTTAAACCTGAGCCAAGAAAAGTATGAGTAACCTGGCACCACGCCATTCATGACTTACTTTGACAGTATGTAGTTCTGGACACACTGAGGGAATTTCAGGGTATCAACTTACTTGAGCACAGAGCTAGCTATCTTGGTGTATAGGACTGCAGAGGCTGAGATGGAGAATCAAATACCCAGAGATAGCAGGTGTGAGGTGATGTGGTGTGGTGGTGGTGGTGGTGGTGGTGGTGGTGGTGGTGGTGGTGGTGGTGTGTGTGTGTGTGTGTGTGTGTGTGTGCTTGTGCATGTGTGAGTTGCATTTGAAGACCATAAGGAAGAATTCCTCCTCCCCTGTGAAGCTAGGACCTACCCGGTCCTCTGCTGTCATAGCCAAAGTACCACGGCTTCATTCCCAGGATAATATCAGATTCCTCAAGATGGAACCTACTCTTAGCCCTGTCTTTTGGCCCCCAAGTTTTTAAGGAGTCTTCCTAGTGGAGGATTATCTTCTTTCCAATCTCATACATGCTCAGAGAGGACTTTACTAAAAAGTGCTCAGTATGACAAGCTCTGAGTTGTAAGCACCAATATGGTGTGAAAACAATCAACAGTAGTGAGAAGTATTTTTAGTGAGCTTGAAAGGCCAAGTCAGTGTAAGTACTGGGACATAAACGATTTCCAGGCTCATCTTCTACCCCTTTCCCCTGGCTCTACCCTTCCATTGGCCTTCTTGCTGTTCCTCAAATATGAATTCTCTGCCTACTTTGCCAGAAGGTTCTGACCCCCACCTCCAAGCACATCAGGATTTATTTATCTGAAGCGTCCGTCCCCTACACCACATCCCCCTTAGCTTCTCTAAGGCACTTATCACCCCGGCATGCTCTAGTATGTCTATTTATTGCTTTGTTTTATTTGTGCCTTAATGGTCAGAATGGATGCTTCAAGAGAACAGGCATGGAAAACCCTGTCTGGCACATGGAAAATTCTCAGCAAATGCTCACTGAATGATCCAACATGTGTAATTGGACATGGAGGTGTTCGTTTGCCTGTAATCCCAGTACTTGGGAAGCTGAGATAGAAAGATTGCAGGTTTGAGGCCAACCTCAACAACTTAGCAAGACTGTCTTTTAAAAATAAAAAATTATAAAAGGGCTGGGGATGTAGCCTTGTGGTAGAATGCCCCTGGGTTTGACTTCCAGCACCCCTTCTCTAATGCTTCTCGATGCAGTTTTTGTATCTTTTATACTATGTAGAAGGGAGTTTTCTGCACTAGATACTCATTTAGCAGACTCTCCCAGCCCTGCCATTCTGTAGAATGCTGAGAACTACCTTTAAAACACAAAAAGAGTGAAGGAGACCTGTGTTAACAGCCAAAGACCCCCACCCCAAAGAGCAATGCGCTTTATTAAGGAAGTAAATATCCAAGGTTCTGTTTTTGTGTGGTGGTAAGAAGGCTCAGAGGCCCCCAGGTGAGTTGAAAGTGCTTTCTGTTTACTGAGTAGAATAAATCTCATTATAATGAACATACTAGAATTCACAGGCTGAGAGGGCTGGGCTGTCTCTTTTGACCCATCTCTATAGAGATGGTCATCTGTTTGCAGCTGGCCTGGGCTCTGTGGGGGCAAGAGGTCAGGTTGGGAGCCCTGGAGTTTCAGGGACCTGGCCTGGCTGCTGGCTGAGCAGCTCCCCTCTGCTTCTAAAGGCTGCTGGCTTGCTTTGATCCCTCCACAGTAGCTGTTGCAGGTGGCAGCCACTAGTTCTTAGCAGGGCCCCAGCTCTTGGACGCCCACAGTCTTCTCTATGGGAGCCCAAGAGCTTAGCCAGCAGCCAGCCCAGAGCTGTAGCTAGGCCAGCCTGATGACTGCATTGTGACAGTGTGCCAGCTCTCCATGTGGGCTCTGCACTACTAACTCCATTCTAATATCCCGCCCCTTCCCCGCACTGTTTGTTCATGCCCAGTGGTCCAAGGGTTCCCATGGCACAGCCCACCCGGCATGCTCTGCTCAGGCCCTGCCTTTTCCCCAACTCCCCAGCCTCACCTGGGGACTCTCCTGCTTACACCAGAAGAGAAGGAGCCAGGAATTTGGGGGGGGGGGGCACGAAGATCTGGTTGCAAGGCCATTTATTTTATCTTTATGAACTGCAGCTTTGGGGAAGCCACTTCTCTCAGACCTTTAGTTTCTTTACTTGTAAATATCTAACAAGGTTCCCAGATCTAGCTCTGATCTTCTCTTAGTTCCCTAAAGACAATGTATGGAGTCCAAATGGTCTCCTTCATCTTCCAGGCTGAGTTCCATTCTCAGCTGTTCAGAAGCTGGTCCGGGCAATTCAGTTGGATCTAACAAACTAAAGACTGATTGATGATTGGCCTCTGTGGCCAAAGGGCTCTAGAGCCACAACATTTAGCTAATGTGATTTCATTTATATCTAATCTCCCTGCATTTTCAGCCTTAAGGAGGAAACCATTGAAAGGCACAATGCCAAGTGTCAGGCTGACCTCTAGAGGCAATACCTTGAGGGAGAAGGGGCTTTGGAATCCTTCAGCCACAGTTTTGACAACTGTCCTCTTGGCCCATGCATGGGCTGACAGTACATACAAACTCATAATCTTGGCAGGGCCGCCCTCGCTGTTACACAAATCGTGGTTTTGCAACTCTTGCCTCATCAACACTAAGTTTTTCTCTTGGTTTGGTTTGTCTTTCAAATACCCTGATTATAAATTAGAGACCTGGGCAACCCTGAGCAGAAGTCTCTTCATCTGGCTTTGGTAATTTCCTCTGTGACTAACTGTGAGAGTAGAAATAGACACTCACAGGCTCAGCATGTATGCGGCCCTGGAAGTTAGTGGGCCTGGCTCCCCTCAAAGCTCTCAGCCGGTTTTGTGAGACTCTGGGCCTCCAGAGCTCGGCTTTGTGTCAGGTGCTACAGACCCTAATCTCACAGCAGGGAGATGAGCATTCAAATAAGCAGGCTGGATGAACTCAGCCTATGGCCATGGGGCTTAGGGGAGGGAATGTCACCCAGGGTGGGGGGATCAGAAAAGGTTCTTGGAAGAGGTGGGATCTTTCCTTCACCCCATCTTTCTTTTTAAAAATATTTTTATTGGTGCATTGTAATTATACATCATAGTGAAATTAAAAGGGAAACATTCATACATGTATACATCATTTGATATATGTTCCCTTCATAGTCTATCCTGTTCCCTCCTTCTCCCTGTACAGGTTAGTGAAATTGAAAGTGATACCTTCATATAGGATATAATATTATTTGGTCTTTTTCCTTCCTCAAGCTTTATTTTTCCCCTCCCAACTTCCCTCCCTGAGTCCCTTCCACTATTCTACTGGTTTATCTCCTCATTTAACTGAAGTCTTATTTATTTCCTTTCTTCTCTCTACTTCCACATGACAAAAAAATATATGATCCTTGACTTCCCAAGGCTGACTGATCTCACTTTTAGCATAATATCCTATAGGTCCATCCATTCTCCTGCAAATGACATAATTTTGTCCATGCCCATCTTTCTTGAGATATAATTGACAAATAAAAATTATATACATTTAAGGCATACAACTTGATAAATTGATCTACTTATACATTGTGAAATAATCACCACTCTCAAGCTAGTGAATATCTCCATCACTGCAGATAGTTACCATTTGATTTTGAGAGATGAAGCCCTGAAGAAATGAAAGGAGTGAGCCAGGAGACCCAATGGTGGGAGAAGGAAGACATTCCAGGAAGAGCTCACAGCATATGCAGTAAGAGGCAAGGAGGCAAGGAAAAAAAATAAAAAGAGTGGAAGGAAGGAACGGTGGGGGCGAGCCAGGAAGCGAGAGGGCCAGGGTTGGGCGAATGCACCTGAGTTCCACATGCACCTGGAACTGCCAGGACTCTGCAGTTTGCCGTGTGGAGCTCAAATGGGAGCAGTGATGGAGGTGAGGCTGGAGCAGGAGGCAGGGGCCAGTCTGAGGATCCTTGGGGGTCTTGCTAAGGAATTAGAACTTCCCCCGATAGGACTTGGGACATGCTGTTCCAAAATATGGCAGCTCGTGATTTGGGGAAAGAACAGAATCAGGAAGATAGTTCTCTCCCACTTTTCTCAACTCTGAAGCAGGCCCTAAGATTGTCCTATGACAGGTACTCTCCTTAGGTCTTGAGGAAAGGAACAACCTTATCTCTAGAGACCCAGGGATGCAGAGAAGGATCTGAACCAACAGACATTGCTAAGACTCCCAAGTTCATTACCATTAGATCATACCCCCGTGTCCAATTACATTTCTCCATGACTATTAACACCTTATCAAACCAAAGCATAAAAATACCTTGCTTCTTCAGGTCTTCATTTCTTCATTTTCTATTGGAGTCTCTATGTTATGAAAAACTTGATCAAATAAGTATGCCTGACTTTTTCTTGTTCCTCTGTCTTGATATAAGGGCTTCACTATACACCTAGCAATGAGTAAAGAAATGAAATCTCACCTGCTCTACAACCCTACCGAAAACAGAGAATGCAGGTTTCAAATAGCACTACTCTGAGAGGACACTGGGTGAATCCAAAGGTTTGATGACATATGTGTAGCCATGTAAAAATAAGATTGGACAAAAAGGTATGATCTAATGCTACTAGCCTGAGAGAGGATACCCAGTAGGACTCTGTGCAAGCCTCCTTCCTCCTGGGTATGAGACAGAACCCCTTCTAAAATCAGGATATCATGACCGAAGATCAAATAAAATATATCCATGAATTTTCTTATGGCAAGTCTTACACAGATAGGTGGGGAAAATTACAGTAATAACTTTAGGGTTTTTTGTTTGTTTGTTTGGTTTGGTTTGGTTTTGGTGGTACTGGGAATGGAACCCAGGGGCCTTCTACCTCTGGGCTACACTCCTAGACCTATTTATATTTTATTTGGAAACAGGGTCTCTTAAGCCAGTTGAGGCTGGCTTTGAACCTGTGTGATCCTCCTGTCTCAGGCTCCCAAGCGTGGGGATTACAAGCCTGGCCCACAACGTCTGGTATAACTTTAGTTTTATAGCTGCCTTTTGGGGAAAGAGATTTTGGTTTCTATGACCCACCTTGAGGAAGAAGAATTTTAGTTTCCATTGCTTGCCTTGGGGAAGAATGAAAGCAGAAATATAGGAAAGAGTCAGAGAGAAGCTTTGCTTCTGAGGCTTCCTCTGAGGTCTTCACTCTGGGGTACCATTTTCTGAGCCACAGCTATAAAGAGTAGGCATGCAAAACTGATGAAAAATAAAAACGACAAGGTAGTAATGGCAATCTTGATCCTCTACCCAGGGATGCGTGATCTGTGGCTAACTACTTGGATCCTTGGATTCTTCATCTAATAAATGAGAATAGTAGCAAATATTTGGTACAATTGTTTGAGGACCCAATGTGATAAAAGCATGCAAATACATAGTTAATAAACTCTTAAAATGTATGTGTCTTCTCGAGTCTTCACCCTCGTGGACTCTCCTCCCGCTTCAGCCTTCACTGGCACAATTAAGCCTTTTCCTTTCATTTCAAGATGTTCCTGACATGGTTTCAAACTCTTTGTGTACAAATATCCCATGGGAAAGTTAAGGAAAAGGATCTCCCTTCTAGCTACCCAAGATCCGTAAGTCAATTGTTCTGCCCCATGTGTTTCTCTTGTTTCCTCTTTCTTGGCTGCTGTAGGTTAAATTCGGTCCACCTCACCCCCACCCACCCAAATAAAAGTATGTTGAAGTCCTAACTCCTAGTTTCTGCAAATGTAACCTTATTTGGAAAGAAGGTCTTTGAATATCTCATCAAGTTAAAAACCAAGGTCATGAGAGTCAGCCCTAATCCAATGTGTCTGTTGTTATAAGAGGAGGAGAGAAAAATATATGACTATAAAAACCCACAGGGAGAAAATAGCCCGGTGAGAATGGAGGTCGATGGGAGGGATGCTGCCACAAGCCAAGGACCACCTGGGGCTTCCAGGAGCTGGAGGAGGCAGAAGCTTCAGAAGAAGCATGGCCCTGTGCACACAATGAGGTCAGACTTCTGGCCTGTAGATCTGTGTTACGGCAACCTAGGAAATCAATGCACTGACTCCATTACTAGTAAAAGACCACATTGTGAAATAAGCATTCCTAAGTCCATCTTTAAAATAGATAAATTGATTATCCAAATTAAGAAAATATTTTTCAAGCATGTATAAATTAAAATGGATGGGGTTAGGGGTATAACTCAGTGGTGCAGCACTTAGCTGGCATTCAGGAGACCCTGGGGTCCATCCCCAGCAGTGCAAAAAGCTAGTGAGTGGGGGTGAGGGGTGGGACAAAGGCAAGGTAATCAAAAATAAAACTACTTAAAAAGACCCCCAAACAACCTTCTTAATGGCCAAGAGAAAGCAACTTGTAAAGGTTGAAAAGGCCTTTAAATGAATGTCAGGGCAGAAAGAATAATACGAGGCCATAATTCAAGGGTCTCAGGGGACATGGCGTTTTCATGCTGATTTAATCTTACATTTCAGCTCTAACAAGGGATAAGGTTTACAGACAGAAAATCAGCCACAAGGTATAGCTTTACTCCTGGCTTAACAGGAGACTCCAAAAATAAAGCAAGCGGCTCTGTCAGAACTTGCCGAGCCATGCAAAATGCTGTGTTTGAACAAAGCGGAGCTGGCCTGCCTGTGAATTACAAGGAGAAAGGAAGGAAGCAAAGGAAAGAGCTCCAGGGTTATTTATTCTTTTTCTTTGGGTTGCACTGAAGAAAAGACCAAATCACAAGTCACAGACCCAGCTGGAAAACAGAGGGCCAACCAAGGCACAGGAGCGTATGTGTCATCCACCCTCAACTGTCAGGGGCTCCCTATCTGGGAGCCTATGTAAAGGCTCAACATTGTTCTGATGGTGTCCCATTGATTCTGGGCTTCTGTGAGCTTCATCCAAATACTGCACAAGTCTTAGGAATTAGAGCTGACAGTGACAGCCTTGGAGTCCTGCAGCTTGGTGTTTTAGGGTAAAAGAGTACTTAGATCTCAGCCGGGCAGGGCTGGAGAAAGAAATGAGGCCACACACTATTAACGGAAGGATCAGCTCTCTTGAGCTGAGTGGTACCTCCACTGAAGTCCGCATCAGACTCCCTGCTGTTCTCCCTTACCCAGCATCTGTTCCTCCCCTAGGAACTATCCACCTTCGGACTCACTCTTGGGGGCTCAGCTTTCTCTATTCTCAGTCCCTGGTTCTTGGTGTGGGCACCTGACCACTGCTTGGCCAATCAGGGTGTTCCATTGTCTGGGAAGCAAAAATCTGTTTTGAAATGGGCAGTGGTACAAGTTAGCCCAAAGACAAGGAGGGAAAAAAAAAAAGAAAAAAGAAATAGCATTGATTCAGTGCACTTAAAATGGAGCCAGAACGTCATTGTTAATCAAGTCTCAGATACTTCTACAGTTGAAACTTTGAACTGGCTAACCAACACCAAAGCTGACCATTAAACAGTGTTAGCCTCTCCTGACCTTCTATATAGATCTCTTGATCTCTTACTGTCCAGAGACCTAGACTATACCCAATCCTTTTTTTTTTTTAAACAAGTCTGCTTAAATTCTTTGGGTACCAATCATCATTCCTAACAAATTATGTAATTACCAAGCCCTTTGTGGTTTAAAGCTATAAATACAGCCACCATTTTGTAAAACCTTGGAGTACATTCCCAGGACTGCCTGCATCTGTGTTTTCCTGGATTGTAGTCCTACTTAGCCCCTAATACATGTAATTTTCTTTTTTTTTTTTTACCTAGTTGATTTTATACTAGGGCTACAGGTTGATCCTAAAAACTTCTGCAATTGTATCTGGAGTGAGATGAAGTCAGGTGGGTTGCTGAGAAGATTAGATCTTGTGGAGTTCCTGGTGACCATCTTGTGTGCAAAGAATCAGACTAAGGGAGCTGAGGAACTGAAAGGCTGAGTCCTGTGAGACTCAGCCCCAATAGCCTGCAGAACCTGAAGCTTTTCTCTGTTACATGAGCTAGTATACTTCCTCCTATGTCTAAGTAATTGTTTGGATTGTAACCTAAAGAAATGTAAGACAAAAATCTTGGTAAGGGACAATAGGTACCATGCAAAATATCATAAAAATGTATAGAAGCAAGAGAAAAGAGGCAAATTTGTATGTATATGGAGTATTGGATCTGAAGACTTGTAAGACAGAGGCACATCAACAAATGAATAAAGTACTAAGTGTATTTTGAAAACATAAAATGATAGCATTACTCCTTTAAGTCTTTCTGGAGTAAAGAAATTAAAGTTTTTTTTTTAATTTTTTAGAGAAGAGTAGTCATCTGAATTTTTTTTGGCAGTAATATAATAAATAATAAAGAAGCCTCCCAAATGTAAGAACTGTGGGGTTGGTACAGGGTCTGATCGGGGGCAACCAACTCATCTTGGTTTGTCTGGACTGTCCTGTTTTAACACTGAATGTCCCTGGCAAACCTGTGTGTTTTTCTAGCTTGATCAGTTCTTTTACTTTTCTGGGCCTTGAATTCTTCATCAGTGAATAGGAAATGTGTGGGATGGGGAGGAGGCAATGGAAAAACTAGCCGAGATTTTGAAATGATGCTTTGGGGAGCTGCAAACTTTCACCAAGGGCCACCATGGCCACTGCAAAAGAGGAATGACATAGAGTCCCTCCTTTCTGCTCCAGGCAGAGGAGCTTCATTTCTGTACTTAAAAAAAAAAAAAAAAGATAATAAGGATCTACCTGAGATTTGTGGGTGGGGGCCTGCTCTCTAAAGGACCTGCCTCTAGAATTCCATGATTTCTTTGTTAAGAGGCAAATGGCTCTTAGAGACCAGGTGTCCCACACCTGGCTGATCCTAGAGCTACCAGGGGAGCTTTAAAACTGCCTCCATTCCTGGCTCCCACACCTGGAGATTTTGGCTCCACCAGAATTGGGTGGAGTCAGGGACCTGTATTTTTAAAATCTTTGCAGGTGACATTCATATAAATTATTCATAAATGCCGGTATGTTAACTATCGTTAATAATAAATTACTTTCCACAGACTTCACCAATGGCCCAAACGCACCATTGTTGGAGACACCATGTTCTAGTACACCTCAAACTTTCCATGTACCAGGATGGCTCAGTAAAACACAGACCACTGAGCCCTGTCCCTAGGGTTTCTGTTACAGTAGGGCCTGGAAGAGACCGGAAATATGCATTTCTATAAAGTGTCCAGGACGGCGGGAGCAACCTTTAGGAGCATCATTTTTTTAAATTTTTGGTGTCATTTTAAATATTATTTTATTGGTGTATTGTAATCTCACATCATAATGGAGCTTAGAGTAACAGGGCATACATGCACACGGCACTGGGTGAGCTTCCCCCACAGCTCTCCCCTGCTCCCTCCCCTTCCCTGGAAGTAATATTGAAGTTGACACTGATACTTTTGTATATGTACATAGGGCTAATGGAGGGGTTTCCTTCATCGAGTCTTCTCTCCCCCATGTCTTTACTTTAAGCCCCCTACATCGCTCCACTGGCGTTACTCTTCCTTTATTGGGAGTCCCTCTTGTATGCCGATTTCTCCCTAGCTTCCACAATGAGAGAAAACATATGACCCTCCACTTTCTGTGACTGGCTAATCTCACTTAGCATACTGTTCTCCAGATCCAGCCATTTTCCTGCAAATGACACAATTCTGTTCTTCTTTATGGCTGAGTAGAACTTCATTGTGTGTATATCCCATAATTTTATAACCCATTCATCTGTTGATGGACACCTAGGCTTGTTCCATGATTAGCAATTTTGAATTCTAGAAGTAGCATCAGTTTAGGCCATAAATTTGCTCAAGTGACTTGTCTGGTCTCTTTAATTTATTGCCATTGTTTCAGCACCCCCCTTTCACCTCTACCAGTATAATAGTACTCAATAAACTACTGATGAATAGTTGAGTGGATAACTTTTATTAGCTTTGACATTTTTAATAAAATTTTATTTTTTTAGTTGTTAAATAATGGTTGTACATACTCATGAGGAGACGTGTGGTGTTTCAATATCCATTTACATTATGTGATGATCAGGTCAGGGTACTTGATTTGTTGATCACCTCAAACATTTATCAGTTCTTTTCAACCAACTTTCTAAAGAATATTGTGACCTATACCCTTTAGCATGTGAAAAGGATTTCTGCAGCTATCTAAAGAACATTATCTCATGGGACCTTGGCTGAGGATATGGGTGGGAACCACAGGATTTCCTGCTCTCGGCTTTAGGGACTTTGTGCTGAATGCACCATGTGACTGCTGCTGCCTTCTGGGCTTTCTCAAAGACTCCATTTTGCTTTATTTTTTACTTTCTAAGGCCGGCACATTGACTTTTCACTCACCAATTCCTGTCTGGCTCTTTAGCTTGTTGTCATATTTCAGTTTTTAAATCAATTTGCCGGGACATTACGCAAGCAATTCTGGTTGCTGTATCTCTTTATTCCTGGGCATAAACTTGTCATTATCCCTGTGGAAGCCCCAAAACGGGTGCTCCAATCCCACACAGGCTCTACGAGGGGCTCTAATTATCCCTGCATCCTTTGACGTGTTTTCATTCTCTGTCAGTGCTGGAACAGCTGCGGGCAGCTTGGCACCGTCTTCCTACCCATCTTCATTAGTACGAGAAGTGTTTCTTGGACTACAGAGACCTACTCATGGCCATATCCCAGACCTTTAGGCCAGACACACCCCGAATATAGTTAGAAAGGGAGAGAAACCACTGGCCATTATTAGCCACTAAATAGGGAGCGCTCAGTCCAAGTTCCAAGGGAACATTCTGATGGTGCTTAAGTGGCTTTGCAACTTTTATGTAACTACTTTAAAGAAGGACTGGGATCCAAGGACATAAACACAAGTGACGATGGTAGAATTTTAAAGGAGATTCTCTCCATTTCAGATTCTGCTTCTGGGATGGTCAAGCACAAGGTCGAGTCATGGGTGTAGGGTCTCGCAATCTTTGGGAAAGCAAGACGTGTATCCAAAGAGTCAGGAAGTAGAGGCCTCCCCAGCATCTCCCTGGAGAGAGGGCGTGATTCTGACCAGAGCCAGTGCTTATGGAGAAAGGATCGCTTCTTAGCCATTCTATAAAATCGATCTCACTGAATGGCCCAGGGAGAAGCAGCGAGCAAAAGCGGCCTTCCCTCCTCCAGAGGACAGTTCAACCATTAGGGAGCAATGACCAGCTTCAGCATGTGGATGGCCAGCAGTTCCACGGGATCCATGCATTTCCCCAAATGCCACAGGGGCACATCTGCCTGCCAGGACAGAGCTGTCCTCTAGTGCAAACTGGTCCAGGGGCATGGCCACGCGTGCCCTAGATATTTCTAGAATCTTCTTGACATTTCGATAAACGACATTTGTGTCTCAGTAAACATGTCTGAATCTGGCTGACAGGAAAATATCTAGTTAAATAATAAACACAGTGCAGCGTTCGGAAAGTTTTCCACTCCAAAGCATTCTGGAGAGTCAGGCTAGTCTTCAGGGAAACTGGGTATTTCCTTGTAGGGAGCTGTGTGGGCTTCCATAAGCATTGTGGGTGGTGGTGGGCAAGAGGCTTAGAGAGGGAGGGAAAATGGCCTGCATGTCACTCTTGATAATTGCCTTGTCTTGGAATCAGGAATTTCTTTTTGTTTTGGGGGGTGGGTAATGGGAATTGAACCTGGGGGCATTTTACCTCTGAGCTCAATCCCCCCCCCCCAACCTCTTTCTATCATTATTATTATTTTTTAAATTTTGAAACAGGGTCATGCTAAGTTGCAGAGGGTCTTGCTAAGTTGCAGAGGTTGGCCTTGAACCTTCAATCCTCCTGTCTCAGCCTCCCAAGTACTGGAATCACAGGCATGTGCCACCATTCCCAGCTGAAAGCACATTCTTGAGCCTACCACATACTCTGGAATATCTCCTCATTTGGCTAATTAATTTTTGGAAAATTCACTTTAGTAGAAATAGCTACATATATTACAGTCATTCTCTGTGAAAATTTTAAGTTTGCCTCATGTTCCTCTCGATATCTTCCTCCAGGTTAATGGTTGATGTCATTATAGCAGTTATTCCAGAGCAAAGTCAACCATTGTTAGGTAGAGTTGAAAATTCATCTCTTTCTTTATACCCCAAACAGATTACTATATGCTGTTAACCTTGGACTTCAAGAAGCTCCCTCACATAAGGTTGGCATCCAACCCATTAAATGTTGTCATTGTCAGGAAGATTCTGTGTGTGTGTGTGTGTGTGTGTGACCCAGGATTGAACTCAGATGCATTCTACCTCCAAGCTACAACCTCAGCCCTTTTTATTTTGAATCAGGGCCTTACTAAGTTGCTGGGGCTGGCCTTGAACCTGCCATATTCCTTCCTCCCAAGCCCTGGGATTAGAGGGGTGCACCACCATGCCCAGTTTGAAGGTAGTCTTTGAGACCACTTAATATGCTGGTCCATCCTTTGCTGCCAGTCTCTTGAGAGTCATTTCATGTCATGAAGGGATGAGCCATGTCTTCAAGACTGTGAGTTGGCAATTGTGTTACAAAAAGACTTTATTTAAAAATCTTCTGTAGTCTCCGAAAGAAACTGGATTCATCTGGGCATGACAGCAGCCATCTTGAGTTGTACCCACCATGACTGCCCCAGAGTAACTATAGTGAATTTTTCCTGCACAGTTTCTCAGTGGGCCATAAGTAGACTAGACCATTAGAGTGGTGTGCGGAGCTTTACTCATGGACTCTGGCACCAGGAATGTGCCCAACACTTTAATATTTTTTAAAGATAAACAAGTTACACCCTGGCTTGGACAAAGTCACTTTTGTCTTCACCAATAGGTATGTATTCTTTTTTCTCCCTCAAACTGCAGGAATCTGCTTAGTCTTGTTGCCTGCCACACCAAACCATTCTTCTATCAGTAAGTCTCCTTCAACAAATTTCACTCTGCCACCTCAGTCTCTGGATCTGTCTTCTTAGTCTCCCTGGCAGTTGGGGACAGTTCCCATTTCCTGGGATCGGATTGTTCCAGGACACCCATTTCAGGCATAGAGGGTGAGACACATGAGGAGAAAGCCTATGTCAATGGCCAGGTGTGGTGTCACACACACACCTGCAATCCCAGTACTTGGGAGGCTAAAACAGAAGGATCACAGATTTGCTGCCACCTCAGCACCTTGTGGAGCCCTCCACAACTTAGTAAGATCCTGTTTCAAAATAAATGAAAAAGAAAAGGAAAAAAAAAACAGAAAAGAAAAGATGCCAAGACGGAGGGGGAATGGGAGTCAAGTCTGATACACCAGGTAGGGAGAAGAAATTGATCTGAGCAAAGGTAGGAGAACAGATATCCAAGGAATAACTGGGAAATAGAGTAAGGAGGAAAGTTTAATAAATTGTACTATGCTGGCTGCAATGGACGGAATGTTTGTGTAGCCCCGAATCCCAATGTTGCATCAACCCTGGTGTGGTGCATTGGGAGCTAGTTCTATGGGGAGGGATTGGATCATGATGGTAGACTCCTTAAGAGTGAGGTTAGGGTTCTCATAAAGAAATCCCATAGAGCTTTCTTGCCCTCTTTCTGCTGTGTGAGGCTCCAACAAGAAAGCAACATCTGTAGCCCAGAAGAAGGACCTCACCAGAATTCAGCCTGATCTTAGACTCTAGTTTCCAGAATGGTGAGAAATAAGTCTGTTTCAGTAAGCTGCACAGTCCAGTGATACTTTGTTATGGCAGGCTGAACTAAGGCACTGGCATTACTCCATTTTCTTGTTCATCACTTGCCTTTTCTCTATCTTATGTTCTGCCTCTTGCTTCTCCATTGCATGTTGTAAGTCAGTCAGTAACATCCATGGACCCAGTCACCAAGCAACCAGTGCTTGGACCTCCACATTCCATGAGCTTCAAGTAGTATATTTCTCCTAGATCCTGCAACTTCTTTTGGTTATATTAAACGACTCTAGTCACATTATTCTTTCAGTTTAGCTTGTTTTGTGTTCCCACTGGAAGAAGGGAACTGCGTAGGTGTCAAGGTCTGGCACTGGGTTGATACTAGTCATCCAGAAAAACATCCACCTACTCACTTGGGATCGGTCATAAACCATCAACCCCAAGACAGCTCTCTATTAAGGAACGAAGCATTAGGATTTGGGTGTTAATGAAACAGACTTTCTTTTGAACATTTACCATGTGTAAATTCTATGCAAGGCTCTACGGGAATAAAACTGACTGCAAAGTTTACAAAATCTTCATTTATGAGGATAGACAGATGCATAATATCTAACAGTGCCAGTGCTGAAAGAAACCATTGCTTCAAGATCTTTTGTTGTGCTCTGTGACCATATGGCAATCTCGACTGATGATGAGTCTTTTTAAAATTTTAATGTGAAATTCGAACTATTCCTCTGGCCTTTTAAACTAAAAGGTCTCCCTCAATTGGCTGTCTTCAATGACTACAAGATTGATTAATTGGTTTATGTGGCAAGGGCTAGGCAGGACAAAGTGGGTTTTTTTGCCAGAAATTTTATCTATCATCTATCTATCTATCTATCTATCTATCTATCTATCTATCTATCATCTATCTATTCATCTATCATCTATCTATGTACTGTTCAGTGTAATCAGCTATCTTCAAAGGCTCCATTATAAACCAGAGAAAGGAGGGATCCACTTCTCTATTCTCCAGGCATGGTTTAAGGAGACCATTTTGCTTATGCTAGAGTGAATTCAATAAGTGCATAGATAATTTTTAATCAGGCAGATGGGAATTCAAATTTTAGTTGACCAGTTTGGGCTCCATAAGTCCATAAGTCATTCTAAATCCCACATAATACTACTGACTTAAAGAAAAAGGCTAGGGTTGCCCAAGTGTAAGGCATTGTTGAAAGCAACATATACATTAATATATACATATATATGTGTATATATGTATGTATACACATATATATGTATATATATATATATATTCTCATGAAATCCAATGAGGCAGTATATGGAAAGGAATTAACATGGCAGACCTGAGACTGCTGTTCCTAGAAGCCCTGCTTGCAAGGTTGACTCTTGTTTGGCACCTGGGAACTTGTAGAGGATTCCCAATATTCGGCAGTTGAGGGTAGCTCACTGTGTCTTAACTGTGTGGGAAAACAATATGGTTTAA
The DNA here is from genome assembly GCF_963383645.1 of Muscardinus avellanarius. Lineage (NCBI taxonomy): Eukaryota > Metazoa > Chordata > Mammalia > Rodentia > Gliridae > Muscardinus > Muscardinus avellanarius. The sequence continues at coordinate 69,373,394 of NC_137800.1, forward strand.
ACTGAACACCTTCTTTCCTTCTGGGAATCTGAAATTTGGGTATATTATAGAGGGTATCTAAGTAACCAGTGTCCAACCAAAACTCTCGCAAAAGTCTCTAATGAGCTTTCCAGATAGTTAGCACTTCACACTTGTCCTAAGTCATCACTGGAGGAGGCTTCTGTAACCCGAGTGACTCTACTGGGGCAGGACTCTTGGTAAATTGTACCTGATTCTTCCATGAGTCTTTCCCTTTGTGTCCTTTTGATGTAATAGTGTCTCTTAGCTATGGGTATGGCTATGTGCTGAACCTTGTGGGTCTTCCTACTGAGTCACTGGGTGCACTTGGGAATTCCCTCCCCACAGGCATATGGCACTACAATTATTTTCATGTTAAGTGTGAGGAAGCTGATTCACAGAGAGGGTAAGTAACCATCCCAAGGCCACATGGCAGGTCCAAGTCACAACCATGATTTAAGCCCATGCAGGCTGGCTCCAAAGCCCTGGCTTTGAACCCCTGTGGAGGCTCTAAAATTATAGTTACACTATCTCCCTTATTAGGTGGTTGTAAATCAGAGGAGATGTGCTTGCTCAGAACACACTAAGTGCTCAATAAAAGATATATAAAAGATATCTATCCTATGATTGTATTATATACACTCAGAAAATCTATCAAGCATATATATATACACACATATATATATACATATATACATATACATATACATATACATATACATATACATATACATAGTGGTACTGGGGATGTAATCCAGGGGCATTCTACCTCCAAACTACACCTCAGGACCTATTTTTTATTCTTTACTTTGAAACAGGGTCTCACTAAGTTGCAAAGGGCCTCACTAAGCAGCTGAGACTGTCTGCGAACCTTTTGTCTCAGCCTCCTGAATGCTGAGATTACAAGTGTGTGTCACTGAGCCCGGCTTATCAAGCATTTTTTCAGTTGCATAACAAGCAGAATTTCTCAAAGGAGAGGAATGTATGGAACTCATCCCATTCCTTTTTTGAATTTATCATGATGTTTATTGTAATTTTTTTCTTTATAAGACAAATGGAGCTTCTACATTTCCTCTCCTCTTTCTCTACCTCCTCTGTAATCTCCTGATCTAGTTTGGAGAGGCTACAAGGCAGAGGAAATCGTGGTGAGAAAGTCATTCCAGTAGACCAGCTGCTTAGAAGAACGGAGCGGGGCAGAAGTTGGAGAGGGGGTTGAACAGTTTTTGGGATCCCCTCTCATTACAGAGACCATATTTACTACCACCCATCCCCCAACCAAGAACACATTGTCTTACAATAGAATCGTTAATGTTCTATTTGCTGAAATTATTATTTCTCAATCACCCTGGCCCCTTCCTATCTTTCAAGCCTTCCAGTTAATGCAGAAACACCCCGTTTCCTTCCACTGAGGAAACCAAATCTCCCCAGCATCCCATATACTGACTCCTGCACTGTTTTCAAAGAAAACCAGCTCTTCCTGCTGAATGCCTGACTACCATGCAGGTCAAAGTTTCCTCGTTAGAGATGGGATAGGTAAAGCACGGTACATCTTACAGGTAGAATTGGGGAACATCTCTAATTTAAAACCCCATATTCTCCATCTAGTCCTTGAAATTCCCTTTACTAGAGAAGCAAAACTTTATGCTCACAGTATGAAATAGAGCTTGAAATAGAAATAGTAGAGACATAATGGTTTGGAGTTACACAAAGTGGAATCAATCAGAGCAATGGTTTTTTGTTTTTTGATTTTTGCAAGCCCTGTTTTTGTTTGTTTGTTTTGGTTTTGGTTTTGTAGTAGGGATTGAATCAGAGGCATTCTACTTCAAAGCTTTATGTCCAGCCCTTTTCATTTTTTTTATTTTGAAACAGGATCTTGCTAGGTTGCTGAAAGTATTGCTATTACTGAGGATAGCCTCAAACCTGTGATCCTCTTGTCTCAGCCTCCCAAGTACTGGGATTACAGGTGTGCATCACTGTTCCTGGTTTGTATGCCCAGTTTTGATAAAGTAAATATGGGAGGAACATATGGATGTTAGGTACTTAAGAAGTGGCTTGATCATAACAAATGTGGAAGGAAGGAAGGGAAGAAGGAAGTAAGGAAGGAAGGAAGGAAGGAGAAAAAATAAGCTGGATTTAGGAAGAAAGCTGGTGGCATCAGTGGGTCACTTCATACATATTTTTTCATGTAATAGCCCTTGATGGTCACCACTTTAAAAACAATGCACAGGAGGTGAAAATAAAAAGAAAAATCTCTGTATTAAAATAAAATGCATTTTATCTGAGAAAAACAAGTGTGTTCACACCAAAGTCAAGAATGCCACAAGGACCCACAATAAAGGCCACCTGGGATCTGCTATACTCCTGTTAACAGATGCCCAGGTTGGATGCCCTGCATTTCAGTCCTGGTTGCATCAGTTGATCAGCTGCCCAGGTGTATCTCTGCCACCTCATATACCCACTGCAATCACCATCGTTTCATTATCTCTACAGTGGGATAGACAATACTTTCCAAGAGAAAATTAAATAGAATATTATGGCTGAGTGAATGGTGAATTAATATCTAAATATTGGCTGTCAAAACTTTGATCCAATGATGTTTACTATGAACAAGATTGAAAAGAAATATCAAATGTAAAATAAGATTCTAGTTTTCACTGTACTGAACATTAGAAAAAGAGGGGTAACTAAAGAGGAGAGCCTTATAAAGCTAAATTATAGACAGAAAGGGCATTGTAATAAACTCTCCATATGATTGCTCTAAATATTAGCCTTTTCTTATTATGGCAGACTTAATCTTTCCTCCTAGTTTGTCTGGTTAAAAAATCACACACAATGGTCTAAACAGGCAGTGGGCATCAATTAAGATTTAGGTTAAAGCCTCTGAAGTAGCCAGTGATTTAGTTTCTGGGATTAAGGAAGACAAAACCTTACCAATGGCTGGCTAAGACTAACATTCCTTTCTATTGTGATCATCCTACATCAAGGAAATGTTTGAAATTTAGGCAGCGTAGTATGATGTGCCTGTTAAAGTTATTATATGGTTGAACTTTTGCAAAGTAGAGCAGCACAAATGTGTTTTAACAATCTTTACCGTTGGTAAGAATCCCGGAGAAAGGCCATTTGACTGATCTCAAGATGCAGTTCACTTCTAAATGGATCACCATGCTAAAAAGCCCACCGTGCCTGCTGGATTCACGTCTGTCTGCTAGGACCGCCCCCAACTACAGCCATCTTTCAAACCTCCATGCTTTCTTCACAAATGCTACAGACTGTCATTAGATTCAGAGTAAGCTGCAATTAGCAAGTCTCTCCGCTCCCCTTAGAAGGAATTTATTTTTCAGTGGAAATTTTTGTAATGGTTCCTGACTGATTTTTAACTCTTCCTCAGAGACCAAACTCCCAGCTCAACCCTTGGTAAAGTTATTCTAAGAGTGAATGATAACCCTCGGAACCAACTGATTACTATAATTTCTTACATTTAGCTTCTAACTGTTTTGGCACCTTCTTCCCGGCTCCCCCTGTAAATAAATCCTGCAGAGCTATGGATTCTGGCCTGATGGCCTGAATTCTTAGGAGCTAATGAGACTAGACCCTGGATCTCACAAAGACTTTTCATTGTGGTCCAAGGTAGTAAGAAATAGCCTGAGAGTCTCAGGAATCCATTTATATCTATTATATATATGTTTTAGAATTTCATTGGTGCAATATAATTAATTATATATCATAGTGAGATTCAAAGAGACACATTCATATATGCATGTAACCACTCTTGGTGAGGTTCCCTCCTCACCTCATTTCACTACCCCCTTCTTCCTTCCCCATACGTGCTAGTAATGGTTGCCAGTGATACCTTCATATGTGGACATATTATTTGGCCTGTTTCCTTCCTCAACACTACTTTTCCCTGCCCTTCCTCTCTCCCTCAAATCCCTTTCACTATTTTACTAGCCTGTCTCCTTATTATCATGAAGTCTTTCCCATTTTCTCTCTAGCTTTCACTTTCTGAGACTGGCTGATCTTTCTTGGCATCATGAAGTGCCATTCATTTTTCTACAAATTACATGATGCAGTTCCTATCAAAATACCAATGTAATTACCAAAGTAATTCTTCCACAGAGCTAGAAAAAATTTAAAATTCATATAGAAGAATAAATACCCATAATAGCCAATGCAATTCTGAGCAGTAAGAATCATTCAGGAGGTATTACAATGTTTGATTTCAAATTGTACTACTGAGCTATAGTTATAAAAAAAAAACAAAAGCATGATATTGTCATAAAAATGGAATCATAGACCAATGGGACAGAATAGAATATACAGAGGCCTATTCACGTTCATTTTAGTAGGTGAGATTGGCAAGGTATTTGCCAAGGTCGAGCAGCTCAATGACCAAGAGTTTACTTAGAACGAGTCATGGGAAATCTGACCCTTAGATCTTCTCCACTACCTTTTGTTCACTGATGACCATTTGTAAGTTGAAAGAGAAAGATGGGGATGGAAGGCAATCAGAAATCCAAACAGATGGAGGATGGGTTTAAACTTCAAAGGCAAAACAATGAAGATTTGTTTAATTTACAGATAAAATAAGCATAATTGAATCTATTATATTTTTTGATTCCTCAAGAGCACAGAAAATCAAGGATTGCTAATGCTGGAAGGATATGGCAATAAATTTTTCTATTTATTAATGAGTCACACAAAGTAACTGTCCTAGCACTTGGGTACTTTATAAGTCAACACACAATGAAACAAAAGATCCCAATAGTTTTCTAACCTTAAATCCACTTGAAAAACATTTGTGTTAGTGGGCACCGGGCCCACTAGGAACTCAGTATATATTTGGTGACCAGTGATTGATACACAGGTTGGTCTTTTTGAAAACAAACACAAGTTACCTTAATTCAGGTATAGTGGCACATACCTGTATTTCCAGTATTTGGGAGAATGAGACAGGAGGATCACAGGTTTGAGGTCAGCCTCAGTAACTTAGCAAGACCCTCACCAACTTAGTGAGACCCTGTTTCAAAATAAAAAGTAGAATGGGGGCTGGGGTATATCTTGGATGCAGAATGTCCTTGAGTTCAATCAAAAGTTCCACAAAAATAAATAAATACATACACAAATAAATACATACATAAAATAAATTTAAAGCTGCTTTAAAACACCCTCTTCAATTTCATTTCAATACTTATACCCATCTCTTCCTGTTTGTCATCCTAGGTAATAAAATGTGCTTTTGACTTTGTTTACAAAGGTGGTGTTGGATTGAACTGAATGACTGCATTCATCCTAGAAGCATTTGGGTCCCAAGTTTGTTTTTCCAGGTTCTTTTTTGAAATTCTACTTATTCTTTAGCCCTGTCTCTTTTATGAAAACGTGTTCTCTGTGCTCCTCTTCCTCATACTGGTAATAGTACCTATGAGATAATATGAATCAAGCACTTAACATACCAGATACATCTATAGGTGCTTTGTGTATATTGACTTCATTACATTCAAAACCATCTATGGACTCATAAAACCTTCAAAATCACCCAGTGATGTAGGACTCGTCTTATCTCCTCTGTGCAGATGAGAAAGTAATTTGCTCCAGTGCACATGGCTGGTGGTGGCAGAAGTGGGATCTAGACCCAAACGGGTGGCTCCAGGGCCATCTCATTAATCTCTCTGCCAGTCCCTCCAGCTTTTCGGGATCTGCCCATTTCCTGAACTCCAGCAGTCATGCCCTTAATCTATGTTGCTTGCTAATTTTTTTACAACTATTCCCAGGCCTCAGAGAGAAGATTTCCTTAGGTAGTATAGACATTACTGCTTTTCACATCAATTAGAATTTTTTTTCACTTTGCTATTTATTTTTGGTAATTATCTATTAACAAATGAACTAGAAGATCCAAGGAGCCAAAACAGAAATAATTGGGAAGCAAACCTTGTGAGGGGAGTCAATATTTTTTTCAGTGAAGGCTATCTTAAAAACCCATTCCTGCTGGGCATGGTGGTGCACACCTTGGGAAGCTGAGACAGGAGGATCGCACGTCGAGAACAGCCTCAGTAAGTAGTGAAACTCTCAGCACCTAGCAAGACCCTATTTCAAAACAAAGCAAAAAAAGGGGCTGGGGAGTACAACTCAGAGGTGGACTGTCTATGAGTTCAATTTCTAGTACTACAAATAAACAAACAAACAAACAAACAACACACATTCCTTATATCACACACTCTCGTATACATATGCCCCAATACAGGCTTAAAAGACAAATAAACTTGTGTTTGATCACAGGAGCACCAAAACTTATTTGAAATGTCTGAAGACTGATATTGTCTCACGTAAAAAGTGGTTCTGTTTGGTGATACCAACCCCAGAGATAAACACATACATGTTTTGGTGTCTAAATGTTGCTAGACGTTTGTCTCATGAAGAGATACACAAGACTAATTGCTTCTCTAAAACTGGACTTATTCTGTAATATCCTATTTTATTTGTTGCTTTGGATTTGGTACACATCTTTGCATATCTTTGTGTATAGATTCCTTTTATTGTTTTTAACAGCTGCATAATATTTTAGCATAGATTGCCAAAGTATAACAATTATTACTATTGTACTGATGGACATTTACATTTTTACATTTTCTGTATCACTCACTACTGCGTATCACACAGCTTCAAAATAAAGAAATCCAGGCCAAGTTGAACTCAAATAGGGAGTGCTGGGCCAAGTAGCTTTCTTATGCTAAGAAAAAAATTATTGAGCACAGAGAAGATTTGACATACAAGAGGCCAATACTTCTCTAACAAGGTGTTTAGGGAGTACTGCTGTTGAGGATGTTAAGTGATGTACGTAAAGATTCATTTCTCTATGCAGCACAGTTCATGAAATAAATACATTACTTCCCTAAATCATTCTCACCAAAACCCAGGAGGCCAATCCTGGCCCACAGGCCTGCTCTGGAATTAGACCCTCCCTACACAGAAGCATTACCCAAGTTTTCCTATGGCTAAAGCAAACAATCAACAACATTTTCTTTTAAAAAGGCTCAAGCTAAAAATATTCTTTGCTGTGGTGAGTAGAACTCAGTTTTAACAAGGCTGCTATGCTAATAATGGAGCAGATCCAAATTTGCTTTCCTGAGGAAAAGTCTGTCCTTGGTAACAGTGTGCACAGCTGGGGGGTGTGGGCTTCCCACCTCTTGCTCCGACTGCCAGGTCCTCTTGTCCAGTGAGCAGGATGGATGGATCCCACCTTTGCCCTCCCACTGCCTGCATTCCAGTCAGAGGGATCTCCTCACAAGCCCCTCAAAGGGCATGCACCTCTACTAAGATACCCTTTCTTCCTTCACCATCTGTCTCTTTGGTATTTCCTATAGCCATCCTCCTCTGGCAAGGTCATGGGAACCTCTCTCCTTTGCAGGCTTCCTCTTAGCACCTCTTCCCCTGCACAGCTCTAGTCTTGCTCATTTGCATGTTCATTCATTCAACAGCTGTGTGCTGAGCACCTCTCCTGCACAAGATAGATAGCAGGAAATAGGAGCCCTACATCCCGGATGGTCCAGAGGAGGAAAGAGATTGCAAGAAAATACATAAGGTCATACTACATCAGGTGGCCGTGGGCCCAGGTAACCTGGAGGATGGAGGGTGGGGACACAGGCTGGCTTGGTGAGGGAAAGCTGAAGTGACCTGTGACCACAGAGCTGAGTGCGGAAGGGGAGGCGGCCTCACAGGTGCCTCTGGAAGGTCGTTCCAGAGGACCATCAATGTCAAAGCCCTGATTAGACACATGCTTGGCCTTTTGGGGGATCATGAAAGAGGCCACTTATCTCTCTTTTTTTAAAAGGCTGTTCATTCAGAGACGTTTCAGGTTCACAGCAAGACTGAGAGGAAAGTGCAGAGATTTTCTAAATCCCTCCTGACCCCACACATGCACAGCCTCCCCCACAATCAGCATTCCATATGAGAGTGATACATTTGGTACAACCAATGAACCTGCGTGGACACATCAGATTCACACCCTCATGATTACATCAGGGCCGACTCTCAGCATTGCACATTCTATGGATCTGAACAGATGTATAATGACAAGTGTCCACTGCTGCAGGACTAAATGGAATTATTTCATTGCCCTAAAAGATTGACTTCTTTCACTTGGCATTATACTTAGATGTACTTTTTAAATGTGACTTTTGCTTTTCACACATATACTCTCTCCTCAACTCAAATGTAAGGTTCTTGAGAGTAGGGCACTATCTGTTGGAGATGACAGGAGATAAATCATAATGATGCCACTTTCTTTCTTTCTCCCTTTCTTCTTTCTTTCTTTCTTTCTTTCTTTCTTTCTTTCTTTCTTTCTTTCTTTCTTTCTTTCTTTCTTTTTCTTTCACTCTACATTTGAGCTACAGTCCCAGTCCTATTATCTATTTTTTTCTATTTTATTTTGAAACAGGGTCTTGTTAAGTTGTTGAGGCTGGTCTCAAACATGAGATCCTCCTGTCTCAGCCTCCCAAGTACTGGGATCTCAGATGTTCACTACTACATTTGGCCATGATGATGTGTTGAAGCACACTATAATCCAAAACAACTGCCCACACAACTCAGAGGAAGGAAGGTTTATTTTCTCGTAGTTTTTTTTTTTTTTTTTTTTTTTTTTTTGAGATCTCGGAGTTTCAATCCAAGTCAAGTCTGGCTGGGTTACATCTGCAGAGATCATGGAGACCAGAAAACAAAGGAGCAAGCAAAGAGATTCAAAGACACAAGCACAGCTGCGAAGGCAACATCCCCAGGAGCCTGTCTTCTCTAGCTACACTCCACCTGTCTAGGTTACCACCCAATAAACTCAATACAATGGATCTATCCACCGATGAGATTATAACCTTCATGATTTAATGGCATCAACTCTAAGCATTGATATAGGAGCTCTTCAGGGGATAGTCTATATCTAACTGTAACAGGGGGCTAAGACAGGAGGATCTCAGTTTGAGGCCAGGCTCAGCACTTTAGCACGGCCCTCAGCAACTTAGTGATGTACTATTTCAAAAAAAAAAAAATAGATAGGGCTGGGGTAAAACTTAGAGTTAGAATGTCCCTGGGCTCCATCCCCAGAATAGGAAGGAAAGAAGGAAAACTGAACTGCTCTGAGTTAGAAGAAATTCTGCCAGCAAATAGCCTTGAACTTGACATGCAACATTCACTCTCTGTGGGCCCCAACATGCTAGCTTGAGACTTGTCAGCCTTCATAGCTATGGGAGTCACTTGTATAAAATAATTTTTTTTCTCTCTCTCTCTACACACACACACACACACACACACACACACACACACACACACAATTTAAGATGGACCCCAACTTAATGGTTTGCTCTAGGACTTTTCAACTTTAACCATAGTATAAGGATAATGACACATTCATTAGAAATTACACGCTGTAATTTGGACTGGAATCTTTCTTCCTAGTTAGCAGTCTGTGGTCTGATCCGCTCTCTCTTGATGCCGAACAGGGGTAGGGAGCCACAGAGATCGCCAGGGGAAACCTCAGTGCAGTGTTGTTAAGCTAGAATGGTCAGTAAGTCAGGTGGATCAAAAGCACTTCTGACTTAGGAGGTTTCGACTTCTGAGGTGTGTAGCACAGAAGCCCACTGCACCCGGCTGCTTCTGTTTATCCGGGGAACCCTGACTACTACCGTGTCCCTCATTCAGTTACTCTCTCAGTGGGTCAGCCAATGAAATCCATCAATACATGCCATCTACCAGGTCTCATTCTCCCTCTCCAAGCCCCACAGTCACCAAAGCTAGATCAATGACACAGCCCCTTGAAGTATGCTTGAGGGTTCCGCTCCTCCACTGGGCTGGGGACAGAGCACATTGTCCTGTCCCCTGGGTCTTTCATCTTTTCTGTGATGCAAAGTACCCGCAGGAGAAACAGGTGCTAAGAGAACACTGTCCTAGCTAAAGCCACATTGTCCTGCTGGTGTGACTCGAGGCGCTGGCTCACTAGCTGCTCTGAAAGGAACATACTTCCTGTGCTGATGAGAGCCGCTGATAGTCTCACTTCCTCTAAATATTTCCACTCATTACCAGTGAGGCTGTGGGCGGGGAATTTCAGAGTCATGGAAACTAGTGAAAAGGTTAGGAAAGGTTCACAGATGCTACCATTAGATGACTATGTGGCACCTAAACAGCCACCTAGGCTGTTAGGAAAGGTAACTAGGAAATACATCAGTGGGCAGCTTACACATGAGCAGTAGGACATTTGGTTCTCTTTAGCATCAAGAAAAGTGATTGACCCTCTTGGAGCCTAATTTGCTTGCTGGTCTGGGGACTGGTGCTTCTCTAAATTAAGTATTCATAAATATCCTGCACATAGGGCTCAAGTGGCAGAGGAAGTGGACAGTGAAAGTGGAAGTCTGAATTTGCCCCAAATTAGCATAGGCTGGCCCAGACACAGTTTCTAACTTTTTTTTTTTTTTTATCTCAGGGAGTCATTTTTATCTCTTCCTTCTCCGCCTAGTTCAGGCCCAATCCCTCTAGTGAAGCCTCCTACCTTCTGAGTCTTAGGTTTCTAATTTGTTCACCTCTAACACCTAGTTAAAATCTGTTTCTAACTGATGTCAAGCTTCACATCTCTCCTGGTCATGTTTTTTGCATAAAAGAGGGAGAAGTTTGAGGCCCATTGTCTCTTCCTAAAATCTTAACTCCAAGCCCCCATCTTTGACAATTATTTAATGTTGTCAATTGATAGAAATGATACTTATAAATTCACATAATAGAAATATAGCATGAAAAGGAATCATGGATTTATCTTCTCTCTGTCTCTGTCTCTCTCTCTGTCTCTCTCTCTCTCTCTCTCTCTCTCTCTCTCTCTCTCTCTCTCTCTCTCTCTTGATGCTGGGGTGGAACCCAGGGTCTCATACATGCTAGGTGAGTACTCTACCACTGAGCTATATCCCCAGCTTCTCATTGACCCCTCTTTACATCAACATTAATAACTCTCAGGAACATAATGTCGAGCCAAAAAAGCTAGTCATGGAAGAATGCATATGGTAAGATTGTATTAATTTACAGTTCCCAAACAGGCAAAAATAAACTACATAAAATTGTGTATATATACATATACATATATGTGTATGTGTTTACACAGACATATAAGGCCAGAGGCATTTTAAGATCAGGACAAACTCAGAGGGCCAAAAGAACAACAACAACAAAAAAAGATTTTATTTGTGCTGCAAATGAGCTCACAGCATATCTGTATGTCTTGTATATTGTAAAATTAACCCACTTGTGCTCCACACTTTGGAAATTCTGATCAAATGCATTGTGGGAGAGACAGGTAAGCAGGAGACAGTAGGGGTCACTTATTGTAAGATATCTTTTCATGCAGCAGAGTTTCAGATGGAGACTTGTTACATCTAGAAGGAATGCTCCCTAAATTCCTGTTTATGCGCTTCTCCAAGATAGGGTCAAACAGGATGAGGAAGACCCTCCCCACTATGGCCTTTGAGTGGATAGATGGATATCAAAACACAGATATCAAAGGGAGGTTGATTATTGAATAGAAGGCTAAACTGCAGTCATGTAGGACTTAACAACCTTTTGATCAGTGATGGCTGCATATACCACAGTGGTCCCAGAAGATCACAATGGAGCTAAAAATATCATCCAGTGATGTCATAGTCATGGTGATGTCATAGCCATCATGATGTCATAGCAATCGTGATGACATAAAACAACAGATTACACAGGATTAAATAAGTATATTGCACTGACAGTCAGATAAAAGCATATATCTAATTACTACTGAACATGATACTTGATAATAAATGAAAATGTTGCTAATCTGTGTATTTACTGTACTATACTTTTTAATAATTGATTTACATTTATTTATTTATTTATTTATTTATTTATTGCAGTATTGGGGACTGAACCCAGGGACTTTCTACCACTGAGCTAAATCTTTAGTCCTTTTTAAATATTTTATTTATTTATTTACCTTTTGGTGGTACTGGGGATAGAACCCTTCTACCTCTGGGCTACACTCCCAGGCCTATTTTATATTTTATTTGGAAACAGGGTCTCTTAAGCCAGCGAGACTGTCTTCGAGCCTGCATGATCCTCATGTCTCTGCCTCCCAAACGTGGGGATTACAAGTGTGCGCCACCACGCCTGGCAGAGTCCTTTTTTATTTTGAAACTGGATCTCATTAAGTTGCTGAGATTGGTCTCGAACCTGGGATGCTCCTGTGTCAGCCTCTCAAGTACTAGGTTTACAAGTGTAAGCCATCATGCCCAGCTTATAATTATTTTAGAGTATGATCCTTCTTGCTGTTCAACAGTCTTCTGTGTGACATCAGCAGCATCTCTTGATGCGCTATTTTCTCTTGTACTTGACTTAATCTTGTCTGGTTCAGTCCATCATGGCCTTAGGTGTGTGGTAGAGTAGCAGGTTATACCTTCTAGGTTTGGGTAAGCCCATGCTGTGATGTCTCACCATGAAATTGCCTAGTGATGCATTTCTCAGAATGAATCCCTGTCATTAGGCAATGCCTGACTCTGAGCATCCACAGCGCCGTGTAGCAGGTTGTCTTAGCTTGAGTTCCACCAGAAGCAAATTCTGAAGTAGGATTCAAGGGCATGCCATTTAAGAAATGGTCCCAAGAAACACTGGTGGAAACTGGGGGAGCGAAAAAGGAAGGAAAGAAATCCATAAAGGGCATTCTCACTCCGAGAAACTGAAACTTAATGGCATATGGAAACTTTGGGAAAAGGTAAAACATAGGCCTCGCTGCTATTTAATTCTGGGCCATTTTAGTCATTTGGAAATTCCAGGTGACCTCTACCTGGCTTGGGGAAAGCCCCGAGGTTGTGAAAAAAAAAAATTAGGCTGTTAAAATCAGTTTGGTCACAGTGAGGCTTGAGGACTCGGGGACGACACTGATTGCCCCTAGACGCCCCTTCTCCGCTAGATGCTGATGACGCTGTTGTCACATTTAGTCCTTGCAACAGCTCTTCAAAGGAGTAACTTCCCCTTAAAAAGTCATCATTTTAACGAAGCCTCTGCTCCATTACATCCCTGGTTCCTCATCTCCTAATATTCTGCCTCTTCTCCCTTTAAAAAATACACAGAGGAGATACATACAACATCAAATTAAACATTCGAGAGAGAACAATTCATTGGCATTCCATACATTGACAGCATCACAAATCACCATTTTTGTATAGCTCTGAAAGATTTTTATCTTTCCAGAAGGAAATTCCATACCAATTAAGCAGCTTTTCCTCCTTCTTCCTTGCACCCAGCCCGTGATAGCCACCAAATCTGCTTTCTCTCTCCGTCGGTTTACCTCTTTTGGACATTTCATACAAATGGGATTCATGACTTTTTTCACTTAACATAATATTTTCAAGTTCATCCATGTAACAGCACTATACATCAGCACTCTATTTCTTTAATGACTGAATTATATTTTATTATATGGATATTCTACAATTTATCTATTTACTTGTTGATGGACATTTAAGCCATTTCTACATTTTGGATATTATGAATAGTGCAACTTAACTTGAGTCTCTGTTTTCAATTCTTTTGGATATATAGTTGTCCCTCGCTATCTATGAGGTTTTTGTTCAAGGCCTTATACATAAAATGGAACAGTATTTGCATAGAACCTTTGTACATTCTTCTGTATACTTTAATTTCTAGATTACTTTTCATACCTCATATCAATACAAATCTATGTAAACAGTTGTTATACTATTTTATTTAGAAGATAATAATGAGAAAAAAAGTCTGTACATGTTCAAATATGAATGTAATAATTTTCCCCAGAATATTTTCAATCCACAATGGGTTAAATCTGCAGGTATGAAATTCCCAGATATAGAAGACTTCATTATAACTAAGGCTGAAATTGCCAGATCATGTGGTTATTCTGTGCTTAACTTTTTGAGGTTATCTAAGAAACCATCTTAAGACTTCTTGGGGACTCCATATTTAAGTGTCTTTATTTCTTGAATATAATCTTAAATTATGCTCCCTCCCGTCCCAAGTTCTATCTCAAGGCCTACCATTCATATCTGTGGCTTTATTTACCATCAATGGACCAAAGATCACCAGACTTCTACTCTGAGTTCTAGTCCGACCTGTCAACTGCCTAGTTGACATCTGTCCTTGGATGTCTTCAAGGCCCTCCAAAATCATTACTTTCAGAATAAGGCTCATTCAGACTTGGTCTTCCAGTAACCTTGCTGATCTCTGTGATATGCAGATGGCACTGCCATCTGTCTGGGTACCTCAATCAGAAAACAAGATGTTATCTTCAACTTCTTCCTCCCTCTTCTTTCCCATTCACCACCAAGTCCTCTTGATTTTCCTTCTAGATGACCCTTTAATTTGTCCACTCTTTCTCCACCACCACTGTCCTAATCTGTAGTCCTACAGATACCCAGCATGGCTGATTGAATCCACTTTCTTTTCCTCTCCATCTGTACCTGTGGTTCCCTCTGGTCAATGCTCCACATCACAGCAAAAACACATTTGCTCCTCACACATTTAGCTTTTTAGCTTGTAGAATACAGAGCATCCTTAATGCCAGCTGCACATTTCCCCCTCTAGTCTCATGTTGAACCACTCTCCTCTTCTCTCTGGCCTCATGGTCTCTATTTCCTTAGATGATGTCTCTCTGGGTTGTGTGGAAGTCCCCTCTGTCTGGAATACTAACCAGTCCACTCTCTCCCCAACCTCTTCACTTCTTTCAGTTCTCATCTCCATCTTTTATGAAACCTCCCTGTCTCCAAGACAAGATCAAGTTACTCTGCCTGGATTGAGTTTTGGTCCTCATCAGTTATGCACAGTTATCAATGGAGGTCAGGACACAAGACCCAAAAATATGGCTATAGGAAGCCAGATTATACCACCCTAAAATATCCCTCTGTCACATATTGGTTATTTTGAGCAGGTTGAGAAGTCACAGGCACAGAAGCTCTAAAAGTTGTTTGTGTGTAAGAGAAATTTGCATCTATAAAAGAAATTGCCATTTGTAAAGTGCTTCCTCTGGACCAGGAGAAGAAGGTGGCTAACTCAATGGAGACTCCTGTCAAGGGAGAAGACACCCATGCAAATCTGCAAAACAAAATGGACCCTTGTTTTATTGGGCTTTTCCTAGCCATCTAGTCACGGCTAGGTCTTTCTCCTTTTCTTCCCATAATTTGCTTCTGCCACCCCCTAAAAGCGCCACCTCCTATAGCTTTCTATAGTGCAGGATGCTATATAAACGTTAATCCTAAACCGGGCATGGTAAGTGCACACTTGTAATCCCAGTACTTGGAAGGCTGAAATAGGAGGATTAGGGTTCGTGGCCAGCTTCAGCTATTTAGTGAGACCCATTGCAATTTAGTGAGACCCTGTTTTTAAAAATAAAGAATAAATATAGGGCGGGAGGTATAGTTCAGAGGTAGAATGCCCGTGGGTTCATTCCCTAGTACCACACACACACACACACACACACACACACACACACACACACACAAACCCCTCAATCCTCTGGCTGCCTTTCTGAGTCTCATTTTGCGTGCACAAATAACTAGACTTGCTCTCTCTGGTTAATCATCTATGTCCATTTAATTCATAGATCAGCCAGTCAAAGAACCTAGAGAGATAGAAGAAAGCAAAATTTTCTCCCCTCTATTAATTAATGTCTGCCTTTCCCCTGGACTGTGAGCTGTTGGGGAGTGAGGCCATGTCAATTTTGTTTCCTCTTTTACAGTTTTGACTTACAAAGTGACCAATACAAGCTGAGTATTATAAGTAGCTGTTAAACAAATTAACTCATTAACCAGAGATGGTGAAGTTCCAATTCAAAACTGATTTCATATCCTTCCCTTTTCATCACTCCACACGTCCCCATCCTTAGAACAGAAATGTCCTTGAAAATAACCATGCTTGGAAGGAAACAGAAGGGAAGAGGAAAGCCATTTGGCTGAGTCCCAGAATTCTGTCAAGAGCAATTGCTCTTCACACTCAATTCTGGGTGGAAAACCAGCTTCTGGGAGGAAAGGTGGAGCTCCCCAGGAAGAAGTTAAAAAGACTAGAGCACCCAATCTCAGTGTCATCACTAGCACAGGGAAAAGATTACTGTGCATCTCTGTGCAGCTTAAACTCTGTATAACCCTTTTAGCATGATTATATGTGGTGTGTATGTGATAGCAATATATATAAACAAAGATATATATATATATATATATATATATATATATATATATATCTTTATTGGTATATACATTCTTCATTTCAAAGACATTTCAGTAAGAAAAAAGGCTATCTCAATTTCTTTGTGGAAGAAAGACAATTGAATAAATGGAGGAATGAACAAGTTAAATGAATCAATAGAGAAAAGATGGTGCTGTCAGCCCATTAAAGATGATGCTAATAACTAGGTCTCTCTACAGCTGGCCCCACTCACAAAGCCCAATTCTCCATCACCATTTCTTCCTGCCTCCACCCCCAGCCATTCCCAGAGAGGGTGAAAACACAATGTAGATGTAAATTATTCTAGTCTACATGTTGAGGTTCTAAAACCAGTCAAGGAAAGCAGAGGGTTAGTTCCTTACCCTAACATCTCTGAGGACAATAGGAAGAGAGTAGCAGTCATGTATTTACAACCAGGAAGCTCTACCCAGGATGAATTAAAAAATAGAAATCATATGGGTTTTAAGTTACATGGACACCAGCAGCTCAGGGTCACCTTGGGGGCAACTCAGTCACTGGGTCCTCCTTCAGGACGTGCTGAACCCTCCCGGCTCTAGTTAGAAGCCGTTAGCAGTGGAGAACATTGCCAGATGTCTGACACTCTCTCAGGAAGTAGAGTGTGAGTGAGTCCCCTGCCACCCCAGGCCACTGCAGGGGCTGAGAACTCACCCAGGCGTGGCTGCAGTCCCAAACACGCATCATCCTGGCCGTCTCGCCTTTCTCTGGGTGGGCAGACAGGAGGCGACAGCTAGTCCTGCGCAATTATGGAGGGCTGCCGCAGCAACCAAACTCGCTTCTACTACAGGCAGCTGTGAGCTTTTCTCTACTGAGCAACCGTACACGTAGGATGTGAGTGTCGTGTGTATGTCGTGTGTGGGTTTCCTTCCGGTTGCCAAGAAGTGATGTTGTCTTGGTTCATTTCCTGTCCCGCTTTTTTTTTTTTTTTTCTGTCAGAACTTCTGATAGACTGAAGACAGTTTGAACTGTAGGGACAGGTAAGAAATCTAATAAGTTGTATAGACCTCATTGGCTATTAAAAAAAAAAATCTTTAAATTAGTACGACCTGAAATTTTGTTGGAATGTCTTTCTTAGTGGTATAGTTTCTTTCCCAGAGGGCAATGAGGCAAAATAGAGGCTACTTAAAAGCTAAATGAATTGGGATTTTGTGTCTGATCCAGAAGGTTCTACAGTAAGTTGACATGACACATTCTTTCCTGTGACAAGTCATCTATTGAGCTTCTCTTCTCTAAGGTCCAAGGCTGGGGCTTGGTAATCAAGATCAGAATCACCTCCATACCATGTGGCAAGAAAACTTGGATCTGTGTGTATGGAAAGGAGTTTGAAAGTCACCTCGTCTGAAGCTCTTTGTCCTCTTCTGGCCTTTGGGGTAGCAAACAAGTGGACAGGCTCTGAGGTAAACCACCTGGTTTGAATTATCCTTCTCCCCTTTAAACACTTTTGGCCTTTCTGAGCCTCAGCTTCCTCATGTGTAAAACAGGAACAAACACAGGAGTGTTGTAAGAATTAACTGATTTAGCGTCTGGCACAAATAAGCCATGTAAGCGTTTGTTGTTGTTGTTATTATTTATTATTATTATTATTATTATTTATTACGGGTGTGGGGACAGAACCCAGGAGCATTCTACCTCTGAGCTACACCTCCTGCCCTATTTTTTATTCTTTATTTTGAAACGGGTCTCACTGAGTTGCAGAGGGCCTCCGAGAACCGCGATCCTCCTGTCTCAGCCTCCCTATGCTGGAATTACAAGCCTGCGCCACCACGCCCGGCTAAGGCTAAGTGTTTGTTATTATTATCAGTGGCGAATCAACATTATTGTTATCAGTGGAGGCCTTTGCTTCTTTGCCTTCTCTTTCTCATTCCCCACTCTTTGTTGGTGTCTAGAAAATGACTCGAGGACATAGCAGGTTGAGAGGAAAGAGGCGGTTTGGATGACGACTGTTCCCCAGTGGTGTCTGACGCTCAGGAGCCGGCTGTTTGCCCAGCCATCAAGGCTGGAAGGGCTGCCCTTGTCCTGCCCTTGTCCTTCATGATCAGCCCATGCCCAATGCTGTGTTCTTGTTACCCCCTTTTTTTTTAATAATACTGGGGATTGAACCTAGGGCCTTGTGCATGCTAAGTACACATTCTACCACTTAGCATCAACCCTTCTTTCATTTTGTTTTAATTTTATGTAAGACTTCCCTGAAATTCACATCCATTCCATTTATCTTAAAATGTTTGAGCTGACATGAATCTTGCTAAAGAATATTCTGGAAGCTGGGCATGGTGGCTCACGCTTGTAATCCCAGCATTTGGGAGGCTGAGACCTGAGGATCGTGGTTTGCGGACAGCCTCAGCTACTTAGTGAGGCCCTTTGCAACTCAGTGAGACCTGGTTTCAAAATAAAGAATAAAAAGTAGGGCAGGGGGTGTAGCTTGGAGGTCAAATACCCCTGGGTTCCATCCCCAGACCCACACACACACACAAAAAAAAAGAATATTCTGCCCCTAAGAAGATGCCTCTCTTTCAGATTCCAGGTAGAATTATTCTGTTCTCAAGTTTTTATTTCATAGTGGAGGCTCTTCATAATAAATTGGGGAAGGTAGAGGAAAAGTCTAGATCACAGATGTTTATATCTGAATATTCCTCTATGCATTTCCTACACCGTGTCAGGTAAGAGATTATTTTCTTTATGAGGCAATGAAGGTTGAGGTGTAATTTAAATGTACAAGCTAGACATGGTGGTGCACGTTTGTAATCTCAGTACTTGGGAGGCTGAGACAAAAAGATCTCAAGTTCGTGGCCAGCTTCAGCAACCTAGTGTGACCCTATTTCAAAATAAAAAATAAAATAGGGCTGGGGGTGTGGCTCAGAGGCAAATACCCCTGGATTCAATCCCCGTTAACATACACACACACACACACACACACACACACACACACACACAAACACCACACTATATACATAAATATATATGATACACACATATGCACATATGCATATATACATATATATGTATATATATACATTTTATGGCATGTAGTCTACAATTTTATGGTGCAGCTCAAGCATTAATACCATCAATTTGTCTTCATAAGTCAATGCCACTCTAGATATACTGAAAAAGCTTAGTGTGGGCTCCTTCTATATAAATTACTGGAGTTGTAGATCTGGGCATGGTGGTGCATGCTTATAATCTCAGCACTTGGGAGGCTGAGACAGGAGGATTACGGTTCACAGACAGCCTCAGCTACTTAGTGGGGCCCTTTGCAAATCAGTAAGACCCTATTTCAAAAAATAAAGAATAAAAAATAGGGCTATGGATATAACTTGAATGTAGAATGCCCCTGGGTTCCATCCCCAGTACAGAAAAAAAAAAAAAAATTTACTGGAGTTGTATAACTCAATGATCCCAGGCTGTTTTTCTTATCCATGGCTCTTTTTCCTACTTGTTGCTGCCTGATTTGCCCACTGTTGAGTTTTTCAGAACAGATCAAGACTTTTTTAAGGTAAACTGAGGAGGTGATGCTTTCTCTCAAAACAGTTCCAAATTATTCTAGAAAAACAAGTCAAATATTTTTTTTCCCCGTTTGGAAAGACACAGGTTTTCTGTGTCTGTTCTCTTACTTACAATCTTTGGTTACTATTACTTTTCTTCTGCTTTCATTTGTTTTTTTTTTTTCCCTTTCTTTTCTTTTTTCCTGTTTGATTAGTGGCAGGTGATGCTACGTGTCAGAATTCTGACAAACCGCAGATGGTTCGGACAAAAACCAAAAAGCTGTGATTGCTAATCACGCCATCCAAGGAAGACGGTGTTTACATTTCCTTCACCTGAACATTCAGAACCACTTTAATTAGCTTCGTCATGCCATCTCAGTCAGCTGGAATTTTGGTTAGCACCACAAAATGGCTTATAACTACCTGTTAAGCAATAGCCAAACCCCAGGCAACTGCTTCAAATTTGCCATGGATGTTTGGTCTCAGAAACAACTGCTGCAGAGAGTGGAGGCTGAGGGTGGGGGAGGGAGATGCAGGGGGAATTTAAGACTAAAAGGTTGGAAAACTCTCTGGCCAGGGTGTGTGTGCGTGTTTATGATTCCATTCGTTTAGCTCCTTTATTTCTCTGACGGAAGACAGTGCTAGTGATGGGGAATCAGCTGCCCACCTCAGGATTTAAGTAAATGTGCTTAACAGTCAATGTGGTGAATTTTAAGAGCAGAGTTCTCTAGTGTTTTGAAGCATGCCCCGTCCCTGTTCAGGAATGGGAGTTAATGTTGTGATTTTCATTTTTAGGTGAGGATATTAAAACTAAAAAAAGATGTAGTTCAAGCCGGATGTGGTGGCGCACGCTTGTAATCCCTGCGCTTGGGAGGCGGAGACAGGAGGATCGCGCAGGTTCGAAGCCAGCCACGCTGGCTTAAGAGACCCTGTTTCCAAATTAAAAATATAAAATAGGCCTGGGAGTGTAGCCCAGAGGTAGAAGGGCTTCCAGGGACCCCAGTACCACCAAAAAAAAAAAAAAAAAAAAAGAAGAGAAGTCCAGGCTGGCACACTTGCTCCAACCCCTGCCATGTTATAATAAAGTAAGAAAACTCTTTCCAGAAGCCAAGCAGATGCTAATGACATGCTCTTCTACTTCCCACATCCAGGAGCCAAATAAACTTCTGTTCTTTATAAACTACCTAATATTGGGTATTTTTACAGCAATAGAAAATGCATTAAGACAAATGGGCAGAAGAATGAGCCTCGGCCACCTTCCTCTTCTACTCTCATTCCACTTGCTATCCTCTTTCTTTTCCTTTGATGACACAGCCTCTGTGTCCTTTGCCTCTTCTCGTCTTCTGGTCCAACAGCGGAGTCCTGGCCTCTCGTGCTCCTGTAGAACTCCATGACCAGCTATTACAGCAGCACATAGAATATAGATACCCTGGGCCCTGCTCTTCTGGATGTTCACTTCACCCATTTTTCAGCTCTTGGTAGAAGATCACTCCACTTTCTTTTATATTCCGGAGCTACTCAGACTTCCTGGAGGCCAGTTGGTTTCCTTGCAAATTCTCTTAGTAACCTCAACAGAGGCCGTTCTGCTGTTCAGGAATCTTCTTACTCATCTCTCATTGCCTGGCTTTCAGGTTTTCTGGAACATTTTTTCCAAACTTAGGTCACCCTCCAGAAGCTCTGAACTCAGCCCTCACCTCATACCAGGCCAGGGATAAGGATTCCTGACATGACTTCTTTGAAAACCTCTCACAGACCCTGCAGAATTTTTCTATTGCTTCCATCCCGTTCCCCATTCTCTGCTCATCCTTCAGCCCTTTGAATTACTGCTGCAAGCATCACCACCCGACTGATCATGATGGTAATGGCATCCAGTTTTTAAGTGTACGTTATTAGAAAGCAAATGGCCTTTGGAAAGACGAAATTTTCATTCTTCTAGTTTGCAGAACAGCACTTTGAAGAAGCACAAGAATCTAGCACAGCAAAAGGAGAGAAATCTGAGTTCTCTTTCAATGATAACTGGTGCAAAGTGTAAACAATTCTGATTTATTAGAAGCATTCTTTGCACTCAGGAATCTGGCAAGCACAAAATTCTTCATAACATTACTTGCTCACCTGTCTTCTTAAAAAAAAAAAAAAAGACTATAACGTTGAACCGGGCATGGTGTTGTGCACTTGTAATCCTAGCATGTGGGAGACTGAGACAAGAGGATCATGGTTCACAGCTAGCCTCAGCTACTTACTGAGGCCCTTTTGCAACTCAGTGAGATCTTGTTTCAAAATAAAGAATAAAAAATAGGGCTTGGGGTATAGCTCAGAGGTAGAATGCCCTGGATAGCCCTGGGTTCTATCCCCAGTACCATAAAAAAATAAAATAAAATAAAATAAAGACTATAAGATTTAAGCCAGGTATAGTGGTGCATGCCTGTAATCCCAGTACTTGGGAGGCTGAGACAGGAGGATTGCCAGTTTGGGGCCAGCCTGGATTGGAAACTTTGCTTTATGCACACATCTATTTCAATGAAGTATTAGCTCATTACTTTTCATTTTTAACTTAAACTTTTATTTTTTTCCTAAATTACCTATTTTTAACTGAAAGATGGCCATCTTTGGAGTCCCCAAAATCATTGGGAAAATCTTGTTAGCATTAATTCTTTTGTAAGTTTTGAATCAATTTAAAAAATCTAAAATAATCAAATCCTTTTGTAATAAACTAACTTTGTCAGTAAAGCTAAATACCTATTGACCATGAACCCCAACTTTAGTTCCCTCCCCTCTTTTGCTCAGAGTGGCCCCCTCTCCCAGTTTGGGGTGTTTTTTATTAAGACATTCTATAGCATTTATGTAAAAATGGGAACCCTGTGCACCTGAGCAATCTTGACCTCCAGTGGGCTTGGGCTCACAAAGGGAGCAGGAGCCCGAAACCATTCTGCCTGGTTTCTGAGAGGACCCTTGAAGCTGCTCGCTGGTTTCACGATAAACAGCAGCTGGAGAACAACATCTTATTCATGAAGACATAAAAATAAGACCGCGTGGCTGCTGTCACTGGTAGGAAAGGTGTGGCTCCTCTCTGTACCTGACTTTGGCTCATTTGTTCTCTAAATATTAGGAAATGTAGATTTACATCCAACTGATTTACCTATGAGTAGAGATTCCTAGATCCAATACCACAGACCCATCGCTATTTGCTAAGGTAATTTTCTGAGTTTCCCTTTTTTATCTATATGACCACTTAACCAAAAAAAAAAAAAAAAAAAAAACAAGTCAAATCATACCCTCCTTAGATAATACTGCCCCTCAACTCTCCCTGACCATCACAGGGAGGGACTGTCAAGTGTGTGATTTATACCCACTTTCATGCTCAGCATTAGTTTCTAAGTTGAGGATTTTTTTTTTTGGGGGGGGAATACTAGGGATTGAACCCAGGGGTGTTCTACCTCTGAGCTACACCCTTGGTCTTATTTTATTGTTTATTTTGAAACAGGGTCTCACTAAGTTGTGGAGGGCCTCATATTGCTGAGGCTGGCTTCGAACCTGTAATCATCCTGTCTCAGCCTCCCAAGTACTGGGATTATAAGACATGCCCGGCTCTAAATTGAGGACTTAAAAAACTGATAGCCTCAGCCGGGCATGGTAGTGCAATCTTGTAATCCCCGCGCTTGGGAGGTGGAGACAGGAGGATCACGCTGGCTCGGAGCCAGCCTCGCTGGGTTAAGAGACCCTGTTTCCAAGTTAAAAAAAAATTTTATATATATATATATATATATATATTAGGTCTGGGAGTGTAGCCTGGAGGTAGAAGGGCTTCCAGGAACCCCAGTACCACCAAAATAAATAAATAAATGAAAATTAAAAATGGATCCCAATTAGTTAAAACCCCAGTAATTATTCATTCCCTTTAATATTTATGTGATGATTTTTCTTTCAGACAATGACAATTTAAAAATGAAAATTCGACTTATTCTCCTCTATTTTCAACACTTTTTATCATATAAACAAAACTCTTGTGTCCATATTTTTATGGAAGCCCTAAATAACTCCCATTCCTCCTTCCTTCCTTCCTTCTTTCCTTCCTTCCTCTCTCCCTCTCTCTCTTTCTCTCCCTCTCCCTCTCCCTCTCCCTCTCGTTCTTTCTTTCAGCATTCAATCTCCAAGCTATACCCCAGTCATTTTTATTATGTATGTATGTATGTATGTATGTATGTATGTATGTATATTTTTTGTGGTACTGGAAATGGAAACCAGGGCATTCTGCCGCCGAGCTATATCTTCAGCAATGTTTGTTATTCTTTATTTTGAAACAGGGTCTCACTGAGTTGCAAAGGGCCTCACTAAGTAGCTGAGGCTGTCCACAAACCACGATCCTCCTGTCTTAGCTTCTCAAATTCTAGGATTACAAGTGCCACCACGCCCAGCTCTAGTGTTTATTTTGAAACAGGGTCTCACTAGGTTGCTGAGAGCCTCACTAAGTTTCGGAGGCTGGTCTTGAACCTGCGATTCTCCTGTCTCAGCCTCCCAAGTACTAGGATTACAGGTGTGTGTCACTCTGCCTGGCTGACTTCTTTCTTTCAAACCCAATTGTTCTAAAACAGTATGTTGCACTCTGTATCTCTGCTTCTACACCTTTGCTCCCCCTTTTCCTCACTGCATTAATTCCATCCTAGTGTCTGGACCCCACCCACCTCTCCAGTGACATTCTCCTTGGTAATACCATCCTTGGTAATCTACTCAGGAAGCTGATGCAGAAGGATCGCAAGTTTGAGAGCTTGTCTCAAAATAAGAAATAAAAAGTGCTGGGGATGCAGCTCAGTGGTAGAATACTTGCCTAGCACTCATGAGCTCTGGGTTCCATCCCCAGCACCACAAGGGGGAAAAACAAATTAAAAGCACAACAGTAGGAGAAAATGTTGCATACCACATGGAAAAATTCCTGGTCACATCTAAAAGCCTCCCAGGCCTGTGGCATTGTGCCACCAGGGACACTGTGTGCTGTGACTTCTACCTATCAGATGTCCATTTCCTCCCACGCAATTCATGAAAATTGAAATCAGCTTTGGCCCCCAGTTACCAAAGTTCAAACTAAGAACAGCCCAGCATGTAATCTCAATCGGGAGGTGGCTGTGTTGGAGATGCGGGCTGGCATCTTTGAGTGGTGACCACGACACACATTTTTGTGGGAAATATCAAATGAAATTTTTACAGCAGTATTCTTCCACTAGGAAGGTGGGGGTGGGGTGGGTGGCAGGGCCCAGGGCATCCATGGGAGTTTTCCTCTTCTGAAACTTGTCGAGACTCATTCTTTCCCAGTTAATGAGACCACTACGCGCTCTCCACCCCCGCCATCATAGAAAATGTAGTTGGAAAAACAAATGAATGCAAAATTTAGAACTATCAGAGTTCTCTTTCCAAAGCCTTATTATGCAAGGCCCTCTGTGGTTTGTGGGAGCGACTTGAGGTCCTGGTTGCTGATAAAAATGATATAATTTTAGAACTTTCATAAGCCTGTGTGGCCTCTTTGTTAAAGATCAGCAAATAGGGTCTTGAAGTAATGAAACTGTTTTCAAGTACTTTGAAGTACTAAACTGTTTTCAAAATGCCCACGTTCAGTTAGTTCTGGGGACATCCTCTTCCCTCCTTCAGCCCCTCTTTCATGCAGCTGGATAATTCTAGATGTCGTTCCCAGCCATGGATGGTCTTCAGTAAAGAAATTCTGTGCTTGCAGCCCTATTCTGAAAGAAGTGGACCTAAATGATTTCTCACATGCAGATTTTCACATTAGATTCATTTGGTTGAAAGTGCAGTTTAAGTTGGATATTTCCTTGCTGACTCTGGATGACCGAACCATTACTGTGAGTGGGTGTTGAAGTCTCTTACTATTGAATTATATCTCTCCCTTTAGATCTTTAGATTAAATATAAATATATATATGCTATTAGATGGATATTCTATTAATTATTAATTATTATTATTATCATTATTATCATATCCTCTTGCTGAATCGACCCCTGGATCCCTGTTCATTATCTCATGACCTTTGTCTTTTTATATATTCATTCATTCATTCATTCATTCATTCATTTTGGTACTAGGGATTGAACCCAGGGGCATTCTACCTTTGGGTTACACCCTCAGCCATTAAAAAAAGTTTTTTTTTTCTAAACAGGGTCTTGCTAAGTTGCTAAGAATGGTCTCAAACCTAAAATACTCCTGTCTCAGCCTCCCAGGCACGGAGATTTCAGGTGTGTGCTACAGTGCCTGGCTTCTTTTGTGGTTTTTAATGTAAAATGCCATGTTTGATCCCATGCTCTTTCTTTGATGCTGGAACCAGAATATGCTGGTTGTTTTTGAAAATAGACATTCATAAGCTGTCCAGCAGCAAGTGAGATAACCCAATGGGTTATTTCCACATGACCCTTGTGACAGGGATGCTCGTTGCCCTGTAGCCACCAGCAGACTGTCTCATATCTTTTCTTTTTCTTAGGGAGCTTGCAGGTGACACACAGAATGAAATACAAATGGCAACAGGGTCACAAAAATCAAGAGTCTCATGAAGAGGAAACCATGGGTGGGAACCAAGAAGCAAGTAGAGTAATAAAAGAGGGGCACTGTAAAGAGCAAGGGTGAGTATGAGAGACGGAAAGAGTGGAGCTGGGCGTGGTGTTTGGTTTTCTTCTGTAATAGGCCAAATAATGACCCCTAACGTCATGTCCTGATTCCCAGAACCCGAGACTATGTGACTTTACATGGTAAAAGGGATTTTGTAGATGTGAATAAGTTGGATACCTTGAGATGGGGTTATTCATGTGGGCCCAGTTTAATCATATGAGTCCTTAAGAGAGAACTTTTTCCATTTGTGGTCAAGAACTGGTCAGAGAAGCAACATTTCTGGCTTTGAAGTTGGAAGAAGGCAACCATGAGCCAGGGAATGTAGATGATCTCTAGACCAGAAAAGACAAGGAAACAGATTTTCTCCAGTCTGAAGAAAAGAAACACAGACCTTCTAAGAACCCAATTTTAGCCCAGTTAGACCAGTGTTGGACTTCTGAAGAATGGTAAGATAGTGCGTGTGCATTATTTTATGTTTGTAGGAACAAAACCTCCCCAACTCCCTACTGTCTAGCTCCTGATAATTGCCATCTACTCGCTGCTTTTGTGAGTTTAATTGTTTGAGATTCTACACATAAGTGAGAGCATGTGATTTTTGTTTTTCACTTAGCACAGCATCCTTCATGTTCATCCAAGTCCCAAATAAAAGAATTTCCATCATCTTTTTGTCTGGATAGTATTCCAATGTGTGTTTATACCATAGCACATTTTATTCATCCACTTATTGGTGGAAACTTAGTGCTACTGTGAATAATGCTCCCATGACTGTGGGAATATGAGATATTGATTTTAAGTTCTTAGGATATATAGCCAACAGTGGGACTGCTGAATCTTTATGTACATTTTAAAATATTTTTCTTTGATAAATAATATATATAGCACTTTTTTTCTGGTACTGGGGATGTAACCCAGGGACCTTCTACCTCTGGGCTATACCTCAAGACCTATTTTGTATTTTATTTTGAAACAGGGTCTCACTAAGTTGCTGAGAGCCTCACTAAGTAGCTGAGGCTGGCTTTGAATCTGCCTGATTCTCCTGTCTCAGCCTCCCAAGCGCTGGGATTACAAGTGTGTGCCGCCATTCCTGGCTATACAGCAATTTTAAGTGCACTTTGTGTATCTCTGAGGTCATTTAGATGATGAGTATCTTGTAAAGTCGTCATTAGGCTTGGCTTCGTGCCTTAAAACAGAGCTCGAGATCATGCTGATAGACTTCACAATTAAAAAAGATATTAGAAATATATTTTAGAGACCTATGGCTTACACAAGGCTTTTCAGTCTCCACAGCATTTATCAGTCTCATTCAAAGTCTCCAAACCTTAAAGCCTATTTAAAGCCCACCCAGTGCCAAGATGGGAGGGTTATTAAACTAAGTCTTGAGTTAGCCACACTGATGATAAGCACAGCAAATGGAAAAGGGCAGCTCATTAGAAGATACTTGTGAACCACTTAAACATAAGAACTTGGCTTTGGTGAGCTAAAAATGCACACTATGCTTGCAAATACTAGTTCTCACTTGAGCAAGAATTTCTGAGTCCTTATCACAGCCCACCATCTTCCGGACTCTGAATGACCCTAAATGTAATGTGGCATTTGGACAGGACAATAGGTACTTTGCATGACTTGATTAGAGAATAATGCAAAGCTGTTTCCCATTAGGTCACTTTGATCTATGCTGAGCCAAATCTCCAGGCCTGTCCCCAGCTAAACGACACCCCAGAGGAATGAAGAAAATAGACTAGATTTTTAGGAGTAGAGATCGCAGTGCTTTTCAACATATCTCTATTCATCTACTATTTGTTGGACACTGGATGTATTTTTCTAACATTCACATGCATAAAGATTACCCAGGAGGGCTGGAAGTATAGTTCTGCGGTAGAGTACTTGCCTAGCATTTGTAATGTTCTGGGAGGGAGAGGGAAAGGGAGAGAGAAAGAGGATGGATATGAATTATCTAGGAACATTCCAGTCTCCAGATAAACAGGATTCAGCAGTTTAGCAATGGATGAGAACCTAGACCTGGATGTCTATATTTAACTAGCCTCTTAGGTGATTCAGATGGGGGACCTCCAAGAACTACTTTGTAAAATGTTTAGTTTGGTTCCAAAAATAGGCAATAGTTCCTTGCTTTTAGGAGCCCTAAAGTCCAAGGGAGGGAGATGCATCGTTATGGTATTATATGATAAATGATAGATGCTGGTGATGGTGAAAAGGAAAAGGGGTAACTCTATGCATAGCACACAGTCTTGAGTGGCATTACCAAGAGTTTCCAGAAAGAAAAGGAGCAAGGAAATTCTAAGCAGGGGAATAGCTCTTACAGTGCTATGATCACAAGTGCTCATTAGAAATGAGGGAATCCCAGGAGTGCCATGTGATAGGACGGTACCCCTAGGCACTGCGTGAGCAGACAAGGCAGGAGAGAATCTAGGAAGGCAGCATGGATCATGACTCAGTAAGTAATTTCAATTTTCTTTTGTGGGTAACAGAGACTTGGTGGAAGTTTTTAGATAGGCCAGGATAAGAGGAAGTTTGAAATTTGTCTACAAGAACATCTAATATCGTTGAGATAGCCATTCAATTAATATCTCCTAAGAATCTTTTGTCTTAGTCTCTTTAGGCTGCTATAACAAACATGTAAGATTGGGTAGCTTATAAACAATGGAAATTCAAAAACCCTAGCCAATTCAGTGTCTGGTTAGGACCCTCTTTCTCATAGATGGAGTCTTCTAACTCTGTCCTCCTGTGGTAGAAAGGGCAAACAAGTTCCTTCAGACCCCTTTTTTTATCAGGACATTCATTTCAATCATGAGGGTAAAATCCTTCGGACATGCAGGTCCCACCTCTTATACAATCCCATTGGAGATTAGGTTTCAACACAGGAATTTTGGAGGAAGACAAATACTCAAACCATGGTTGCCACCATGTGCTCCTCCAAGTACTAGAAGTTTAAAAAAGACTGTCTCTGTCAGGATTTATAACAGTCCAAGTAATGAAACTCTAAGCTAAGATAGTAGAGTTATTGCTTAGGGTATCTCCCTCATTAGGCTACACGCTTTAAGAATTCAGCTCAATACTGAGCTTATTCTATATGGGAAATGAAGGTAAATAAAGAATTATTTTGTGCCTTTGAATGGTCCACAAACTTGTGTAGGACAGTAGTCTTATTTTCTGAAATTGAAAACACTGGGAAAGAATACATTTTTTAGGAATATTATTAATTCAGTTTTAAACATTATCAATGTGAGATACCACAAGAAATACAAGTGGGAAGGTTAAGTAGTTTAGCTGATACACATTAGGCGACTGTGTGGCCTGATGTTATTCTTCTAGTAATTAAGAGGTATGTGCATGGTCCAATGTGCACTCAATTCATTTGGGGCTCTTACGAAAACACAGATGAATGATTCAGTATGTCTAGGGCCAGGCTTCATATTTTGTAGTTTTAACAAAACTCCCAGGTGATGCCAATTAATACTAATCCACCAACTTCATCTGGAGTATAAAACTAGAAGACAGGCCCATGCAGATAATTTCAATTTAGTGTGCTGGTCATTATAATAATCAGAGTGCTACATGAACACAGATTAGCAAGTGGATTAAGGCAAAGCCATGGAGATTGGCAGGGCAAGGAATGTGTACTTGATTCTGAAAACGATCCTTATTGAAAGCAACAAGGTGGCAACTGCTATCTAGAGAACAGTGAACACAAAAACCAAAGAGGTCACATCCTAAAAAGGGCTGGACAGTTGATGGCAAGAAAATAAACACAGTGATTCCAGTTTGTAGAAGTGCTCGAAATCAATAAATAAAGAACTGTCGTGCGCAGTGACGACTCTTACACGATCTTCCTCAAGCAGTTTTATTACCCCAGGTTCTTATACAGTTTCCGTTCCTCTTTAATGCTCTCTCATGTAAAAACAACATCAGTCTCCTATCTCCTCCTTCATCACTCCTCCAACCCTCCTCTGTGGCACTCTACGTCTCTGCTGCAGCACACACCAGTCACAGTGGTGGCTTTGTGAACATGTCCTTCCCAGCTCGGAGCCCGGAGCAGAACGCCAAGGAACTGCTCTTCCTGCCCACCAACCCTCTTAGCTCCTTCTCCTTCCTCCCCGCTAGGGCATGCGCGCTTTTTAACCTTCTCCTGGGTGGGCAGGTGGTAGCACGAGGCGCTGCATCACTAATCATCCGTAAGGCGCCTGATAGGGCTCACTGCGCAGGCTCAGGGCACCGCCAGCCTCGTGAGCCTCGTGACTTGGCTGCAAGCCCAGGCGCCATCTTGAGTCCACGCTGGCAACAAGCCTGGGTGCCACCTCGGTCCTGCCGAGTGGGCCCCGACATCTCTCCCTTTTTGTTTTATTAAAATAAGGCTCGGGATCGTGCCTCTCTTAGGTTGCCGACCCTCAAGGACCATTCTTACCCGTCATTGGGAGAACAATAGCATGATTGTTTCCCTGTCTTAGGTTGAAAGGTCCCGGGGACGATCTTACCCGTCACTGACTACCGATCCAGCATACTGAGCCATACATGGGGAGATAAGCCAGCATCAAGGGCTGCCAGAGCTTGCACCAATATGCGCTGTTGTTGCAGTGTGCGTTGTCGAGTTCGCCTGATATATCCAACCATGAAACATCATGCTACCACCAGCAAGAATGCCCAGAACGCCATGCCACCCCAGTCTTTTAAAAAACCCAATGTTCCATGTATTAAGTCCATTCATTGTTGTACTGTGGCAACTTCCACGCGGGTAGAATTAATTGCAGCGATGGATGCTCATAGCTCAATCATGGTGTGTTCAAATTCACGGCTCCAAGTTCCTAGAAGCGTCTTGCTTAATTGACGAAACAAATTGCCTGCATGGGAGAAATTCTGATACTGCACATACGTTATACATATAGTCCAGATAATTGAGCTTGCTGAGCCATGCCAGCAGCCACATGTGAGGATAGAGCATTCATAGTGGCTGCAATAACTGCCACGGCCACAGAGGCCACAATTACAGCAATAAGAGCAGAAATTCCAAAGTCTCCAAGGGTGCATAGAAGCATAGCAGAAAGTCAGAAAACAGGTATCAATAAAACAACCTAAACTATCATTAACCAAGGTAAAGGAAGAGGGAAAGTAGAAATAATTCCCCAAAGATCTTAAAGAAAACAACTCATCTCTACGGTACCGAGCAGCAGTTTACAACTCTTACGTTAGGAACTAATCTTCTGACCTATCCTTTACACATTAGGCGCCTTTTCCAACTAACCTCAGGTGTCTTCCATCTATGGTGGCGGATTAGGAGAGGGAGGGGGAGGAGCGGAAGGTTTAGGGCGTTTCATTTTTTCTATGAATTCTAACAGAGCTTCTTCCTTCTTAGAAATCTCTTTCGCTTTCAAATTTTCTAAAATGGCTGCTTTCACTTTAGCAACCTTAGACCTTTTCGTCACAACACTTGCGAACCTTCACAGCGCTGTCCCTCGCTTATCCGCGAGCCTCGCTTATCCGCGAGCTTTATTTACTCCTATCTTGTCGAATCAGGACCAGCCCGATTCTCTAACTTGCTTACACTAAAAAATATCCTCCTTAATGGAGCCCCCTTTGATCGGGGTAACTTGCTTACACTAAAAAATATCCTCCTTAATGGAGCCCCCTTTGATCGGGGTAACTTGCTTACACTAAAAAATATCCTCCTTAACGGAGCCCCCTTTGATCGGGGAAAATAACCCTCCGTAAACGGAGCCTCCTCCTCCCTTTTCGGAGTCAAAGGAGTACTTACCAGCCAGCTGCCCTGGACTGCCGAGGTTCTGATCAAAGCGAAGTTCCCCGTACGGGCCACCACTTGTCGGTCGCAGTGACGACTCTTACACGATCTTCCTCAAGCAGTTTTATTACCCCAGGTTCTTATACAGTTCCCGTTCCTCTTTAATGCTCTCTCAACGCCCTCTCAGGTAAAAACAACATCAGTCTTCTATCCTCTCCCTCATCACTCCACCAACCCTCTTAGCTCCCGCCCGCTAGGGCATGCGCGCTTTTTAACCTTCTCCTGGGCGGGCAGGTGGTAGCACGAGGCGCTGCGTCACTAATCATCCGTAAGGCGCCTGATAGGGCTCACTGCGCAGGCTCAGGGCACCGCCAGCCTCGTGAGCCTCGTGACTTGGCTGCAAGCCCAGGCGCCATCTTGAGTCCACGCTGGCAACAAGCCTGGGTGCCACCTCGGTCCTGCCGAGTGGGCCCCGACAAAGAACAATGTGACTGAGCCTAGGGGATTGCTCTAATGCAAAGTAATTTTGAGCCAAGGACTAACCGAGCAATGGAGCTGGTCATGCATGGTTTAGGACAAGAGCATTCTGGACACAAGAAGACGTTTGCAGCTCAGTCGAGTTCGTGTGACCAGGGAAAAGTAGGGAAAGAGTATGAGATAATGTCAAAAGACCAGCAAGTCCAGGAAAGGCTTTGAAAAGTTTGCATTTTCTTTTCAATGTGAGAACAAAATAATCTGATTTTTAAGAATTTTTTTTTCCAATGCTACTGATTGAAGGTTGGATGGAGGGTGTGGATTCCTTGGGCATGCTCAGATCTGCCCTGTAGAATGTTGCATCTGTAAGCAATGGGCAAAATGGCTCTGAGAGGAAAAAGATGCTCTTTTACCATGCCTGCAATTGGCAGCTAAGGAGAGCCAGAGTGGGGAAGATAGACTCATCCTCTCAAATGAGGCTGCAAGAAGTGAGACGCGAGATTCGTGATACCCAGCTTTCTTGAGCCCGGGCATACCTGGCCCGGAACCTCTCATTAACTCTTTAATTCAGTCTTCTCTACCATCCCGCAATGCTTGCTACAAACACCAGTTTCTGAGGTTTGAACATTGACAGAGACATTCCAGAACATCTGGTTGTCAATATATAAATACTTCAGGTGATATTCAAAATCTGGAGAAGCTGGGATGGCTGAGCAGGTCGCCATCTGCTTCTGCTAAGAGAAATGGAGATGCTTCCGGTATCTGAGCACCAGTATACCCCTCCTTTGCACCACTTTAAAAAATGAATGAATCGACAATTCAAATAATGAGATTTCTGGAACTTCAGGATGAATCCACCTTACAAAAAAATCAATTAGCCAGGTCTTGGCTCCTCAATTGAGCTCTCCTGCTCCTTGCTGGGGTTGGATAAAAATGCTACTGAAAATAAAGGCAAAACTTGGGTGTTGTTTTCAGCTGTAATTCTCATTTGTATTTTAATGTAAATGAGTTTCAGATCCTTCTTGAGAGAAGACTTTCGCTGGGAAACTGTGGACATTCTGGTCCCAGAGTCAGGGGCAAATGGCTTGGGGGAACAGAATGGGGAAGGGGAAAGAGGAAGGAGGTGGTGTAGGCATTCCACTTGGCTTCCTTCACCCATTTGTCCTGGCCAGTAACCAGCCCCTAGCCCTTCCTGAGCAGAGGGCTCTTAAAATTCTGAATGATGATAGAGGGAAATATGGCTTTGTAACTTTGCATTATTTGTACTTGATTAAATTCTAATGTGCATAGTGCATCTGTATGGTGGTCTTAAAAATAAGTAAATAATAATAAAACAGCTAAGAAAAGCAAAGAAGTGCACATGCAGTCTATTTCTTAGTACAGTCAACCTGGTCTTATTATTGAAGTGTTTTATTAATATTCATTGGTAACCTAGGAAGATAAAAAAGCTTTACTTTTTAGATTTAGATATTTTCTGCAGAAGTTTTGAACAAGGATGAAAGTCTATGCCTGGTATGTATTCCTAGGTTGCTAGGTGTCTTAATTTGTGCATTCAGTGGTAATTTTACATGGACAGTGTCTGAGCACCAGCTCTCTCTGCAGAAGCAAACTATGGTGGAATTTGGAAATAGGAGCACTTTAAGAGGAGCTTCATGGAAACATTAATTTTATTTTCTTGCAGAACTGTGGATTGAACCCAGGGGCATTCTGTCTCTGAACTATACTTCCAGCTCTATTTTTTTTTCGGGGGGGCAGGTCTGGGGATGGAACCCAGGGGCATTTGACCTCTGAGCTGCACCTCCTGCCCTATTTTTTTATTCTTTATTTTGAAACAGGGTCTCACTAAGTTGCGGAGGGCCTCACTAAGTAGCCGAGGCTGTCCGCGAACTGCGATCCTCCAGTCTCAGCTTCCTGAATGCTTGGGATTATAGGCGTGCACCACCACACCCGGCCTCCAGCCCTATTTTTTGTTCTTTATTTTGAAATAGGGTTTCACTAAATTGCAGAGGGCCTCACTAAGTAGCCAAGGCTGGCAGCAGAAGCTGCAATCCTCCTGTCTCAGACTCCCAAATACCAGGATTACAAGCATGCAACACCATACCTGGCTGAGGACACTGGCCTTTATAAATGGCCTGGGCCTAAGGGAATTAGGTAATTTCATTATGAGACATAGCATCTTATAATTATCATTTTTCTTATCATGTTATTCATACTCATCTGACTGTATGAATTTTCTTTATAAAAGAGGAAGAGATGGAAAATCACATAAAATTGCCTGAAAGAACAAAAGCAACACACATAAATTGGATTCTTGGCAAAAGACTCAAAAAATGTCCCAGAACTGATGAAACAAGTTATTTTTAGACAGCTTAGCTCTAAAATATGTCAGTTCCGCTGTGAATGAGTTCATAGCACATGTCACAAACTACTTTGGCCTGGTCCTTTTGGGGAAAACACACACACACACACACACACACACACACACACACACACACTTCTACCTCCATTTTTCCTTTTTATTATGCAATAAAATAAAATGAGCAGTCTCTCAGGGCTATTGTAGAAGCATTCCTCA
Organism: Muscardinus avellanarius; assembly: GCF_963383645.1. Classification (NCBI taxonomy): domain Eukaryota; kingdom Metazoa; phylum Chordata; class Mammalia; order Rodentia; family Gliridae; genus Muscardinus; species Muscardinus avellanarius. Next base: position 69,408,522 of record NC_137800.1, read on the forward strand.
ATTGAAAGCTCTTTTTTGTCAGCTTCTATCTATATGTTTGCCTTCATATGAACCCTTAGCTTTATTCTTTAAGCCTAAAGACACTAATAGAAATAGTTCTTTCTACCATTCACTTAGTATTTTAGTTGTCCCCATTTTTAACCTGTGAGCTACCCCTTATGAGTCATCAGATTTCCCATACTACAACCCTTTGCCTTTTTTGTTTTTTATGAAAGAGTTGAGAACTAACACTTTATATGGCATTGAAAGGGAAAGAGGATTAAGCCACTGGGTAGTTACAGAAATCTGACTTTGTGAGCGGAGATCTTCCCGAGATTAGACGACCTCACCTAGTTAGTCTTGAAATGGAATTGGTCCAGATGGTGCCAGTGGGAATTAAGAGACTGCATGGTCCCAGAGCAAACACAATACCTGTCTTTTGGATGCTGCTAATCTCAGGGGCAAATGAGGAAAATGGGGCTCTTGGAGGTCTAGCCACACATTCCCCAGTGATTATAGTACTAAATGCTGGTGACTCAAAATGACTGTTTATCAGATACTAGAAATGTCCCCTAAATAATTAAAGGATTATAAACATCTGCTTGAGAGTTCCTTATCATTGAAATTAACAGGAGTGATAAAGTCATTGAGACATATTCCTGAGACTTTGTCTACTAAGGTTTTCAATAATCATTATTATAGATATCTATACACTTATCTAGCTCTTTGGAAGAAAAGACAGGTTTACTTCTGGAAAGCATGACATGAATACAGATGTGTTTCCTTTATGTATTCTGTTTATTTTGCTTAGACAACCCCCTCTATGTACATCCAGGAAAAAATTCAGATACTGTATGTAAGAAAGCAACTTTAGAATGCTGACTTTTTTATGTCTTTAGTAGCCTAAATTTGATACCAGAGTTAAAGTAGATTCTTGGTAAATGTACTGCTTTTGGAGACTGGGGAAATCCAGAGGTACTCTGTGCTCACAAGAGTTTGTCCTCTATAAATTATCTGCTGGTAGAAACGATCAATTCCAGCCTTGAACTTTAAGCTTGAATCTCTAGTGAAATGCACATAGCCGGTTTGAAACATTTTTGTATTATTATCATTCCTTGTGTTTTCATGTGAATAAAGTTTCTCCAGGTTTGACGTGGAGCGGTGACGAATACCCCGGTTGCTGGGCTGCTGTGGGTGATCACGAGCAAAAGTTTTCTGAGGGTAGAAATGAGTCAATTCTGGCTTTGGTGCCTTCAACAGTTGTGTTTAGGGTGGACTTATCCTAACTCTTCCAAATAGTACAATTCCTTCAAAGGAAAGAAACTTCTAAACTGACACACTGTTCCTGCAAACAGAAATGAAGAATAGAGTGTTATGGAAGAAATTTATGACCTGCTCACATTTCTAGAGGCTTCTTCTCATGGGCATATGTCAATGTGGGCAAATTAAAATTTAAAATTGCCACCCTTAATAGGTGTTAAGTTTTTGTGTCTATTGCCCATTCTTCATGACTGATTTTCTTTCTTTTCTTTCTCTCTCTTTCTCTCTCTTTTTTTGTTCTGGCAGTATTTGGTATTGAACTCAAGGACAGTCTATCTCCAAGATACACCCTCAGCCCTTTTAATTATTTAGTTTTGAAACGGGGTCTCGTTAAGTCGCTGAGAGTCTCACTAAATACTGAGATTTTTTTTTTTTTTTTTTTTTTTGGTGGTACTGGGGATGGAACCCAGGGGTCTTCTACCTCCTGGCACTCACAGACCTATTTTATATTTTATTTGGAAACAGGGTCTCTTAGGCCAGCTGAAGCTGGCTTTGAACCTGAGTGATCCTCCTGTCTCAGCGTCTCAAGCCTGGGGATTACAAGCGTGCGCCACAACGCCCGGCTTCTGAGAATGATTTTGAACCTGCAATCCTGTCTCAACCCCTCAAGCACTGGGACTATAGACATACACCACCACCCAGCTATGGCTGACTTTCTTGCTGCTGGTTACAGATCAAGACTTTTTAACTTTTGAAGTTGAATAATGCAAAGACTTTGTATGGCATTTCAGAGTTTGTATGTAATCTATTTTTTTTTGGGGGGGTGGCAATTGGAATGGAACTCAGGGATATTCTACCTTCGAGCTACACCCCCAGCCCTATTTTATTTTTATTTAAAAACAGGGTCTTGCTAGATTGATGAGAGTCTCACTAGTTGCTGAAGCTGTCCTCAAACCTAAGATCTTCCTGCCTCAACCTTCCCAGTACTGGGATTGCAAATGTGTGTCAACATACTTGGCTTGTACGTAATCTTTTATCATGATCTCTTTGACTTGTTTGTTATCAGGTAACACTGGTTTCAGGAAATAAATTATCTCATATTTTATTTATTTATTTTGAAAAGTTAAGGAGGGATTAGAATCCTTCTTTTAATCTTTGATAAAATTCACCATAGAAGCCACTTGAACCTGGACTTTGCATGTGGAATTACATAAGAAATAACAAATCTGTGAACTGAACAAACATATTATTTAAAAATACAGAGAAAAAAAATGAAGGAAGCTTGTGAGAGTTATATGATAGCATCAAAAGAGCAAAATTTAAGTTATAGAAATTCAAGAAAGAAAAGGAAAAAACAGTGAGTTAGAAATCTCAAAGAAATAATTCCAAATCTGATGAAAGATATAAAAATTCAGGTATAGGAAAGCAAAAGGTCTCTAATCAGGTTCTATCCAAACAAGACCAGTCCCTATAGATTATATCTAAACAAACTATCTTGTGTATGTACCAAGATGTATTATAATCAAGCTTTCAAAATTCAAAGACAAAGAAAGGATCCTGATACCGGCAAAAAAGTAAATAAAATTGATAAGGGAGTTTCTATAAAGGTCTTTGTAGATTTCTCAGCTAAAACCTTATAGGCCAGGAAAGAATAGAATAATATATTCAATATATTGAAGAAAGAAAAACTGCCAGCCAAGAATACTATACCCAGCAAAGATATCCCTCAGAAAGGAAGAAAAGATAAAAACATGCAGCACATCTCAATTCGGAGTAACATTTCAAATACTCAATAACCATATATGACTAGTGATTTCTCTATTAGATGTAGATGGAGACTTGATAAAATAATAGTAAATTTAAAGACTACTATAACACTTTGGATCTTCTTGTATATTTTTTATAATAATCTCATTAAGCAACTAATAAAAAAAACAAAATTTACATAGCCTTGAAAGCTGTGTTTTATTCTATATGAAGCTTATAATTGCAGCACTAAAAATTTGTAGAACTCACCTTAGTTTTTCTTTTTGAATCAATGAAAAATTGTGAAGTCTTAAATGTAAAAATTTATGATAGAAACAAGACCATTCATATTTTCAATTCTGAAAACTAGCTTCTAAAAAAATGAAAGTACAAGTTTCTCCCAAGTGACACAAAATGGGAATGTATAGAATTTGAAGTAGCTATTACATTAATTACTTAATAAATTAAAAGGATTTACATTTTATTTTCTGTTGAAAAAAAACATTTCAAGTTATTGAAAAGGTTGGAAGGGAGCCAGAAGTATAAAATATGAAGAAGTTTTATGGTTTTGTATAAAATTATTTTAATTCAAGTTAACTTTGAACTCCCTCTAGACAAGGAATATTTGGTTTCAGTGAGAGTTCTGGTAATGATTTTGATAGACTGCTTACAGTCTGATGACTCAGGTATCTTAGGGAGCAGGGTAGATTTGTTTAAATGCAAGAATTCCCTGCCCTCTTTCTGGATACTAAGAAACTTTGCTACTTCTGGGAAAAGTAATCCTTTCAAAATACCTTGTTCTGCTATTAAATTGCTCCTTTTCTAAAACGGGAGACCACCTTTCCTCTCAGTCTTTAAATATACCACAAAATTGCTTACTTATACAGTGTAAAAACATTGATAGTTCATCAACATCCTGATTTTGTGGCCAATCTTTAGACATGCTAATTAGACACATTTTTTGAAACACATTTGTTTATTGGTAGTGGTTTTCCCCCAGTAATTCCCAATCATGTCATAGTTAATGAAAACAATACCTGTAATCACACTGGTACATAGTCCTTTCCTCCTGGGAATGTCCAAATAGTTTCCAGATTGGTGGGGGTTCGTTGCAAAACCTCCTTGTGAAGAAAGAAGGGGAGAGAATTCGTTTCCAGTCAAAGTAGGAGGAATTAAGGTTCACAGGATCAAGTCATTATCCCATGTCATTGGCCCATCTGTGCTGTGATATTTCCATTCTGACTGGCTGGACTATACCTCTCTGGCAGGGGCTCCTCTTATGTGTCTGTGGGAGCCATCATCTCCTATAACAGGCTCCAGGAGTCTAGGAATTTTCTTGACACGATGGGAAGCATTTTTATGTCCTGTCGTCAGAAATGCATCATTTTCTTGTAAATACTGCTTCCCCGCCCCAGCTCCTAGGATCTGGTTTTATGGTTTGTTTATTTGTTTGTTTGTTTGTTTGTTTGTTACAAAGGATGGAACCGAGGGGCATTCTACCTCTGAGCTATACCCCTAGCTGAGCTACACCCATAGCCCTTTTTATTTTCACGTGTGCATGCGTGTGTGTATGTGTGTGTGTGTGTGTGTGTGTGTGTGTGTGTGTGTGTTACTCTGGAGGGAACCTAAGGGCATTCTACCTCTGCTTTACATCCCCAGACCTATTTTATTCTTTTTTTTTTTTTTTCAGTACTGGAGATAGAACCTAGGGGCATGCTACCTCCGAGCTATATCCCCAACCCTATTTTTTAATCTTTATTTTTGAAAGAGGGTCTCACTAAGTTACAGAGGGCCTCACAAGTAGCTGAGGCTGGCCATGAACCTGTGATCCTCCTGTCTCAGCCTCCCAAGTAGTGGGATCACAGAAACACACCACTTCATCTGGTTCATGGTTTATTTCTTCCTATGATACTTGCTGTGGTTTGGATGCTGAGTGTTTCCCAGAAGCCCATGTTTTAAAGGCTTGGTCCCTAGGGTGGCACTATTGGGGGGGGGGTGGAACCGTGAGGAGGTGGGGCCTAGTGGGAGGCCCTTAGGAGATTGGGCTCATGGCCTTGAAGAGATTGTGGGACCCCTGCCCCTTCCTCTTTTGCTTCCTGGCCACTAGGTCAGAAGACTGCTCTGCCACATACTTCCTGAAATTGCCTTCTGTCATCACCACCAGAGGCCTAAAAGCATCGAGTTGACCTGATCATGGTTTGGAACTCTAAAACCATGAGACAAAATAAAACGTTTCCCTTTGTAAGTCAATTAGCTCAATTCCTTTGTTACAGCGAGAAACTGCAGACTAATCTAACACGTATCCCCACGTAACATGCTATATATTTATGAATTTTCTTTCTCTGTTCACCAGCATGTAATCTCCATGAAAGCTTTTTTTTTTTTTTTTTTTATACACAGGAGTGTTTTCAGCCCCAACCGCTTAATAGGAGCCAAGTAATTTTTTTTTTTTGATTGAGAGAATTAATTTACATAACAATTTTCTTTCAAATTGTTAAGTGCAGCTAGAGAAATCTAGATGAAAATGACAGCGTGGTGGGTTATTAGCTGTAGGATCTGAGCAAGTTGCCCAGCTTCTCTGGTTTTCCTGGTTCTTGACTGTGAAATAGAGTAATAATGTACACTTTGCATGTGACTGAGGGTTAGATGATATCAATGCTAAGTAAAGCACAAGACCTGGCTTACATTAAGCAATCACAAAAGAGTATACGAGGGGATGGCTGTGTATCGGAGTGGCAGAGCAGGGCCATAGCATGTTCAAGGTTCTGGGCCCCATCCCCAACACTACAGAATATTTGAAAAGTAAAATATTACTCCAGTAGTTCCTCTCCTGAAAAGTTAGAACCCTCTTTCTACCCGAGGGCTAAGTTACATTCCTTCAATAGTCAGGGGCAAAGACCTGCACACGGGTGTGGGCATGCGCTCCAGGGTTTCATGGGCAGCAGGAATATGCTTAGCAGGTTTCCAACAAATCTACACAGTTTTCCAGAATAACTGGCTCCCCACGGGGCCTGCTTCCTATCACGGCCCGCTGGGTACCGGTTCTGAGGAAGCTGGGCGTGCTCCTGATATCTCACACCGTGTGGCTTTCGACAACCAGAAGGGAAAAGACTTGGTTCAGCCCCCTCTAGCTGGGGGTTGTCAAGTTGGCTTTGCTGAATGGCGCTTTCCCCTTATTTGGACAGGGTGGGACGTTGGACGGGGTGGTTGCATTCCTAGACCCCTGGTTACCAGCTTTTTCCCACCATTAGTGTTAAAATAGCAGATTTAGAGTAGAAACAGCTGATTGACCCAGCCTGGTCCAAGGACTTCTGAAAAAGAGGTACAGGCCATTCTTACTTCTCCCTGAGCATTTTGGAGAAAAGGAGACTTCTGAGAGCAAGCGCGTGCTAAGTGTGAAGTCTTATCAGTTTCTTAGAGCACACGAGGAATGTTTAGCAATTATTGTAAGTCAATGGCATTTCAAAAATGCAATATGAAAGTGATAAGCATTCCTCACATCTCAAGGAGTGTAGAGTGTAGAGCGCTCCTTATGAGTTAATGACGTAATGTCGTAAATGAGATGCAGATATGATCGCCTCTTTTAAGTTGTTTGCACTTTTAAACAGGTGGGATGTTATCATTATTAATACTTAGCTTCTATTTTTTTCAGATTAAGGAAAGGGGTAAAAGGAATTCAGAGTTGGGGCATGCAAATAAAGGTTTCTATTAAAACGTGTGTGCATGCATAAGCATACTTGTACACGTGGATATATACACATGCACACAAATTCTACCCTTGCAAGGCTCTTGTGTCCTAACTCCTTCCTGGCTTCCTGAGCAGTGATCATATGGGAGCCCTGACCCCACCAGCTGCTTTCCCAGCTCTGGTCCTTGCTGGTACTCACTCAGAAATGCTAGAAATACCTGTCTTTCCCTTCCTGCCCTCCCATCTACCCATATCCTCTCAGTTTTCTGGGCTCCAATACTAAGGCCAGGAGAATCCTTCTCAAAGCATCTTACAGTCACCTACAGTCCATTTTCTCCAAACTCTGTAACTTGTTTGCGCTATCTTGTTTTTATAATTGAATTCCTTGCTGTAACCAGAAGAATGGAATAAACCCAAGCCCTCCACTCTGCTCTGCTCACCGCCCCTCGCCCCCGGCAATGCGTTGATGGAAGGCACAAATTCTAAAGAAGAGAATCACACTGTATTACTATGTCATAAATTGTGCTGTATTTTTTTTTAAAAATACTTATTCCTTGATGCTATAATATATCACAGGATTTAAAAAAGTAATAGCTGTCTTTTGGGAAGGTGTGTGTGTGTTTGTGTGTGTGTGTGTGTGTGTGTGTGTGTGTGTGTGTATGCATGCACATACATGCAATGTCAAGTAATGTAGCCAGTTCCTGTCCTCTTGATGGTCACAGCTTGCATAAGGCAAAGACAACTGGTAAGACGTGGGATTCACGGTGCAGGGGGGAAGGGCTGCTCATTCCAATGAGGATGAATAAGAGGATTGCAGCATTGATGGGAAGGTTAATTACAGAAAAAAATTCCTTCTTGCCTGTCATATAAACAATTTCATTTAACTATCTTCTTGAGAAATCTAGTCCTATGAGGGTTTCTTTCTTTCTTCTTCTTTTTTTTTTTTTAGCTACTTTTGTGATTGTCACACTTAGCTGAAGGGCACATCATTCCCCAGAGATAGAAAGAGAAAACTCAGCTCTCTAAGCCTGCTGGGGAGAAACACGGCACAGTCCAGGCCCTGTATTACTTTGCTCTGATGGGGGTCAGAGAACCTTCCCTTTTCTCCCAGTGGAAATTTTGAGAAATAAACTAGCAGAAGACAGATTAACAGGAAAAGTAAGTTTACAAGTTAATTACACGCATGGAGCATCTCAGGAGGTTAAGTATCCAATAACCCCACAAGACTCAGAAGCTAAATAGCCCTTCTTCATGAGGACAGGGAAGGGATGGGTCGAAGTATTTTATTTATCTAATTTTTTTTTGGTGGTACTGGTGTTCCTGAAAGCCCTTCTACCTCTGAGCTACACTCCCAGACCTATTTTATATTTTTTATTTGGAAACAGAGTCTCTTAAGCCAGTGAGGATGGCTCCGAACCAGCGTAATCCTCCTGTCTCTGCCTCCCAAGCGCTGGGATTATAAGCGTGTGCCACCACGCCCCGCTAGGGTCTAGGTATTTTAGAAGAAGAGTAGAGGACTTCTAAGAGAATGAATGAAGCTGAAGGACAGATGGTGACCTGGGACAAGATCTTCAGGGCTCCACGCACAATTTTGAGTTTCAATCTCGTCCTAGGATAATGAAATTTCTGTAAGAGGAGCAAAGGCCAAAGGCCATTGCTGGTGTTTGGGTCTTAGAAAGATAGAGGAATTTCAGGGAAAGTCTGTCCTCTTGTGTTTGCGATTCTCCAGTCTTCTGAGTTTGAAGTTCAAGAGGGCATGTTTGGGGGTGTCATTTTCTGAACTCCAATACTCATCCTCAAACTCTTTTAGTGTACACACCACACACACACACACACACACACACACACACACATACACACACACACATACATACACACACACACACACACACACACACACACACACACTTTCTTGAACTCTTGTGCCATATGGCCCTACAACACAAATCTCAAAAAGCTCTCTACCTATTAGGCTCTGTACCAGTCTGTCTCATGACATGCCCATGAAGGCAAATGGGATGCTGTTTCCAAGAGAATATGTGCGTGTCTGTGTGTGTGCATGCCAATAACAGCCTTTTGGGGCTTCTAGAATATGTTCTTATTCATATCTTCACATCAAGATTGGCTGTGGACATGATAATCCTATGACTCACTAGGAAGAGTACATAGTCAGTAAGGTGTTTATTACATTTTTTTCATTTTTCTAAAGGTTGAAGTTAAAGCAGGATGGAGCAGAGCAGCTCTGTGCTGGGCCCAGCTTCTCTGTGCTAGATCCACATGGGTCTCCTCTACCCTGCCTGATTTTCTGCGTTTTTCTCCCTGGTCATGCCCTTTGAGTTGCCCAGGGTTCTCTTTTCTCTGCTACCTGGTGAGGTCAATTTGGGGGTGGTTTCTGATGCTCTCTTCAGCCAGCACACTCTCTCCTGGCCAGTCTGACTCCAGTCAGACTCCCTTGGCCGTTTTTCCCCCTTCCTGGTCTCTTATACTCTAGCCATTCTATTTCCTGAAAATGCTCTGGGTCTCCCAGTCTCCTGGCTGGACTCACCCATGTCCTTTTACCTGAAGAAGTTGCCCTTTCCCCTGCAACCAGCAGCTGCATTGAGTCCTACTCTTTTAAAATATTGCTAACATTTCATCTCCTTTAGGAAGCCTTTTCTTCTCACCTCTGCCAAGAGTGTCTCTTTTCAGCTTGGAAAGGACTTGCTGTTCTCATAGGATGCTGATATCATTAACGGATTTGGCAAACATTTGTTGAACACCTAGGATTTTCTAAATAAACTCTGTGTTAGGTTTGGGAGATACAGTGATGAAAGAAACACCCTGAATTACCTCTCTGACCTATGGCTTGGTCACAGGTTCTTTGCAGGCGAGGACTAGAACAGTTCTTTGTAACCCCCAAAAGATACTAAATCTTAGTAAAATTTACTGGTCTGGTTGACTAATGAATGAGTGATTTGTTCGTTGTTTTTATTTTTATTTTCCATGCAGAATTTGAATCAAAACTGTAAATGACCTCTATAAGTAATTAAGGCTGCCTGTACAACGAAGAGGGAAATGTTTAGTTCTTATTTTAAGTATCAAGTGATTGTTTTCTGTATCAAATTTAGAATTCCAGTTTTACCAAACATATCTCAGAGGAACACCCCAGACCCCAAACCAGACAAGAGTTACAAACCTCTTCCTGCTGAATTCCAGAGGCCAATCTGTGAAAGACTAGCTCCCCTTATGGAAGACAAGTCCCAAGTGCATTGGTGTGTTTAGACCCTGGTGATGCTTAGTGCTGGAGTAGTGGTTAGCTCAGCCCACAAACCACTAGCCAAGGGGTTGAAAACAAGAAAGATAGACTTGGGGCAAAGGAAGCACAATTGCTCAATGGTCCAAAATGTCCATCCTATAAGCCAAATGATGGTTAACCACATCACTTCAAAATCGACTTTGTTCTCTACAGATATTTGTGCTTGTACACTGTGTCTTTTTCTTTTTCTAACCAGTCTTCTCCTTCCCACCAACAGGGATTATGTTAAAAGACAGCAAATGGCCCACAAAACTGGTATTTTATTATGGTTTAAGACAGGGTCCGGGCTCTTGATGACTTAAGAGAAAAACAAATGACATCAATAACTTCCTTCTTAATGACCGAACTATTTTAGAGGAACACCGAGGTTTCATTTATAAAAATACACTGATGCTTATGTAACCAATGAGATCTATATTTCCACAGTATTTTGTGTAGTGCCAACTCTTAAAAATTTTAGCCCTTGAAATCTGTATACTCACTTGAAGGGCAGATGTGCGTTTTAAGGCATCAAGGAATGAAGATTTCTCTTCTGAATAAAGGAGGCAACATGGAGGTGGGCGGTGGTGGGAAAGGTTTCCTGTCTTAAAATAGCATCACATCATAGTCTTCTGGGGGGGCCTCATGACATCAGGTGACCAGAGAGATGAAGCAATAGCAGTCCATGAATCACGTAGCAGCAGGAAAGAAATCCAACAATTCTCTCAAAGTCTAGCTGTGACTGTTAATAGCCACACCGGGGAAGCGCCCTGAGCTGGGCGGACTGAGAATTTCTAGAGAAGCCTCTGTGTGCATGACTGAGTAATAAAATTTTGCCTTAGATATGCTTACACTTACATTGCTTGATGAACCATTATTAAAGTCCTGCTAAGTGATCACAGGTTTGAGTGAGTAAGAGCAGTCTTGTGATTTACACTGAGCCAGCCCATAGGCATCAGGGAGGAATTCAACACACGGTTCTTCTCCACCATGCGTTCATTTCTTTTCTTAATAAATGAAAGCTGTGCTGTGGACTGAATGTTTGTAACCCCCATTCATATAGTGAATGTTTGTATTCCCCCCCAAAAAAAAAAATTTATATATTGAAACCCCAATCACCAATGTGATACTGCTTAGAGGCAGGTCCCTTAGCGGGTAATTGAATGAAGTTGTGTGAGTGGCGCTTCCATGGAGACAGATTGGGGCTTTTTTAGAAAGAGAAAGCAAGCAGAGCTTTTACTCTCCCTGCCCTGGGAGGGAACAATGAGAAGACAAACCAGGGAGTGAGCCCTCACCACCAGGAACCTTGATCTTACACTTTCCAGGCTCCAAAAGTGTGAGAAATGAGCCAGGCGTGGTGGCACATGCTTGTAATCCCAGCCTTTAAGAGGCTGAAACAGGAGGATCACGTTTCATGGGCAGCTTCAGCCACTTAGTGAGGCCCTTTGAAACTCAGTGAGACTCTGTTTCAAAATAAAGAACCAAAAAATAGTACTGGGGGTGTAGTTTGGAGGTAGAATGCCCCTGGGTTCCATCCCAAGTACTGCAAAACAAAACAAACAAACAAGTATGATAAATGAATTCCTGTTGCTTGACCTGCCCAGACTCTGGTATTTTTTTATAGCAGCCTAAACTGACTGTACCTGTGGAAAAGTAAGTAGTCATGTAGCTGGGCGTGGTGGCGCACGCTTGCAATCCCAGTGCTCGGGAGGCTGAGACAGGAGGATCGCACAGGTTTGAAGCCAGCCTCAGCTACTTAGCGAGGCTCTCAGCAACTTAGCAAGACCCTGTTTCCAAATAAAGTATAAAATAGGTCTAGGAGTATATAGCCTGGTGGTATAAAAGCCCCTGAGTTCCATCTTAGTACCACCAAAAAAAAAAAAAAAGAAAGAAAGAAAAGTAGTACTCAATCCTCTCTTCTTGTTTTATTTCCGTAGACTTTCTAATATTTCTAATATTTAATAACTCTCTCTCTCTCTCATACTGGGGGTTGATTCAAGGGTATTCTATCTCCAAGCTACAGCCCTAGCCTTTTTAATTTTTGTTTTGAAACAGGGTCTTGCAAAGTTGCTGAGGCTGGTCTTGAACCTGTGATCCTCCTGGCTCAGCCTCCCAATCCCATACCTGGGATTACAAGTGTGTGCGACCACATCCACTTCAACTGGCATCACTTTATGCATTTTCCTTTTATCTTTTCTTTCAGTCTCAGTATCCTCTTCTAGTCCCTTGCCCACTGTCTATACTTTTATATCATTGCCTGGCTAAATCTTAGTACATGTCTACCAAGACTCGGCTCAGATGTCTCCTCCTACATGAAGCCTTGCCTGCCCTTCCCCTCTCAGCCCAAGTGTGGATTTGGAATTGATTCTGCATACCCCAATGGCACCTGCATGAACTTCCCCAACAACTCTCTTCCTCTGCCTTCACCATACCTCGTAAGACTAGTGTCTCACTGCAAGCAAAGATGTGTGCTGAGCTCCAAGAGTAGAACGTAGAGCAGTAGGTACACAAAATGTTTACTGGATGAACACGGTGTGTCAGTGATGCCCTTGGAATAGAAAGCTCAGGTCACTGACACAGAGGGCTGCCCCTGTGCAGGAAAGGAGTAGGGTGGGGAGGAGTGCCTGGCAAGGGCCTGTTCAGTATAAACTTTCAAGCCAAAACGGGACCCCAGATACTGCAGTGATTGAGACAAAAGCAGTGATTGGCAGAGTTGTTCAGAGAGTGGCAAAAGGAGGCAGGAAGGAGATGAAGTTCCATGTGGAAGGTCAAAGACTTTAGCATATTTCTCCAATTGAACAACTCAGATATGGTCTGTTATGGCCCTAACAGAAGTGATTGAAGTTCTAACTCCTGCTATCTGTGAACACATCTTTATTTAGCAATAGTGTTTTTGCAAATGATCAAATCAAAATGAAGTCATGTAGAGAGAGAAAAGGATATGAAGATACAGCAGAATTTCATCTGCGTGCCCAGGAACGCCAGAAGCCACCGGAAGCTAAAAAGGAATCTCTTACAGTCCTCACAATGAACTGGTCCTGCTCATATCTTTTTTTTGAAATTTTAGTCTCCAGACCTTTATACCAATACATTTCTGTTATTCAAGCCACTGAGTTTGTGGTACTTTATTATGGTAGTTTGAGAAAAGTAATACAAACTCCTCCACTAGACTCTAGATCACGTGTAAACTGGGTCACGGGATTATTTACCCTGGAATCTCCAGCATCTGACATAATAGATATTTGTGGAAGTCTGAGGATGTACATATCATGTTAGCATGCCCCTCTGACTTCCAGTGGGGGCAGGAGCTAGAGTGGGTAGAAAAATGGGAAGCTGGTGTTGGTATATATAGAGAGAGATAGAGATAGAGAGATAGAGAGATAGATAGATTTCCCGAGGCATTTTTTTTATCCATGCCTACACATACATAAAATTATAACATCTTCTTCTCTTCTGGATAAGGAGGCCCTAGCAAAACTCCAAGATCCAAGAAAGCCATTTGTGTGTGAAGTCATCTGCTAATGGGATGGTTGAGAATATGCTGGGTCGCATCACTTTCTACCCTGGAGTTTGGGTACCCCATAATTTTGTAGGAGACTTTCTTATTATCTAAGGGTTAACTGTGAAACTCATTTATGATGAAAAAAGTGAGAAAACTCTGGAAAGCCGAGCTTGGGTAAGCGTTTACCTTAGGTTCGCTTCCAATTCCAGACATTCTACAAACTCTCAAATTGGAGTGATGGGTTTATGTGGTTCCCTAACCAACACAGATATTTGTAATAATAATAATAATAAAGGGAAAAGATAGCACAACCTCAGAATTTTCCCCTTTACTCAGCTGAAAATTAAACCAGACAGGCAATTACTAAGGTTTTGCCACAATATATGTGTACTCCACATTTATGGCACATTACATAGTACATAGTTATTATTCTGCATTTTTTCATCCAATCACTCATTAATTCTGGTATTTCTATGCGGTAAATGACTGCAAGCTGAAAGTCAATTGAGAAAGGCATGGGTAGAGAAATGAAGTACAAATTTAATAAAGCCCATTAAAATGTGACCACCACTATAGTAGACCCACAATGGTTAGTGCTGATAATGAACTCTGGAAGATCAGAAAAGTACTATGGTACTAACATGAGGTGCACAATCGTTAATACCAGGTACACTGCCCTGGCTGGTCCTGTAATTTCTTCTACTATCAGGCCACAATTAAACCTCATTGCTCTTTCTCAAGCATCATGATTTGATAGCATTTGAAGTGCTTTTGTAACGCTCTCTGTACTTCACTAGGAAAAAAAAAAAACAAAGGAGAAGAGTACCACATTAAAATAGAATTCGTTATATTTTTAAATATACTTTTTAGGCCCTGGGGAATGTCATTGTACATTATGATCTATGGTTAGCAGACAAAGCTCTATTAGGGCTGAATATAAACTTGGATCCACTCTGAGAGCTCATTCAAGTTATTTGCTAGGTTATGAGTCACTCCTTGCTTTTGGTGTCTAGTGTCATTTGCTGGGAACAGAATCAAATCTATTTTGGGGTATGTCAGCAAAGACATGATGGATTATAGTAAATCAGACTGCTCAGTTTTTCTCTTTTATTTTTCAGTAGTTGATCTATCTTTCTTTTTTCCTTTTCTCTTTTTTCTCAATTTCTTAATGTCTTCTGTCTTTCCCCTGGAGCTGATGACTTAGTTTTCTTAGTTTATTTCTTATTTGACCCAGCTTCCCCTTTCCTCTTTTGGAGTGAAAGAAACTATCGCCAATGAGCAGTGTGGAATTTTCCATCCTGAGTTCTGCTGCTTAGCTGAGCAAGTCTCAGAGTACTGTTTGACTTCTTACATCATATTCTAAAATGTGAATATTTTTAAAAGAGAAGCTTCACTGGTTTTTTTTTCCCCCAATGTGAAGGGAATGCCCATGTGAAGTGTATTAAAACCCAAAGGTTTAAGTACCACTTATTGGCACAGTAAATTGTATGTAAGTTCTCATCTATTATAATTACACACTCAACTATATATTCTGACTCTGAGAACTAAAACTCAGCACACATATGTTATGAACAATTATGTTCCAACCCATCTAAGAGTAGTAAATGACAAAGCGAGCTGTTGAAATATGCAACTTTTCTATAATCACTAGGCATCATAAGCTAGTTAAATTCAGGATATGGGGCCAATGATATCTGCTCTGTAGTTTAATATTGAGGTCACAGCAAGGCTTCAAAGGTTGATTAACCTTTGAGCCCAACCATAGGAGTAACCCATGATAAAAATTTAATATGTAACTGCCTGTTAGAATGAAATTCTACCTTCTGGGTGCTCCCTCATATTTTAGGGACATCCTTAGGACATAGCTAATCTCTCTTTCTGACATCTGTGTTAATTGAGCTTCTTTTTGTACAACTAACTGTATACATTAGTACTATGGATTGAATGCAGGGTCGTTCTAATGCTGAACTACATCCCCAGCTGTTTTTTATTTTGAAACAGTATTTTTTATTTTGAAACAGAATCTTGCTAAATTGATGAGGCTGGCCATGAATCTGTATTCTCCTATCTCAACCTCCCAAGTATGGGATTACAGGTGTTGCCATCACACCCAGCCCAACTAACTATAATATTATAAAGGTAGTGATCATGTTTTCTCCTTCTAGGTACCCTCAATAAGGCCAAGTGGCTAAATAGGACTCCCCAGTAGCAGATGATCAGGAACACTTGCTGAAATGGAAAAATAAGACAGAAGCAATTAGAAGGAATTGCTGGAAAGTCATTCTTTGTTTTAAGTTCTGGAATGTGGCAATCAATTATAGAACCTTGTTTGTGTTCTCAGAAGCCCAAGCCTTATTTCAAGAAAGCATACTCCCGAAGCTGTGAAATGCCTCTGAGAGTTTCTTGTAACCTTAGAGTAACTAGATCAAGAGCCGAGGCACTTGATTCTGGTCCTTCGTTTTCTTATCACTTACTGTAAACACTGAAGAGATCGCTGGCTCTCTGTTGCCTTAGCAAACAGAGCTTGTGTATACACTGTGTTGTCATGGGAGGTTAACAAAACCAACTTAATTCACAGTGGCCAACCAGACTGGATCTTAGGAAGTTCCTATCTTTTGTCAAAGACAAATGCATTCCTGGGCATGAAGCAATTGTATGGCTGAGAGCCATCAATTTTATTACTGTGCCATCTCTTCTGTGGTACAGTGCACTGTGTTGGAATATCATAGTCTGAATTCTTGCTATGAATTCAGGACACTGGAATCCAGGTCCAAGGTATGGCCAGGACATTGGATTTAGATCCTGCCTAGGCTTAGGCATCTATGGAAGAGAATGTGAGAAAGTCAGATTCAATTAGATAATGTAACAGAGGGGTCAATTCTGCAATGTCTCAGGATCCAAGTGATCCCCAGGCCATGGTCCTGTTTGAACATTTCTCCCTTTAGGCTATTTGGACACTTCTAGGTGATAACATAACGCCCTCTATCCATAGTAGTTGAATGGAGAAAGCATTGAATTTAGAAGCAGTAAGACCTGTCTAAAAATTCTGACTCCAATATTTACTAACATTGTGATCTTGAGTGAGCTACATAAATTCTTTGAGCATTAGTTTCCTCATCTCTGATTTGGAAATTATTCAGTTGTTGTGATTTATTATTTTGGATGCAATGGGATGATGCAAAAAAGTACTTATAACTAATAGCATCGAGCAAACGCCAAATAATAGATAGCTTTTCCTCCTTTACTCTTGTATTTGTTCTTATTTCTATTGCTATTCTTTTTCTTATTCTGTCTATAACTGGGGCTATAACTCCAACATGGAAGGTACATACATACTGCATAAGAACAGGTATGATTAAGGCACTGACTAGGCTTCCTTTGGGCCATGTGTGTACATATATGTGCACACAAGAACATATATAAAGGCTGGAAAAGGTTTGGAGGTGGAGAAGGAAATAGCATAGACTTTCAAAGGCAGAAATATTATCTTATGCAGCATAGCACCTGAATCCCCCTTCTTACTGACACTTTCCGGCTCCCGCCACTTACACTCCTTGAGGGTGAAGTTGATGATGTGCTGTTGGGTATTATTGTGGTCTCTCTCCAGGATCTTTAATTTCTTTATCCTGGAGGGTATGTGGAGAAAAGCATCTTTCCAGTGAATGGTTCTGTACCCTTGTTACTACAGTGAAATAACTGAGGCAGCTAACTCTATTTAACAAAAAGGTTTCTTTCACTTAGAGTTTGGGATACTGAAAGTTAAATTAGTATAGTATAGACCGAGTAGCTGCTCCTTGACTATATCACCTCATGACCTCATGACATGGATGGCTGTGCAGCTGTGTGTGTGGAAGCAAGCCAGCGATTGCATCTCAAACCAGAAGCAGAGAAAGATAAACCAGGGTCCCACACTGCCCTTTGAGGCCCTGCTTCAAGGACTTCCCCTAGACTTCACCTCCTGAAGGTTCCACTGCCTCCCAATAGTATCATATTGAGAACTATGCCTTTCACTCACAGGTATTTGGGGGCATATAATACTCCAGCCATAGCAACCACTGTCAAGTTCAGGGCTTCCAAGGAGGCTGCATTAGCCATCCTTATTCCACTCCAGTCCCCTGCTGCCCTATCCCAATCGCTATACCAGATGGATTTTCTGAGTCCCACATGATGCAAAGCCTTTCTCTTGGCTATTTCTCTGGGGCAAGAAATTATCAAGGGAAAACAGGAGGGATTAATGATATACATGATTAAATGATATTAATGATAAGACCAATATACCGGGCACACCAACTCTCTGTATCTAGGTTACCAAACTTAAGCTGTAAAAAAGAAAAATAAATAAGTTGTAAAGGTAAGCGAAGAAAGTGTCCATCATTCATTCATCTTGTCATTTCACTAAGATGTTTTTACTCAATTTCTATTATGTGATGGGCAAAGGGCTCAATGCTGAGGTCATAATGGTAAGTAAACCAGACAGAGCCCCAGACCTTGTTCTTTTATACGTTGGGTTCTTATGACCCAGATGATTATGCATCTGTTTATCTAATATGTGTTACTGGTCCTGTGTAACAAATTAGCCCCAAACTTAGCAGCTTGAACCAGCCATTGATATTATGCTCATGGCTCTGCATCTTGGGTATTTGAATAAGTAACAGGATTCTAGATGTCTGGGGTTCCACTGGGAGGCTCGGCAGCTGGAGGTCACTTGATTGCCGGGGACTGGGATGATCTGGAGATGTCTTCATTCACCAGGTTGAGTTCTTGCAGGCTGTCACATGGGAGCCCTTTTAACTGTTTCTAGGAACATCTACAGCAAGTATCCTCTCAAGTCATAGGGCAATTGGACTTTCTGATGGAATAACTGGCTTCTACCAGAGCCAACAGCTCAATTAGAAACAGAGATCAGCCTGCCTTTTTCTGTCCCCAGCCTGGAAGTCATGGGCCATTGCTCCCACTGTGGTCTCTTGGCTAGCAAAGGCCAGTCTAGACCCCAGGGGAGAAGAACAAGAAACCTCCAATCTGGGCCTCCAACTCTTGATGAGGGAGAGACAAGGTAGGAATATGGGAGATAGGAGATACAGCTATGGAGATACATCGTTAGAAAATATGATCTTCCAAAACAGTAGCAAAATAAGTGTTGAGGAAGGGAAGTACTGCAGAGGGGAGCATAGGAGGAGATTTAATCCTTATTGGCACTACTGATCAGGAATTTTTCAAAGAAAGTGGTCACTGAGCTGAGGATTGATGGAATTCAGCCAAACAAAGACTGCGTGTGAAATGGCATTTTAAGCAAACGGAATATAGCAAAGGCCCAGAGTCTTTTGGAAGCCTTGCATGTATAGAGAACTCAAATTGTTTCCATATGGCTGTCATGTAGGGTGTGAGTGTGGCACCAAGTTGGGGAGTGCAAGAGTGTTGGTGGGAGGAACGTTAGCATGTTGCAGCAGATTCTTATAATTTTAGTTTGCTTCTGCATCCGTTTTAAATAAAGTTGGACTTTCTGTACCAGGAAAAGGGGTTCATCATCCTCATCCATTTTCAGTTCTCTATTTCTTATCCTGTTTCCCTAGGTATCCACTTTAATCTGTTGCCTTCTGGTGACCATCTCCCTAGGACATCTGACAACTAGATAGAGCCTAAATGATTGCCTACTAAGCCCTAACACCCCATGTGGACCATGCAGATAGGGTGCAGTGGTCACCCCTCAGTGATAGCGTGGCCACTGAGAACACTTGTCAACTTGCTTTAAGCCCATCAATTAGAACTTTCTCTGGGAAATATGCTTGGCTAACACCCTGGACCCCAGTAAAGGTTTTGACCCATAGGATCCTTCCTCTCTTTTTCTCTCCATCTGCTGGTTAAGCAGGCATGCTCTGAATAAATGGTTTCTGGAATTTACTGTGTTTTGTGAAGCTGCCTCTGTGTCTCACCTGACCAACACACCTACACCCAACTTCTTTCCCAGTCAGAACTCCCCTAGGGAGTGGCTGTCTTGATAGAAGTAAACTGAACACAGGTAAAAAAGAGTCACAAAGATGTCTGCCAATATAAACACATTTCTGTGTGAAAGGACACCTGGGTTTGGTTGGAGACTTAGGCTTTAGGCCATCTGCCAGGATAAAGAAGTACCCCATGAAAGTCAAATTGTAAACATCCATGACCAATTTTCCTGGAGTCCCATCAGGGCTGAGTGAGAGTTTAAAGACATTTTCCAGAGAGGGAAACTCGAGACTAAATTAGAGGAAAATACAATGTGGGGTCTGTGTATGTGTGTGTGTGTGTGTGTGTGTGTGTGTGTGTGTGTGTGTGTGTGTTCTGGAGGGTAAAGAAATGTGTCAGTAAACAAGGGCCAGACCATGAAGGTCCTGGTGAAATGCAGTAGGGAATTTGAAAAAAAAAAAAGTGAGAAGCATAAAGGAAAATGTCATCTATAATTAGAAAGGATGTGATAGCCGTCATAAAACGTGAGTAAGAATTCAAGTACAGTCAGCCCTTAAGGTTCCAAAATTCAAATTCTGAAAAAGGTGATGATGCTTACCTTGGCAAGGGAAGAAACAAAAGGCATAGTGCTTGTCTCTCCCCTTGGTTATTATTTTATAAATGTAAAGTCCTCTTTTATTATCCCAAAGAAGTATACTCTAGGCTTATAGACTCAGACATTGTTAAATTTCCTTCCACTACTCAATGTGTAAGTTTTACACATATATTTTTTCCGATTCCTATCAAAAGCAGTAGCAAGTCTGAAATAGCAACCTAAGGTTTTATGTTAAATTTCACTTATTGCTACCATTATTCTTCATAAACCTGGAGACAAATCTGTCCTAGAGAAAATGTGAGTTCAAGCCAGGCGTGGTGGCGCACGCTTGTACTCCCAGCACTTGGGAGGCGGAGACAGGAGGATCACACAGGTTCGAAACCAGCCTCAGCTACTTAGTGAGGCTCTCAGCAACTTAGTGAGACCCTGTTTCCAAATATAAAATAGGTCTGGGAGTATAGCCCAGAGGTAAAAAACCCCTGGGTTCCACCCCCAGTACCACCAAAAAAAAAAAAAAAAAAAAGGAAGGAAGGAAGGAAGAAAGAAAGAAAGAAAGAAAGAAAGAAAGAAAAAGAAAATGTGAGTGAGTTCACAGTCACCAATTTCTTCTCCAGAAAGGAGACTTTCCTCAGGAAGGGAAGAAGCTGAGTCGGAGATGCCACCGTTTAAGACATTTTACGACACTGTGGTCTACGTGGCAAATGGCCATTTAGATGAAACCATTCATTTCCCGTGGTGTGGTTCCCAAGTGTTTGCCTTCTTGGAACAATGATGGGAAATTTCTGAACATAAGCAGGGCTCTGACGACAGCTCCAGTTACATGTTACTCTTCTTGTTCTTGGAAAATGTCCCACTGTACTTTATGCATTAGATCGATCTAAAATAAGCAAGAAGTCTAGACAGTGGAAAACATATATGAGCCCCTTGGTTTCCCCCCCCATTATTTAGTAGTGTAGAATAGAAGTCACTCAGTACTTCTCTCTAACCAAAGGAGAATTGGGGAACTTTGCAAGAGAAGGCAGCTACTCTTTGGTTGTTTTTGTAGCTCATTATCAGTTACTTCAAGTGGTGGGTGGGAGAAAAACAATACATTAAACGAATAAAATTGAATTTATGAAGTTTGAAAGCTCTCTCTCTCTCTCTCTCTCTCTCTCTCTCTCTCTCTCTCTCTCTCTCTCTTTCTTTCTCTCTCTCTGGGATTGAACTCTTGAACTCAGGGGTATTCTTCTTTGAAGTTACACCCCAGCCTGGTTCAGAGCTATACCCCCAGCCCAGGCTACTTTGAAACTACAGTTTTTATTTTGAAACAGGGTCTCACAAGGTTTGCTGAGGGTCTAGCTAAGTTGCCAAGACTGGACTCTCAAATCTGTAACCTCCTGTCTCAGCCTCCCAAGTACAGGGATTATGCCACCACACCAGGTTAAAAGCAACTTACTTCTAACATGCCCTTAAGACTCAATGCCCTTCACTGCCCAATTGATTTTGACTACACCTAGCAAATACTTAGGAGGCCTAGTCAATTCAGTATTTCCCAGTCTATGTGATACCATATCAATCTATTTTGACTTTTGTTATATACCAACATAGAAATGATTTCCACTTTTTAATTTAAAGACATTTTAGGGAAACTTATTGTTAAGACTTCTTTTCCTATTCTCATTCCCACTTGTAATGTTTGACAGACATCTCAAAATCAAATAATTGGTTTTCATTTTGTTTTTCTTTTCCACATTTGCTTTAAATCTTCTAGGCTATTTGATTTCCATATGAAATTTAGAATCAGCTGTTATTTTCTATCCATGCCTCTAAGACAACTGAGATTTGGTTATAATTGCATTGATATTATAGAAAAATTTTTTAAAAATTAATAATTGTTAACAGTTTGACCCAAGAACAAAGTTTATTGCTCTATTTTGATCTTCTAATTTCTAACTTCTCTCAGCAAAATTTCCTAGTGTTTAGTATATCATCTTTGCCATATTTATTCCCATGCATTTCATATTTTTGTCCTAATTTTTTGTTGCTAATTTCTTAACTTTCAGTTTTTAATGGTTCATTGCTAACTCACAGAGAATTGGTTGTTTTGTGCGTTGATCTTACATCTTGCAAACTTGCTAAACTGATTTATCGGTTCTGGTAGCTTTCTTTAGGATTACACTGAATTTTCTATAGAGGCAGTCAGGATGTACTTTGTCTTCTTTCTAATTCCAAAACTTGACCCAAGACCCACAGCACATAAAAAACCAGTCTTGACATACAACATTTTCTAATAACATAACCATTAGTTCTTTGGTAACCTTTCTCTGGCCACACAAAGACCTAGATGGAGCTTTTTGATATAGAGTTTTTCTGTACCCTAGGCAGATCACATTTCCAAAAAGATCAAATAGACACTGCTTTTTGTACTGAAAACCAAATCATAATTAAAGGGTTTTCCCAATTCCCAACACAACTTTTAGGGGTCAAGGGTAGACCTCTGGAGGAAGTGAGAATGTGTGTGTGGCGGGGGGGTGGGAGAGTAATCCTACTAACATGTGTTCAGATGAATGAGATTGTGGGAAATTGAATTGGATGATAAAATAATCCTTAGAGAAAACTGTTAGGTGGCTCGAGCTCTTAGAAAGAAATAAGACCTCATTTTAATAAAAATAAGGTTTTGGCTTCATGAGTTCAGCTAGCGCTTTTGATCTGGCTATTAAAGACCCTGCAAATATTTTAAAGGCAATCTGGCTCATTTAATAGATTGTCTAGACCTAAGCTGACCAGCAATGGTGGCTTGGGGGCCTCTAAAATGAGCCATAAATATAAAATTCACACGATTTTGAAGACTTAGTATGGAAAAAAGAATGCTGTATATTAATAATGATAACATTTTATACATATTGGGTTAAATACTTTAACATTAAAATTGCTTTTACCTGTGTCTTTTTACTTGTTTCCTGGGACTACTAGATCATTGAAAATTGCATATGCGGTTTGCTTTTCCTGGCTCATGTCACATTTTTATAAGAAAACACTGGTATAGAACCCAGTTTAGTTTTTGATCCAAAGTAGACTTGGTATTATCACCCCAAGACTCGGGACATTTACATACCTCTAACTTTGATTTTCAAAGCAAGTCATCCACACTAAGTGATCTTAGCCTACTCACCCGCCCCCTCCTCCCACCCCAGCATTCTTGCCACAACACCATTGAGGAAAAGAGCTCTTTCCCCCAAGCAAATTGATGCTCTCAACTTCTTTTAAATTAAAATTTAGAACAAAGTAAGAAATTAATTATCAAATTTGGCGAGGCTTTTCTTAATAATATCATTGAGTCTATTAATCACACTATAAATAAATAAGTCACCTACAATTCTACTGTCTTCCTGAATGCTTTGGGAAGAGCAGAAATACTTATGAAATAAGAGAAATAATGTCAGCAAATCAAGATTTCAAATTAGATATTTATTCATAATAAGACAGCAAATTTTATTTTATTTTATTTTATTTTATTTTATTTTATTTTATTTTTGGTAGTACTGGGGATGGAACTGTTCTACCTCCAGGCTACACTCCCATACCTATTTTATATTTTATTTGGAAACAGGGTCTCTTAAGCCAGCGAGGCTGACTTCGAACCTGCGCAATCCTCCTTGTGTCTACCTCCCAAGCATGGGGATAACAAGCGCATGCCACCACGCCCAACTGGACAGCAAATTTTTAATGTGAAGAAATACACAGAAAAATCTTAGCTTTGTTTGGAGAGCACATAAGAGACTTATTTAATGGAAGTAAAATGTTTTTTTGTTAACTTGGCCTGGTGGCACATACTTATAATCCCAGTACTTGGGAGGCTGAGACAGGAGGATCACCTCAGCAGTTGAGTGAAACACTCAGAAATTTAATGAGACTGTTTCAGAATTAAAAAAAATAAATAAATAGGACTGTGAGTGTAGCTCAGAGGTAGAATGCCCCTGGATTCAATCCAAGGACCAACTTCTCCTCAAACGCACACAAGTAGCAAAAAGGCAGAGAAAAGACATAGGAGAGATAAAGGGAGAGCCCAGAGGTATAAGAATAGATTTTGTAGGATTTTATTAAAGATATACTAAAACATATGATATGCATTAACTTTTCATTTTCTAAATGAAGGGTTTTCAATTTTGGTAGTTGTTATTATGTAAAAAGGGATGTAATTCTCTAATATTTTAATATCTTAAAATTCATTTCATGTTACATGAGCAAAAATGTATAGAAAGATATATGGCTAATTTATTTTTCGTTATATGTAATGAAATTCAAACTTTATAATTAAAAAGTAATATATACTATCATGTCTACACATTTGGGAGTCACACTTTTTTTGTGTGGTACTAAGGGTAGAACTTAAGGGCATTCTACCTCCAAGGTACACTCCCAGCCCTATTTTTAAAAATCTTTTTATTTTGAAACAGCATCTCACTAAGTTGTGGAGAGCCTAAGTAGCTGAGGCTGGCCATAGACCTGTGATCTTCCTGTCTCAGCCTCCCAAGTACTGGGATTACAAGTGTATGCCACCATGCCCGGCTCACACTTTTTTTTTTTTTTTTTAGTGCTAATCACTAGGATTTAACTTAATGTTTCTGAGAAGTTACTATTTATTCTGTTAGTTTTTCTAAGCTGATTTAGAAACTTTAGATACAGTTTGGAGTGTGTGTGTGTGTGTGTGTGTGTGTGTGTGTGTGTGTGTGTTCCTGGGGATTGAACCTAGAGGTATTCTGCCTCTGAGTTACACCTCCAGCTCTTTTTTATTGTTTGTTTTGAAACAGGGTCTTGCTGGGTTGCTGAGAATCTCTCTAAATTGCCAAGGTTGGTCTTGAACCTTCTGTCCTCCTGTCTCAACCTTCAATGTACTGGGGTTACAAGTATGCACCACCTCACTCAGCTTAAATTCTTTTTAATATATACATTTTCTTTGTGTATTATAGAATACTCTAATACTTTAGTAAGATAAAAGTATCGAGTAAAGAAATTACTTCTTTGTAGAATCTGCCTTTCTTGTCTAATTACTTTATTATGTCTAGGAGCATTCATAGACTTTTTTTTCTGGATGCTATCCAAATGTCTTTAGCAGTGTTTAACATTATAATAGGCATCAAATCTCTTTTTTCTACTCTACTTTCAGCTGTTGAATGCACTACAGAATAATTGTAGTGCACCGTTTGTCATTGCTACAAAGTGCACTGGTCATGTACCCCCTACCCCTCCTGAGGGTTGGCATTAGGACTCATCATAGGGAAATAACATGAACACCTATTTCCTGACCTCACTCACGGTCTCCCTGAGAGCGCCTGAACTAACCATGGGTAAGAAATGATGTCAGACTTATTTTAATGCTTCTGAAGTTGAATGTGATAATGAGCAGGTAAGGAAACTACTTATTTAGAATAAAAGCCAAGATGAAAACATGCTCACTTTAATCTATTTGATGTGTCTTTAGTATTGGATCAATATTAAAGTTGTGGTTATTATTATGGCACTTTTACCTTAGCTTTCATGTCATATTTGGATCTAATTGTGCAGTAGCCGGACCTATAACGGCTCTCCATGCTGAGGACTGCTTTCTGCTAATGTCTTTGATTTTCTGCCTGGGAACTTGGAGCATGGAATGCTCTGCCCACATGAGCCACGTCAGAGAGTCAGACCCCTCAGAAATGGTTCACAGTCGATGTCAAAGGGGGGCTGGAGGCAGAACGTTACAGTGTTCTTGTCCTTTCATCTTACTGACTTTATGACATATTCTACCCCATCATTTTACAGACTTTATCATTTGAGAGTCCTGTGAAGGATTTACATTGTGATTTAGTAGAACTGAGATGAGGATGACGATGATGCTTTACTTTAAGTACTAAACCATCTTCCACAATGTTCCAGGGGAACTGAGCTCCACTTGCCCTCGGTGTAAGCTGGGTGATTTTTCTCCTTCATCTGGTCATATTCACTTCCCCTTTTTCTCACTTTTCAATTCCTCTACCAGTTTTCTACTTGTATGTGAATTATATTTTATTTTATTGGTGCCTTGTAAGCACACATTTTAGGGAAGTTCAGAGTAACAGAAACATACATGCGCATAACATTTGTTGTCTATTTCCTCCACTGTCTCCCCTTCCCATCGGAAATATTAACATTGATATCGAGAGCTTCGTATATGAACAATTATTTGAACTATTTCTATCACCGGATCTCCCCTTTTACCTCCCCAACTCCCTCCCTAAAGCCTCGTCGCTATTCTACTAGTATCTCCTCTCATTTATCTGAGTCCTCTTAGGTTTTCTACTTTCGTTTTAACTCCCACATATGAGTAAAACATGATCCTTGCTTTTTCTGTGAGCAGCTAATCTTAGCATAATATTCTCAAGTTCTACCCATTTTCCTTCAAATAACATAATTGTGCTCTTTTTATGGCTGGATAAAATTCCAACGTGTGTATATTGCATATACCATATTTTTATAATCTACTCATTCATTGATGGACACCTAAGCTGGTTCCATAGCTTGGCTCCTGTGAATTATGCCGCTATAAACATTGATATTCTTATCACCGTGTGCTTCTGGAGAAACCTAAACCAAGAACATCTATCATCTATCTATCATTTATCTATTTATCATCTATCTATTTATTTCTACCAAAACAATATAATGCAGCCTCTTAAAGAATCTACTGAATTGAAGAGCTGGAAGAGAAAAGATAAAGCCATCCAGAAATGGGTTGAAAAGCAAAGTTGATGATGACCAGCAAAAGCTGACTTTTTTTCCTCTTTATGGAACTGTTTAAGGGATTTGATATTGTGGACTTCTAGCTAAAGAAGAGATAAAATTGCTATGACTGCAAAAAAAAAAAAATAAGGTTTTCTCAGAAATTTTTAGAGATCCAGCTGTGATGGCACATGCTTGTAATACCAGTACTTAGAAGAATGAGACAGGAGGATTATAGGTTCAAGGCCAGCCTCAGCAACTAGGTGAGTCTCTCAACAACTTAGATTCTATTCCAAAGCAAAAAATAAAATAAGGATAGAGGTGTGTTTAGGAGGTAGAACACTCCTGGGTTTAATCTCCAATACCAATAAAAAAAAGGAAGTCTCTAGAGGGATGGCCATTCTACTGAGAAAGGTGGGCAAGGACCTTAAGCCTCACTCTATTATTCAGGGTACATGGTTGAGAGCATTGGCCAATGGTGCTATGAGAAGGTCAAATGTTAATCTTGAAAAGGGCAGAAATCAACATACTCTGAAGGACACCAGACAAATTAGGGCAGGGAATGTCACCCTTGCCTGGTTTGTGGACTAGTCTCGTAGAGAAGAGAAAAATTAATAAATGAGCTTTGCAGATGGTTATTCAGGATTTTTTGGGTGACTTTTTGTAACTTGTACACTGTATCTTGTACATTGTATCCTGTACAATTATCTTGTGGGAGCATGATTGAAAGCAAAACTCTGGAATCCCTCAATTCAAATTCACCTCTGCCACTTCGTCATCATGTTACCTTAACATGTTATTAACATGTCAAGTATCAGTCTTCCCACTTCCTTGATAGGCATAATGCTTACATAACATGGGATTCTCATATAATTAAATTAGATATTTTGTGTTGGTCAGCTTTCCATGGGTATGACAAAATACCCGAGAAAATAAACTTGAAAAGAGAAAAGGTTTATTTTTGGCTCCTAGTCTCAGAGAGTGCAGTTCATGATCAGTTGGTTTCATGACTTTGGGCCTGGGGTGAGGCAGAACATCATGATGGGCAGCACATGGTGGAAGAAATGGCTCAGCACATGGCAGCTGGGAAGCAAAACTAGAGACAGGGTGGAGGCCAGGGTTTCAAGATCTCCTTTAAGGCATGACCTCATCTCCTCAAGGTTGCACCATTTCCCAACAGTGCCACACACTGGTGACCAAGCCTTTAGTACCTGGCCTACAGGAGATACGAACCATAATAGAGGTTGTATATAAAGTGATTCTATTAAAGTGATTCTATTACTATACCCAGAGGACCAGAGAATTATCTTGGTCTGGCTACTGGAGTGATAATGACCCGATTTTGCAAATCAACCTCATCTTGAACAGAAAAAAAATGGTCAATTCCTCTATTACTGGTCTTAGCTATGCATGAAATCACCTCTATGAAATCTTTCCTTGAATAAAGCAAACACCTGTTCATGGGAGAACAGAAAAGGGAAACTTGATGTGAAGCTCCTGTTTCCCCTTCTTATGAAAACAAAGACAGTTCCTGCCACGGGTGCTTGTGGTTTCTTCAGTCCACTTGCCTGAGAACCCGCCCTCAGGTCCTCTCAGTGTCCTGTAGCTGTGAAACTGGGCTGAAGTCTCTTTGTTTTTGCCATCCAGACCCACTGGTCGTGTCTGGTAGTCTCACCTGCTGTGGCTTTTCTCTCGTCCCTTGACAGGCTGACATTCTGGAAGCAACATTTTAAAAGACCAATGACAGGTCATCTCTCAGGACGGTGCAGAGGAGAATCCGTCACTGCACCAAGCCGTTTCGTTCCGGCGGTCCTTTCATCTCCGTCTTTTGAAAGCAACTTCCTCACTTTAACCGGCTCTTCACAGAAGACAGTAGATGCTGATAGAAAGCGCAGATGTGACCAGCACTCCCCTGTGACAGTCAGTCAGAGATCACTTGGCCCTATTCCAGTAACAGGTGGCTTCAGACTGGCCTCTGCTTTTTAATATTTCAATCCTGAGACATCCAGGGTGAAAACTGTCACTTTGCATTTTGATTTCTATAGAGCCAACTCTGAACTACTTTAAAGTTGTGTTGTTTGGAAGGAGAAAAATGCCATGATGGTAGATGTCGTTGGTGTCAGATGCAAAATCTCTCCTTTCAATGGTGTGCACTGCATCATCTAAAAGATGTACTATACATACTCTCTCACACACACTTCAACATGTGCATGTGGGTGGAAATGTATAGGTGGTCACAGAGAGAAGAAGAAATTTACGATAAAGGAATAGCTATTGGTAAAGTAAATAGGTTCCTACTTGCACTCTATTGCTATTTTGAAGGGCTGTCATTTTTTAATTAACTAATATGCTAGGTTTGAAGGTGGCTCTCGTCTGTGTTGAAATACAACATGTTTGTCTTCTCCTTGCTCCAACCTAAGAAAAATAAAGGATATTCAATCCACATACTTGTTAACTTCAAATATGCTTTAAAAGAATTAATAGGCAGCCATTTTAACCTGAAAGATGGAAACCAGAAATCGAAGTAAGTCCTATTAATAAAAAGGATCAATTATTTCCTGCCTTGGAGGATCGGGCCAAGTTATAAACTGTAAACTTGACGTTCACACAGCAAGCAAAAACATGGGTGCAAATATTGACAAGCTGGGATAATTCCTAGAACACCAACAATGTCCTCAGAAATAGAAATACTACGTGAGAATTAACACTACTGCCTGGTATGGAAGGTTTTGGCACCGCTACCTTACCTCCCATATGTAGAGGGTCTAACAAGGCAGCCCCCTGCGGTGCTCAGAGGCATGTTCTCTATGCATCACCCTTCACTCGAGAATCATGTCTGTAGCTTCCCAAGAAGAAATCAAAGGCCAAGAGTGAGTGGCCCAGACTCTGGACTTGGGAGCACTGGTCACGCTGCAGTACATCTCTGGGACGGGCTGCTGACAGGGAAAAGCATCAATAGTTTCCTCTGATCTTCCAGATCAGTAGCAACAGAACACTCCCCCACCAACTGGTAGCCACAGTTTTTTTGGTTGAAATCAGTACATATATATATTATATTTAATATTTAATATTAATATCATATAATATTATTATATTATACTATATTATATTAATTATATAATATTATATTAATATTATATAATAATTTAATATTAATATATTTAATTGTAGTATAAAGTACATGTAACACAAAATTTGCCATCTTGGCCATTTTCTGTACAATTTGTCAATGTTGAGTACATTCACACTGTTGTGTAACCAATCCCCATATCTTTTTCATCTTTAAAAATTGAAATTTTGTACCCATTTAACAACTCCCCAAACCTTGGCAATTGCTATTGTCTTTACTGTTTCTCTGAATTTAACTAGTCTTGGTACCTCATATACTGTATTTTTTTTCTTTGTGACTGGTATAGTTCACTGAATGTAATGCCCTCAGGGTTCATCCATGTTGTAGCATGTGTCAGAATTTCCTTCTTTTTAATAATTAATAATATTAAATTATATATATGTGATACATTTTGTTTATCCATTCATCTCTTGATGGATTTTTAGATTGCTCTTCCCTTCTGGCTCTTGTGAATAAGGCTGCCAGAAAACATGGGAGTATAAAATTAGTATTTCCAATTACAATGATAAAAGGATCATAGTCCATTTTGTGACTAAAATGTTTACTGATTCTCAGTAAGTTATGCAGTTTATACAGCACAGAATTGTTGTAATTCAGGGAACTTATATGGCAATGATACTCTATATATAGCTGAAAAGGACTGGGGAATCTATGGGTATGGAGCAGATATAAAGCTATCTGGTATATATGTTGACCTAAATTTTTATGTTAGCCTTCTTAGCACTAAGTTCTCATTGCTTAACTGTTACAAAGTATAATAAATGAGTAATATTACTTAAAAATTCTATCCTAATTGATATAACAATCAGGACTAATATTTGCATAATGTTTACAATGTTTCCAACACCATTAAAAAACCTGTTAACTAATCTTAGCAAATTCTATTCTAATGTCAAAGACAATAGTATAATTTAAGGATTTTAATTTGCTTTGTCTTCAATTCTAGACTTGGGTAACATTTCACTTCATAAAGTAGGATAAGTGTTCCTCCAGACAATATTCATAAGCTATGAACACTATAATTGTTTCACAGAAAGGAAACTGAGTCAGGGTGGCTAGACATCTTGTCCACTGTGCACAGTTGGAGCTGATATCTCAAGGCAGGGATTTCACTGTGGAGTTTATGCCCTGCGCTACTAAGTTATGGACAGGTGTGTGTGTATGTGTGTGTGTGTGTGTGTGTGTGTGTGTGTGTGTGTGTAGGGAGGAGGTATAGCTATCATTTTTTGGACAATCAACAAAAAGAGAAGACATATTAGAAATTGATACTGCCAGAAAATGAAGCAACAACATATAATAGGAAGTATTATTCTGGTGTAATTGTACATATGTTTAAATCCCTACTCTGCCACTGGCACACTGATTTTTTTTTATTATTTTGGCTTTTGTTTCTTAATCTAAAAATGGGGCAAATAGTAGTATCTTTTGATCTAGTCATGAAAAGCTAAAGAAATAACATCTATAAAATACTAAACTCATGGTGAATACTCAATAAATGTCAGAACTCTTGACTTACCAAGCAAGAGAAGAATGTGACCTCAGGAAAGAAAAATGTGTTTTCATAAAGGCATTAAATACATAAACATAGTTGTTGCTGCAATTTTTCATGTGTACAAAGGTACTTAGGAATTAGATGGCCTCCTCTTTCTTTTGCATTCTTCCAGAATGTATTCATAAATACAAGAGACATGCTATTTTGGAAACCAAATAGCAGATACTGGTGAGATAAACCTTGTATTTACTTCAAGTGGAAAAAGAGCTCCAAATGTCAGGCTCAGGCATGCTTTCACTAGGCTCTTCCTGGACCCCCTTGTTTTAGCTCCAGAATACCATGTGTTTTAGGACCTATCAGCCCAGGAAGATCCCTGTCCGTCTTGACCCAAGGCTATCACTATGTAATGATGGGTTGACAGCCACATAAGGTCTTCTTCATACCTTGATTTTATTTTTTAGTGATACTTTGATTAATTAAAATGCTCTAAATCCAATATTTCATTGATAAAACAATAATTGTATGGAAGCCTAGACACTGTTTGTCCATTTAGCTGCTTGGATTTAAGAGTAATTCTTATTGGCTCAATTGATTCAAAATGGTCACACTTGGTGGGCTAGTTTCAATGAAGGAAAAGAGTCTCCTTACTGCCCCAGTACTTTTTGTTTTGACGGTGTGTACAGGAAGGCACCAAATGAACCAATGAGAGAGACACCTGAATCTAAGCTCAGAGTCTAGTACTACCTTGTGTATAATAGTAGTTGCTAGCCACGTGTGGCTATTTAAAATTAAAATTACATTAAGTTAAAATGGAACTTAAAACTTAGTTCCCCAGTCACACTAGCCACATTTCAAGTGCTCAGTGAACATGTGACTATTGGCTACTCCTGGGCACCCCACACATAAAGCATTCCCATCATCCAATAAGTTCTAATGGATTGTGTTGGTTGTTCCCAGAGACTATAGGATAATATGTCTATGTGGATATACTTGCATCTCTGTATACATCCACAAAAAAAAAAAACAAGCATTTCTCTTGTGGCTTCTCACCACCATCTTTTCTTTTCCTTTATAACATTTTCTTTGAACAAGAAGTTCACCTCAATTTGTTTTCTGTGTGTATCCTTAGTGAATGATTGCCATTAAATCGCCTATTAAATGAATGTCAAAGCCAAGCGTGGTGGTGCATGCCTATAATCCTAGTACTTGAGAGGCTGAAACAGGACCACCACAAGTTCAAGGTTAGTCTTAGCAATTTAGTGAGACCCTAAAAAAGGTAGCAAGAACTTGTTTCCAAATAAAAAGATGTGGAGGTATAGTTCAGAGGTAGAATGTCCCTGAGTTCAATCTCCACTGCCAGAAAAAAAAAAAAAAAAAAAACAGAACGGCAAGTGCAAAGAACCTAAGAAGTTTCAGAACTGTCTGTACGATGGTCTCCATTTTCCCGCCTGTGCACTAAGTATCTTGCCATCCATATTATCAGCCTACAGATAGACAAAGACAGTTGATGGAGTCTGAAAAGAGGAATGTCTCTCTTGTTTATTGCCCGAGAAGACAAGGGAATGTCCAGCCTCTGGGAAGGATACATGTCAGGCCCACAGGCTTCTGGGTGGAAGTGTGAAGTGGAGAAAGCTGGCCTTACCTGGAGATCAGTAACTCTCTTCTCGTGTGTCAAGGTGGTTCATGTTCTCTGATGTCTTTTCTTGAATAAGCACGTCCCTCCTCAGGGGTGGTGGTAAATGTCTCCTGACAACATTTGTGTTTGATCATGTTTTTCTCTTGGACTAAGACCCTGCCTACAATTGCCCTTGAATTATTAGGTTACTGCTATACAACACTATTTATGAATTATACAATGTAGTCAATAGGTTTTTGCATTTCCAAATTCTCAGGACCACTTTTCATGGTTGTTCTGCACTATACACTCGTAGGCTGTATTCCTACTTCAGAGATGAAAGTAAGTATAAGACAGGGTACCGGTTGAGAGGTGAACAGTTCATTGTGATACAAGGTAAGAACTCACAGACCTTGCTCCATTGAACTGTGTTTCCTATATCTGTGAAGCAGCTGCTCTGAATTGAAACTGAAAAATACTCTCAGCAAAGTAAAAATTTTCTAAGAACCCAAATCTTATTTTTCTTCTCATCTCTCAAAACAAAATATGACCCCTTTCCTGACATCTGCCCATCGTCCTTGGCTTGGGCCCCCTGAGACAAGGAACTACTACCTCACAATCAGCTTATCACAAATCCAAATATCTCTACTTGAGTACCAGCTGGGCATAGTGGCACTTGCCTATAATTCCAATACTTGGGAGGCTGAGTCAGCAGGATTGCAGGTTCAAAGCCAGTCTCAGCAACTTAGTGGGACCCTGTTTCAAAATAAAACATAAAAAAGGACTAGGGGTATAGCTCAGAGGTAGAATGTTTCTGGGTTCAATTCCTAGTGCCACACACCATGCACACAAGAGAAAGAGAGAGAGAGAGAGAGAGAGAGAGAGAGAGAGAGAGAGAGAGAGATACAAGAGAGAGAAAGATACAGAGATAGAGACAGAGACAGAGACAGAGACAGAGACAGAGACAGAGAGAGGGGGCCTATCTCTTCCACTAGGGAGAATTCTGCCTTCCTTAGAATCTACTTCTTGGTTCTTGACACTTGGCCAGCATATGAGGGCAAAGATCTTCATAAAAAATTTTAAGAGGTAAATGTTTCATTCCTTAGTAGCTAGGTCATGATACTAGTTCATGAGTTTTACTGCTATGATTTATAAATTAGTACGTTGTGTCTCAGACATCATTCTTTTACATTTTTATCTCTGTTCTGTTTTCCTCTTGGTATCCTCCTTCCCTATGTATAGTCGTCCTTCAGTATTCATGAAATTTGGGTCCAGGGCTCCCTGAAGTTACCAAATTCCTAAACTGGGAGTGGTGGGTGGCACAGGTTTATAATCCCAGCATTCAGGAGGCTGAAACAGGAGAATCGTGGTTGGTTCAGAGACAGCCTCAGCTGCTTAGTGGGGTCCTTTGCAACTCAGTGAGACCCTTTTTCAAAACAAAGAATAGACCTCTGGAGAAACCGGGCGCAGTAAGACCCTGGGTCCTGGGCAGGGGTCGCACAGGACACGCCAGCCGGAGCCCGGGCTGGACTGCGCGTAGCACGCCAGACCCCTGGAAAAACCGGGCCCAGCAAGACCCTGGGTCCCAGGCAGGGGTCACGCTGGGCACGCCAGCCGGGAACTGGGTCACGGGACTCTGGGCCCGGGCGGAGTAATGTGGAGCAGGCTGGACCCATGGGGAAACCGGGCTGGGTCACAGTGCTACTGAGTGCCTGATCCCACTACCTACTCAAACCACATTTACTGTCTTCTATTATTGAAAAAAAAAGGAAAAGAAAAAGAAGAAAAATATCAGAGAGGGGCTAAGAAGGCCGTGGTGGATGCCAGGATACTGGAGATGCAGACAAAACTTATCCAAATGCACTGGAACTTATGGAAAAATTCCCCGTGAAGGAGAACTGCTGTTTCTCTATATTGTTAAGAATCTTGGACATTACCTGTAAGGAGAGAGTTTAGCGGAGACCAAGGAGAAAGGCAGTGTTGAAAGCAGTCTCCGCAATGGCGGTGGAGACTTGTATTCAAGAGAAGCAGAAATCGGATCCTACCAACCTTATTTTTTTGGAGAAATTACACCAAATGTCGAATGCTACTGTCACGCATGCTTAAGAACACTGGACAACATTCAGAGTGGAAAAAGAGCTTGGGAAAGATTTGAAATGGTGGAGGCAGTGGCAATGGCAGTGGCCAGTACTCAGGGGAGGCAGAGAACTGATGCATTATACCTGGAACCTTTGAAATAATATCCCCAGAGGCAGAATGCTAAAACCATGCACCCTCGAGAATATGGGACAATTGGTTGGGTGAAGAGGGTGCTCGGATTGGAGCCTGCTGAGGGGTGAAGCCGGCGACGGACACAGCAAAGCTGGGATTGAAGCCTGCCTTGAGGCAAGGCCGGTGCTGGAACCCCGAGGCCAGGATCAGAGCCTGCTGAGGGCTTAGGCCAGTGCCGGGGCCAGCTAGGCCAGGATCGGAGCCTGCCGTGAGGCAAGGCCAGTGCTGGGGCCTTTGATGCAGCGACCGAAGCCTTCCAAGGGGTTAGGCTGGTGCCGGGGCCAATGGCCGGCATCAGAGCCTTCCTTGAGGCAAGGCCGCTACTGAGGCCTCCGAGGCCGAATCAGAGCCTGCCGAGGGGTTAGGCCGGTTCCGGGGCCAATGGCTGGCATCGGAGTCTACCATGAGGCAAGGCCGCTACTGGGGCCTCCGATGCCGGGATCGGAGCCAGCTGAGGGGTTAGGCTGGTGTCGGGGCCAGCGAGACCAGAATCGGGACCTCCTATGAGGCAAGGCCGCTGCTTTAGCCAGCGAGGTCTGGATCAGTCCACCAGGTAGCCAGGCCACTATTGGGGACGCCAAGAGTGGGATCGGTACTTGCAACGTGGCATGCACAAAGAAATATCGCAGAAAATAAAAATCAGATGCTTCCCCTAATCAGCAAAAACTAGGAGGAAAGGGACAACAGGAAGAGGTCGAGCTATAGAAAGGGCCCTATAGTGAAGCAACTAAGGTGACCAATCAGAGGGTATGAAATAGGGGAGGTTGGAGCCTCTTTAAAATGCAGGAGGTACATAAACAAATGTATCAAAGTTAATCACCAAACAAGCATGGGATGGAGGGAGGGGGAGGGAATGGGATGGGACTGGATGAGGGCTAATTGGATGATGTGTGCTTGTATATCCTCTCAAGTCTTGTATTCCAATGTGATATATGATTACAATGCACCAATAAACATAAAAAATAAAAAAAAACAACAAAGAATAAAAAAATAGGGCTTGAGGTTGGGCTCGGAGGCAAACCACCCCTAGGTTCCATTCCCAGTAACACACACAATAGACAGAGATACCAAATTCCTTGGATACTCAAGTTTTCTATTAAAATGGCATAGTGTATACATGTAACCTACATACTACATACTACATACTACATACATGTAACCTACATAATACATACTACATACTACATACTCTTGTATACTTTAAATCATTGCTAGCTTACTTGTAATACCTAGTACTAGGTAAAAAGCTTAGGGAATAATGACAAGAAAAAAGTCTGTACATGTTTGCTACAGATACACTTTTAAAAATAAACCTATTTTCGGCCAGGCATGGTGGTGCATGCTTGTAATCCCAGCATTAGGGAGGCTGAGACAGGGGGATCATGGTTTGAATACAGTCCCAGCTGACTTAGCGAGGCCTTTGTAACTCAGTGAGACCCTGTTTCAAAATATAGAGAATAAAAAATACATAAGGCTGGGGGTTTCCCTTGGAGATAGAATACCCCTGGGTTCCATCCCCAGTACCACCAAAATAATAATAATAATAATAATAATAATAATAATAATAATAATAAATAATAATAATAATTAATAAACCTATTTTCCATCCATGGTTTGTTGAATCATGGATGCTGAACCGGCATATAGGGAGGGCCAACTGTGTGCTTCCATCTTTTACTCTGCCTCTCATGTTTGTATTTCTTCCTGTGCTGTTTTTCCATTTTTCTCTTTTTTATGTCTTTCCATGGCCTGTATGTACCTGTTACCTTAATTTCTTTTTTTTTTAATTTTTTTTGGTGGTACTGGGGTTCCTGGAAGCCCTTCTTTCTCTGGGCTACACTCCCAGTCCTATTTTATATTTTTGAAACAGGGTCTCTTACGCCAGCACGGCTGGCTTCGAACCTGCGCGATCCTCCTGTCTCTGCCTCCCAAGCACGGGGATTACAAGCGTGCGCCACCACGCCCGGCTACCTTAATTTCAATAGGCACTTATTGGAGCCTGCTTCTGACTAAGTAAAGTACTAGGTATAAAATATTAATAGTGAAAGTCTTTACCCTTTAAGAAATAAACTCCTCCTCCATAGAGACGTGTGTTATAACAGAAAATGGTGTTCTTTTTCCTGGCTTTGTTTTGTGTTCCTTACAGCTAACTGAAAAAGCCAGAGAACTAAATATGCTATATTTTTTATTGTAAAGAACAAAATGACCATCTAAGTGGGGTTTTGTTGTTGTTGTTGTTTGCTTGGTTGGTTATATATTTATATATTTTTCTTATCTTTTTTTTTTTTTTTTGGTGGTACTGGGGTTCTTGGAAGCCTCTCTATCTCCGGGCTACACTCCCAGACCTATTTTATTTTTGGAAACAGGGTCTCCTAAGCCAGCGCGGCTGGCTTCAAGCCTGCGCAATCCTCCTGTCTCTGCCTCCCAAGCACGGGGATTACAAGCGTGTGCCACCACGCCCGGCCTATTTTTCTTATCTTTAACACTTGATTTTATGCCTTTCACATCAATGTCCCTTGGCTGAAAAAAAAAAAACAAAAAAAAACCTTATTTATCTCTACATTGCTCTCTTTTCATAGGTATGAGAAAATTTTGTTGTTGTTGTTTTTGGTACTGAGGGTGGAACCCAGGGGTTTTCTATCTCCAGGTTATACTCCCAGACCTATTTTATATTTTATTTGGAAACAGGGTCTCACTAAGTAGCTGAGGCTGGCTTCGAACCTGCGCCATCCTCCCGTCTCAGCCTCCCAAGTGCGGGGATTACAAGCGTGAGCCACCACGCCCAGCTGTATGAGGAAACTTCTAGAAATGTGGTTCAGGTGCTCCAGAGATCCTGTTGGCTGTTCTACCTCATTAGGAAGCATCAGCAACAGGCTGGCTTATATTCAGACCCTGATGATCTTTTTCATAGCGAACAGCATGAAATAAGTGAGTGGTCTTCAAGCTTGAACCTGCACCAGGATGGCCCGCAGCGCTTGCTCAGCATCTGCTTCTAATCTCACCCTCAGAGTTCCTGATATGGCAGCGAGTCTGGAGTTGGGCCTGAGGACTTGAACTTCCGACAGGCCTGGAGAAATGCTGGTGCTGTTGGTCCTGGATCTGCGATTGGGGGGATGGCTGCATGAAACTTCAAAGAGCTAAGTTTAAGAGGCAATTTTGCTGCTAGGGATTTGGCGCCGATCTTATTTATTTATCCTCATTTTTTGTTGTTGTATAGAACAATGATTCTTAAACCATTGAATAAAAATATCATTTGACATATTGCTCCCTATTTAGATATTTTTCGATGTGTGAAGAAGATGAAGATTGTTCTCCAGAGTCTCAAAACATCCAGCCTTAGCCTGGTCCACGGGGCAGGAGGACCCTTCTTGGAAACTACCTGGTGTTTGTGAGCTTCCTTCCCTCCCACTGTATACTGAGCGCTGCTGGGGAGGATTTACAGAAATTCTGAGGATGTTGTTTTTCTAAGCACAGGAGCAAAACCATGAGCATGACTCAGATTATTAAATGTTGACTTTAAGGCCTCTTACTCTCACTGTTTTTGTAATTTAAAGACATCTAATCCTCTCGAACCGCCTTGCTGTGCCTCTCCCTGACGTCATGTTTGTTTGAGCTTCGGGTTCAATATTAAGATCATGATTTAAAAGAAAACATCAATTTTAAAAGCCAGGGCCTGTGTGAGAGCCAGGCTACGGCTGTGTGGCCAGCTGTGCAGGCCAGGCCAGCTGTGCACCACTGCAAAGGTCACGCGTATGAGGGAGAAGCAAAGAGCTTTGGTGCCACCCAACTTACAAAATACAAAAGTACTCTATGGCCTCAGAACCCCAGGGATCAGGTGGGCAGGTGGACTGGGAGACACGAGAAAAAAAATTTTATAAATTTAAAATGTCCAGAAAATGGCATTTAAATATTATATAAATCTCTGAGAAGATTTCATTAACTCTCCGACTTATGGTCTCTAGTAATAGTAGAACACTTTTGCTAGAGTGGTTCTCAAATGAGATCCTTTTTTATTTCCTGAAACAAAATATAAGTTGTTACAGTATTTTCCATTTGAACCGCAAAGAGTACTAGTAGTTTTCCACTAGGAAAAGTACTAAGAGTTTCCCAATACAAGTATAATGCCATCTTTTATTTATTTATTCAGCAGATTTCACCTGTGAATCTCAATGTATTTGGCATAGAGAACACCTCATTTCAACTCATCTAGTTTTTTCTATGTGCCAGTTGGTAGCTAGTCTTGGTAGAATTGCCCTGACACATAGACTTGATGGAAGACGTTTAATTTGATAGCCAATTTCAGTAAGAAGAGATATCCCAACTTGACTCCAACCTACCTGTGTAATTCCTCCAAGATATGAATAGAAAATGTTTCTTTTTTATTGTCATCTTTGCTCTTTCAAAGAGCCTCTCTTTTTCTGGAGCATAGAAAGAAACCCCAGAGATGATGGAACCAAATACACAGGTAATTCCATGTCCTAGAACCAGGCTGACCCGGAATAATGTGAGCCATGCTCTCAGTGCAGCCTTGGCAACCTTCTTTTTGGTCCTGGGAATCGATTCCCAGGGCATTCTACCTCTGAGCTACACCTCTATCCCTGTTTATTTATTTATTTTTTGAAACAGGGTCTCACTAAGTTGCTGAGGGCTCTACTAAATTGCTGGGGCTGGCCATAAACCTGCAATCCTCTTGTCTCAGCCTCCTAAACTGGGATTACAGCTGACTTCATCTTTTTTAAAGAAATGAAACTTAACATACTTTGCAGCACACAGATTGTGATCATTAACCGAGGTAGCAAAGGGGAAAACAAATGACATGTACTCAGAAATAGGGGACAATTTCATCCCAGTGTGGGACATTTTTTTGGCCCACCTGAGTCAGAGTAACTTGAGTTTCTATTTCTATGCCAGTGTGTCTTTACTAAACCCCAGTTCTTTTTTTTTTTTTCCCAGCCAGTGGAGCTAAAGATACCAGGAAAATTTTGTTTTCTTTTCTTCTTCTGTTTACATAATTTATTATATACTGAACTTTACAATATCACTTGATCTCCTTTGCTGTTATTAAGAATAAATGCTAGCTGGGTGTGGTGGCACACACTTGTGATCCTGAATTCAATCCCCAATACCAAGGAAAAGGAGGTAAAGGAAGAAAAATGCTTTTATTTTATTTTATTTTATTTTTTGGTGGTACTGGGGTTCCTGGAAGCCCTTCTACCTCCGGGCTCCACTCCCAGACCTATTTTTACATTTTTATTTGGAAACAGGGTCTCCTAAGCCAGCGCGCGCGGCTGGCTTCGAACATGCGCCATCCTCCTGTCTCTGCCTCCCAAGCGTGGGGATTACAAGTGTGCGCCACCACGCCCGGCAGAAAAATACTTTTAAGAGTGGGTTGGGGGCATAAGAGCACTCGAAAAAGGAAACAGAGGCAGAACAGAGGATGGAAGAACCAACACTGAGGACTGGGCGAAGAGCTTAATAGAAAGATCCAGGGAAAGATGAGAAGAGAATACCCCAAGGGAACATATGAGCGGCCAGGGCTGGAAAAGCATCTCCAGAAAACCCAAGCCAAAGTTCAAGGAGAGACGGGACTCCTAAAGCCAGAGCCAAAGGAAGGCCAGTCAGATGGCCCACAGAGGAGACCAAGGGGACGGCTCACTCTGTAGGAAGCGCTCCAACGGTGGCTCTGCCCTGCTGGGCATAGGGTTCGTCTCGAGCCTTGAAAAAGCACCGATACCTGGAAAGACAGGTGCCTCTTATAATGTTCAACAACAACAACAATAAGTAATAAATAATAATAATAATACATGATTTAGTAGTTATATGTTTACAGATAATAAAATAGTTTAAATGAAGACAAAAATTTCAGGGTAAAGTGATTGTCTCTGGCAGAGACACATAGGTGCAGTAGATGACGGTCACGTAGCTATGACTCTGATTATAATATTCTGGATCTTAAGTCAGTTGGTGGCTTCACAAGTAATTGTTCTATGATAAGATTCAATTTAAAAAGAGACATGAGTGA
Source organism: Muscardinus avellanarius (assembly GCF_963383645.1). Taxonomy (NCBI): domain Eukaryota; kingdom Metazoa; phylum Chordata; class Mammalia; order Rodentia; family Gliridae; genus Muscardinus; species Muscardinus avellanarius. Next base: position 69,449,753 of record NC_137800.1, read on the forward strand.
TCAGTGATCACAGTGCGCCATGAATCGCTATTGGAACTTATCAAATTCTAAGTACCTGGGATCTGATTTAAGCAATTATTAATGCCTTATACCCATTAGGACGGCTACTACACAAAAACCACAGTGAAAAACAAATGCTAGTGAGGATATAGAACAATTAGAACACTAACTGTTCCTCAAAATATTAACACAGAATTATCATATGATCCAACAATTTCAGTTCTGGATATAGTATACCTAAAAAAAAATTAAAAGCATGGTCTTGAAGAGATATTTGTACACTCACATTCGTAGCTGTATTATTCATAAGAGCTAAAGTGTAGATGCAACATGAGTATGTATTGATGGATGAATGAAAAAAATGTAATACAGAGCTATTTTTAGAACACATGGAGAACAGAATCTCGCTCTTAGAAGATGATCAGTCCAAAAATGAATGCATAGTTTCTAATCTAGAAAAAAAAATCCGACAGCAGGAATCTGATATTGAAGAAATATGGGCCCATTTTAAGAGAGCGAAACCAAAGGGATCAACAATCTCTTCAAGGAAGTAATAGAAAAATTTCCAAACATAGAGCAAGTGGTTGATACACAGGTCCAGGAAACTTATAGAACTCCCTTTAGACAGGATTGGAGAAGAGGATCCCCACGCCACATAATTGTCAAAATGACCAATCTGGAAGCCAAGCAGAGAATCTTAAAGGCAACAAAAACAAAAGACCAAGTGACATTCAGAGGCAAACCAATTAGAATCACTCCAGACTTCCCAAACCAAGTCATGAGAGCCAGAAGGGCTTGGAGTAACATATTCCAAACTCTGAAAGAAAACAACTTCCAGCCAAAAATTTCCTACCCAGCAAAACTTTCTACCAAATTAGATGGGGAAATAAGAAGCTTCCACGACAAACAGAAACTGAAGGAATTTATGTCTTCAAAACCAGCGCTAGAGAAAATACTCAAAGAGATTAACTACAAAGAAGAAATAGGTAACACACACCAGAACCAGAGAAATAAGATTTTCCATCCAACAGACAACTAAGATTGGTTATCTGTGGAGATTCATTATTTATGTTAGTCTTTTACCTATCTCTAAATTGTATTGTTTGCTTTTATTGTTGCTAATTTTTAGGATTTCTAGTTGGAATATTAATATACGTTCAGATATAGCATTTGGAAATATTTTATCCCATTCTATCAGTAACTTTTAACTCTGTTTACATTGTCATTGGATATACAATATTTTTTTTTAGGGAGTTTGTATACTCTTCTGTTGCCTGTGCCATTGAAATCATATCCAAGAAATCACTGCCAATTTCAATGTTGTGAGGTTTTATGACCCAGATTTTCTTCTAAAAGTTTATAGTCTTAAGATTTATATTTAGGTCTTTTATCTATTTTGAGTTAATATTTGTATGGGATTAGGTAAGGGTCCAATTTTATTCTTTTCCATGTAATTATTATTTTTCAACAATATTTAGTTAAAAGATTATTATTTCTTCCACCAAATATTTGTGGAAACCTTGTCAAAAATAACTTGACAATATATGGAAGAATTTAGCTCTAGGCTTTTATTTAACTCCAATGGTTTATATATCTGCCTTTAGAACAGTACTACACTGTTTCAATTATTGTAGCTTTATATGGTTTGAAATCAGAAAATATACATCTTCTAGCTTTGTTCTTCTTTGAGATTGTTTTGGGTATCTAGAGCCCATATTCCATATCAGGATAGATTTTTTTCTGAAAAATAAATAAATAAATGTATGATAGCTTCACCTAAAAAAAAAGAAAAGAAAAAAATATTCTCTGGTAAGAAAGAAAGCAAAAAGAAATATTGAACTGTTATCTTTTAGTCATCAAAAGCTTGGTATCAGACAAACGAAACTGTTTTGTGAGAGTATCATCGTTAATATTGGATAAATTGCTATAAAACTAGATGTCAACCACTAAGCCAAGCATGGGAAGGAGTGATGGGGAGGGAACAGGGTGGGGATTGGGTAGGGGCCAACTGGGCGATGTGTGCATGTATGTCTACAAAAGTATTTTCTTTATATCATTATGATATATGAATACATTGCACCAATAAAAAATAAAAATTAAAAATTAAAAAAGAAAAAAACAAATAAACAGCTGGGCATGGTGGCGTGCCCTTGTAATCTCAGCATTTAGGAGGCTGAGACCAGAGGATCGTGGTTTGCAAACAGCCTCAGCTACTTAGTGAGGCCGTCCGCAACTCAGTGAGACCCAGTTTCAAAATAAAGAATAAAAAATAGGGCTGGAGGTGCAGCTCAGAGGTAGAATGCCTCTAGGTTCCATCTCCAGTACTGCAAAAAAAAAAAAGAAAAGAAAAACTAACAAACAAAAACCAGGAAGGTGGCTGCCCAGTGGTCCGTAAGAAGGTTGTTGAGTAAAAATCAACCATCGAGGAGACACGATGTTTTATCACATTGGGCTAAGAACATCATGAGCAGCTATAAGGAAATTGATGAAAACCTGGCCTTTTAAGGGAGTGTCCAAATGAAGGCTTTTAAAGAGATTAGTTATCAACAGGTACCCTCAGACACAGAGGAGGCAGCGCCCAGGCATCCATGGCCCTCCCGCAGCCTCACAGACATTCCTTAGTGTGTCAAGGAATGTGACACGCATGTAGTGTCTGCTTCCCAGTCACCCAGCACAGGAATAATCAGAATGTCCTCTCTGCTGGGAGAAGGTCAGGGCCCCAGATTACAGGTAAACTGCAGGTCAGGGCACACGGTCTCCAGGGTGCCGGCTGGCTCAGCGAATCACGTGAGTTCTCACATCCCCTCAGCCAAGTCTCCTGTTTTGTAACAGTTCAGTCAAGGGTGTTACTGGAGTAGACAAGCATGAAATGAATTTTCCAGAGAAGTTTTCCAAAGTGGGGGAAAGTTCATGGCTCAAAGGCACCGGATGGTAATGAAACCAGGCTGCAAGTTTCAGTTTTTCTTTAGAAAGAGAGATTCCCAGTTTTAAAAATCCAAATCTAAAACTTGAGCTCTATTTCGGATTCTCAGCTCATCTTTGCTCTCTAACGCTGGTGCTGTGAGTTTATTCTCTGTTGCTTCTAAATTGCCCAAGTGGGGGGCCCCAGGATCTCAAGGAGAGAGCTCCGTGGGCCAATCCTCCTACCCTGGAGAACTCTCTAGTTTAGGGTCATAGCTACCCACAGCGCACATTGAGGGACCACTTAGCAAAAGATGCTTGTCTTAATAGCTGGCCATCACTCATTATCAGCCTTTCTAGACTGCTCTTTGGTATATACAGCTTTTTTTTTTTTTTTTTTTTTTTAATGGTACTGGGGTTCCTGGAAACCTTTCTACCTCCGGGCTACACTCCCAGACCTATTTTTATATTTTTTTATTTGGAAACAGGGTCTCTTAAGCCAGCGAGGCTGGCTTCGAACCTGTATGAGCCTCCTGTCTCTGCCTCCCAAGCATGGGCATTACAAGCGTGCGCCACCACGCCTGGCATTGCCACTCATCTTTCAAAGTGTTTGAAGTAGTAAAAGTATTTAAGTACTTATTTATTTTATTTTATTTTTTGTGGTACTGGGGTTCCTGGAAGCCCTTCTACCTCCGGGCTACACTCCCAGACCTATTTTATATTTTTGAAACAGGGTCTCTTACGCCAGCGCGGCTGGCTTCGAACCTGCGCTATCCTCCTTTCTCCGCCTCCCAAGCGGGGATTACAAGTGTGCGCCACCACGCCCGGCTGTATTTAAGTATTTAAAACCAGGTAGTTATAAAGATGAAAACTTAAAATTAAACTGGCCACTTTGTGCTTAAGGCATTACTCACTCAACACTTGTCTTTGACAAAGAAACATCACAGATAAATATTAGATTTCTAGATTTAGGCATCACTTATCAGCCTTTTGGTTAAGATCGAGTGTAGATTTCTAGATTTAGGAGAAAAAATACAACAAAATACAAAAACAGCTTTGCAAAATGTAGAAATGAGAACAATTTGATTCTCCTTAATCCACCACCCATTCCATCTATTAATTCCTAGCCTTGGTTCCCATTGCTTGACCTTATTAACTAAGTCACTGAAACATAACATAAGAACAATAATGCCTTTTGAAAGAGTTATGAGAATTATGTAAAAATAATATATGTAAAGCAAGAAATTTACAATATTTGAAGATTTATGTTTCTATACCTTGTGAAACTATAGAATTACTCTAACGTATTAGTCGGCTTTCTGTTACTGTGACAAAATACCTGAGATAAATGACTAATTAAAAAAAGAGTGTCAGGCATGGTGGTGCATGCTTGTAATCCCAGCATTTGAGAGGCTGAGACAGGAGGATAGTGGTTCGTGGACAGCCTCAGGTACTTAGTGAGGCCCTCTACAACTCAGTGAGACCCTGTTTCAAAATAAAGAATACAAAATAGGGCAGGGGGTGTAGCTTGGAGGTCTAATGACCCTGGGTTCCATCCCCAGACCCACAAAAAAAAAAAAAAGGAAAGAAAAGAAGAAAAGGGTTATTTGACCTAACTTCCTTCCACTAGGCTCCTCTTCTTCCAAGTGCCACCAGCTCCCCATAGCACCACAGGCTGGTAACTAAGCATTCAACACGTGCACTTTGGGACTCATTCAAGATCCCAGGTATAGTATTCAAGCTTACCCTCTTGCTATAGTACTGATTCCAGCTAGCGTTTCCCTTCCTAAAACACCTCCCCTGCATGCTGTTCTTGTTTCAGATTTCCAGTTGCTTCTACTACCTTCCCACACTGTTGCCTGCAGGGCAAGCCCCACCACACGTTCACTGCATTTAACTTCTGTGACTATCCTAAGTGTTCCATTTCATTTAAAAAAATGAATATACTTCTATGGGTGAATTATCGTCTCACATCAATGATACAAATCAATTGATACAAATCAATGATACAAATCAATGATACAAATCACGTCGATAGTGACATATATGCTTTTCAATCAGGGCACCTATCCTTTTAGACCTCTTTCCTCCAGAGGTGAGGATGTTGAATTTATTTTTATGACTTCTTTTGGCTTGGGTACATGCTCTCTCCCAGCCCTTTCCTGGATGCCGATTTCTCTCTATATTAAAGCCTTTATGCGCACAGCAAGGTTTAGCTGAAGTCTGCTCCCTCCCTCCAAGAAGTGGCCCCCAAATTTCACAGTTGACCTAGACCCTTCACCCGCTGCAGAGTGTGAAAACCCAGAAAAAAATGGTTTATCAACGCTGACCTTACATTCTGGACTGCACAGCTCAAGAGACTGACTTTCTTTACACGTCCCCAGGTGTGGCACCTTCAACAAATTCTTTCTCCTTTCTCTTACCCTTTTTTTCCTTCCTTTTCTTCTTTTTTTTGCCTATAAATGAGTGGTGTTTTACATTGGCTCATTTATCATGATCAGCAGTGCTTTATTCTTAGTTTATTTTTTCCCGAGATGTTTTCAAGTACTCCATTTCCATTTTCTACACTGTACAATGTGCTGTCTGAGCCTGACAGCATTTGCAGGAATTTTCTCAAGTCAGGACCAAGGATCACTGACTTGTATGTTTGAAGCCACACACCTGTTAGTTACAGCATTGTTTTCTTTATTTTTTCCCCCAGAATGACACCAAAAAATATTTTCATGATATAATGGGCCACAAAATGATTTGATATCCATTTATATTATGAGCTCATAGCATTACCTCAGTGTTTTATAGATACAGTTTCATATCCCAAGACATTGTAGCAACGAATTCCATATCACCATCTTCATTTTGTAATTCTTGAGAATGAGAAGAGTTAGCATGACATAGACTTGGAACTGACATATTTCAAATAAACAAAAATGTTAAATTTGTAGTGTTTCTAGAACTTCAGCAGTTGAAAATTATATCCAAGAATCAGCTTCCATAGTTATGACTACATCTACATTCTAACTTCTTTTTTTTTTTCTGGCACTTGAGTAGATTGAACTCATGGGCATTCTATCTCTGAGTTACACTCCCAGCCTTTTATTTATTTATTTTTTTGAAACAGGGTCTCACTGGGGAACTGGTAATCTCCCTAACTTGCTGAGGCTGTCCTTGAACCTGTGATTATCCTGTCTCAACCTCCCAAATATTGGGATTACAGGCACATACCACCTTGCATAGCTCTAAATTCAGATAAAATGAAGTTCACCAAAAAATAATAGAATGCAGGTTCGTAGTCAGCCTCGCTGGCTTAAGAGACCCTGTTTCCAAATAAATAAAAAAAGGTCTGGGAGTGTAGCCTGGAGGGAGAATGGCTTCCAGGAACCCCAGTACCACCACCAAAAAAAAAAAATTAATAATAATAGAAGGCAGAAAAGAAATGGAAATGCTTGTAATGAAAGTCTTGACTGCTCTCATAACTTATTTGCCAACATAAGGGGCATACCACGGAAAAGCTAAGATTTCAAAACAAAAATCTGCATCCAATATATTAAAATTCTATCCTCTTTGAACACATGTCTAAGTTGAGAATGAAACATGATCTTTTCTCTAATGATTAGATACTCTACAAAGGAGTAAATTGTCAGGTAATTAAGCAAAAAAAGGAGAAAAGAAATGAGTGGAATAATCTAAAATTCAATTGAGTCATTCATTAAGTAAATATTCGTTGAACATCTACTTTGGACAGCACTGTTTTAAGCAGCAGCGATGTACCTATGAACAAGACTAAGCAAGTCTCTGCTCTTTTGAAGCTCGTGTTTTTATTGGGAATGAATGACAATAAATGAAAAAAAAAAAAAACCAGACAAGTCAATAATCACGACTGATGGTAAGAGCTTTAGTGGATATGACCTGGGCTTGGTGGAGAGAGGCTCCCTTTGAAACAGTTATCAAGGAAGTTTGCTCTAAAGGGACCAGGGACCATGTGCAAGGACCCTGAGGTGGAAGGCATTGTGACATATTGGAGAAACAGCCAGAGTGGCTGGGATACAAGGAATGAGGAAGAAAGAGGTGCAAGGCAAGATGGAGTTCAATAAGGGCCAGGTCAACTAGAGTCTTGTAAATTAGGGAAAGAGGAGCATTTTATTTTGGTGACTTTTGAAAAGGAAAAACCTGGTTTTCTTAGCATAAATCGATTAACTACAGATGATCAGGAATGTGAGAAAGGGCAATGGGACAGAAGAGCAATTGTAAAAGTGTTCTAATGGGAGTTGACGCAGAAGTACCAGTTCCCTTCTACATTCCACAAAGAGGCCCAACGCTCCCTCCCATTGATTTATGGGCATACATCAAGTTCCCAAGGTCATGCACGCATGCACCCACAAGCTGTTCCAAGGGTCAGTTGAACATTATATGACCTCCCACAAAGAGAAGAAAGGACAGAATGACCCAAGTGCACAGGTCAGTGCCCTCAAGTTTTAACACAGCACGGGCCTATGACTTTTTCCAGGAGGGCAACAGCTACCCAAAGTGCTGCCCCTAAGGAAGCAGGACTGCCTGGCACTCCAAGGGTTCCCACCACTGCAAGCCCCACCTCTTGGATCCTAACAAAAGGAAAAGGCTCAATCATCTCAGTATATTTGGGCCCCTAGCACGTGGTCCACCTCGCCCCTTTCTCTCCGGGGTGAAATTTATTTTCTCTTACCTTTTCCTCATCTTAAAATAAGCCTGCCTTAAAAGTTGTCATTACCTCTCTTTCCTTATATACTGAGTCTGCCCTGGGCCACTGTTCTAATCTTAAGCAGCTGTTCCCAAGGAACCAGAAACAAATCACAGTGCTCCACTGTCCCCTCCCCCTCCCAATATAGCCTTAAGCCTGAGAATGATATGACCTGATTTGTATTTTTAAAATATCTCTCTGGCTGCTGCATGGGAATGAATTGAGGGGTAGGGGTACCAACAGAGACAGTCATTACCATCTAAGGAAGCAATGCTGGCAACTTATATCAGCATCACAGCAATGGAGATGGGTGATTAGATGGATTAGAAATATATTTTGAAGAGTGATCCACTAGACTCAATAACGTATTAAAAAAGTAAATCAAGCCTTGAGTTCCTGAGTGGATATTCAATGCTGTTATCTGAGAGTAATACAGTTAGGGAAAGAAGAGGTTGGAAGATAGAAGCAAGAATGAAGATGCCTATTTTTGTTCAGTGTGTGTATATATGTGTGTTTATATATGTATGTAAAACCATATATAGAAATATATGCATATACATTTATATACATGTGTAAAATTATTCTAGGATTTTGCTATGGTTTAGATAAATGTCCCCCAAAAGCTCATGTGCTAAAGGCCTGGTGGCCAGACTGGTGGTGCTATAGGAAGGTGGTGGAACCTTTAAAGGGGGTCCTAGTGAAGGGAAGTTAAGACACTGGGGTGTGCCCTTGATGAAAATATTGGTGTGCCAGCCCCTCCACCTCCTTCTCCTTCTTATTTCTTCCTCTCTCCCTCCCTCTCTCTCTTTCTCTCTGCCTTGCTCCAGGCCCACAAGCAATGAAGCCAAGTGACCATGGACTGAAACCATGAGCCTTTTTTTTTTACTGAATTGATTATTCCAAGCATTTTGTTATAGTAACAGAAAGAAAGGTGGCCTATACAGACTTTATTCAGAGGTCTCAGTGTTATATTTTAATGTGTAGAATGTTTATTAACTTAATAAGTATGTAAGAGTGTAAGCTTATTTTCTTTGCATAGGTCCAGTAACTAGAAAATCTGAGGAATGAATTCTTGCCTATACAGAACTAAATTTCACAAGAAAGCAAAGAATAATGCTAAATACTACTACTACTACTACTACTACTACTACTACTACTACTTCTACTACTACTACTACTATTAATAATACTAAATAATACTTAGTTAAAAAGATAATGTTATGGGTTAATCTGTGAACCCCAAAGAACATCTTAAAGTCCTAATCCTTAGTACCGTAGCCTGGGAGTTTATTCAGAAATAGGACATCATAGGTGGATCCTTAATCCAAATAGTTTATGTCTGTTTTTTTTTTTTGAACTGAGGATTGAGCCCAGAGGCATTCTATTACCTAGCTATATCCTAAGTTCTTTTTATGTTTCATTTTGAAACAGGGTCTCACTATGTTAACTGAGGCTGGCCTCAACCCTGAGATCCTCTTGTCTCCGCCTTTCAAGTCCCAAGTATGTGGCATTCTGGAAGGAGTGTGGACATGTGAAGATACAGACATATGACAGGAACATCATGTGAAAATGGAGTGAAAACATCTACATGCCAAGGGGAGCCTGGGAAGGGCAGGAAAGGGAGCTTCCCTGTAGGCTTTAGGTATTGCCATAGCTCTGCCGATACCTTGGTCTTAGGTTTCTGCCCCCCCCCACACAACCATAAGCAATAGTTTCTGTTTTCCAGGTCACTTTATCTATGGTACTTTTTTTTTTTTTTTACAACAGCTATAGAAAAGGCACAGAGCTAGGAAGTAAATCTCTAGTTTCTTCATATAATCAAACAGGGTGGTATGTTTGTTTCTAGATCCTGTGGCATTTGGGTCTTAGATGAAAAGATTCTTATATCTAATGAGAATCATAATATTACTATGTAATGTTTATCTTCCTACCTCCACAACGGGCTTCTGCTTCTTCTTCCTGCTACAGTGAATATTAAGATTCTCCCATCCACTCTATTTGTATTTGGGAAACCCATATCATTAGCTTCTTCCTTTATGAACTCTTACCCACTCTTTCTCTCTCTTCCCTAACCTCCCATGCCACCATACCTGTGCCTCTTTTTACCATTTTTTCTTTTCTCCTTACATCTGTGGTTATTTATATCAATGGCTTCTCTCCTGCTGCGCAAACCATTGAACGGAACGGTCAAGGCTTTTAGATCTTGGTGCTTCACATTACACTTAAGACAGTGCCTTGCATTTGGTAAGTGTTGAATAAATATTTAAATATTGGCTCAAAAGTTTTATGACGGTTTATGCGATGAAGGTGTCCCAGAGTAGCGCTAACAAGAATGTTTGGATTGGACGATTCCTACTGAACTCTTCACTACCAGAGTCCTGGCTTTGCCTGAAACTGCTTACACAGGAGTCTGTGTGAATGGAGCCCCCTAGAGCTTCCTAATGAAGCGTCTCCTCTTTCTACCCAGAACTTTCACTGTGGCAGCTTACATCCTTCACTGCACACCCTTGAAGTATGAGGCCCAGGAGAGAAGCAAAACAGGATGATTAAGAGTGTGGTTTTGGTGCCAGACACTTTGGGTTCTGCCTTGCTCCACCTGAATCTCCCTTTAAATGAGGCTAGTGCAGGGGTCAGAACCCCCAAGTGTGGCTTCAGATCCCCAGCAGCATCCATGGCTGGCCATACTTCTCCTAGACTGTACCTAGACAATCACTTAGCAACATGGAGTATTTGACTAGCCCTCTTACACTCAGTGAAATCTTCTCCTAATCTGCTGCCTCCCCACCCGTCATCCTGGCCAGGACCCTGCAGATCTGTGCAGAGATCTGAGGCTCTTCCTCCCCAGTCTTTTCTCCCTGCTCTCCTTTCATAGATTCCACACCTACAAATCAGTCTGAAGCAGTCTCCTGCCTTCTCCCCTTGCTTCTGTCCCCATGCCCTCTGTGGGTATTGCTTCCAATAAATCTCATGTGGGTTCATCTTTTGATGTTTGCTTCTTAGAGGACACAGGTTCAAATCCCAGCTTTTTTACTTATAACTTCAAGGTGTGGCATGAAACAAATAAACAGTTTTCCCCTCAGTTTCCAGATCTGCAAAAATAGGGAAAGAATAGCACCTACTTTATACTACTGTTGCGAAGATTAAATAAACCATTGTGTGCAAAGTACTGAGAAAGGTGCTGGCGTATGGAACACACTGTGCTAGTCATCACAAAAACTTCAGTGCTTTACCTGAATGGGAACGGGGGAAGGGTGTTGGGAGAGGATGAAGGAGTGATGATGAAGGAGACAGTTCAAATAATGCTGTGCCCAGATACAAAGGTATCACTGCCAGTCTAATTAACATGCACTGGGAGAGGTAGATGGGGGTGGACCCAGGGGGAAACACACCAAGTGCTATGTGAATGTACATCTATATCACTTCAACCTCACCGTGATGTGTAATTGCAGTGCACCAATAAAAGCATAAACAAATAAAGACATTAGATCAATGTGTGAGGAATGTTAAGTTCCTGGCAGAAGTAAGCATTGTTGGTACTTCACTTATCAGCAGAAGGTTAGATATAGAATGGCCCCTGGAAGCGCTCACAAATTGGAGTTGATGTAATTGGGACTTGAGGGCTGTAATCCTAGCAGTGAATAAATTCATCATAATGGATATATCCGGGTGGTGGCTGGAGAAAGTGGACCCCTGGGGAGGGTGCAGCCTTAGGGATTATATATATATATATATATATATATATATATAGTTATATAGTTATATATAGTTATATATATAGTTATATATAGTTATATATATAGTTATATATAGTTATATATAGTTATATATAGTTATATATAGTTATATATAGTTATATATAGTTATATATAGTTATATATAGTTACGGTTCCTCCTTCTCCTGCTTGCTCACTTGTTTTCGGCCTCCCTGATGTGAGCAGAGCCTGTGTGCTCTCTCTTCTCTGCTTCCTGCCACCATTTTCTATGATCCGAGGTCCCTGGCCTCACATGGACTGAACCCAAACCTTAAGAAAGTAAATCTTTCCTCTAAGTTAAGTGATCAGTATTTAGATTATAGCTGTAAGCATGCTGACCGGAACAGAAGGTGCTCCTGATTCCTTGTTCCAGGGATGAGATGATTTCTCCCGCTCTCCGTGATGGATATTGCTACATTGTGCATCTCCAGATTAGCCTGAATTGCTCCAGAATAAGTTGTTGAGTGTCTAAGCTCTTCATTATTTTGTCCTAATTATATTAGCTAAAGTCAAGGTCCTTGCTTCTGCCTACACTCACTTGTTCTTACATCCTTAGCCTTTGGTGGAAAAGAAGAGCTGCTTCCGTCCTGTTTATGACAGTCAAGAAAAGTATGTCTCCACCAGTTCTCCTTTTCTCTAGACTAAACATTTCATGTCTTCTGAAGCTTTCCTTTTGATCCTCATTTCCAAACTATTTATCACTTCTACTCTCCTTTTCTGAATGCTCTCCAGAGTTCCAAAATGTTGACATGCACTGAAGAAAGGTCTCCAAAAGAGGTTTAAGCGATTGGAAACAGAAACAACAAGAACTGTGCCTTTCTTTCTCTCAAGGCCTGCAATTAATAAAATCCAAGGAAGGCAGTTTCTTTCTTTAATTTATAATTTCACTTTATTGGCCAGAAAGCCACAGACTAATAAACAATTGGGTGGAGAAGACTTCTTCTGTGCCTGGGTAGAGTCACTATAAAAGAAACTAAAAGTTTCTCTTCCTAATTGGGAAAAAATATATTTTTATCAAGTAGCTAATTTGTAAGACATAATATTATTTAATTTGCATGTCACCTGCTAGTTGTCATCCAACTGAGGTAAATTTCAAGGGTCAGAATTTAAATTAAAACCTGCCTGAAATATTGTTTAACAACAAACAAACAGGAACTGATGATTAGCTCAGTGGCAGAATGCACCTTTAGAATGGGTGAAGCCCTGGGTTCAAACCCCAGAACCACAAAAAAACAATAGCCAAAGAAACTCGCCCAACAAAACTTGAATTTTCTTCTACAATGCATCCTTTCTTGCCGAAAAACAACTCAATAGTGGCATTTTGTATTCCCACCAGAAACATATGCGAGTTCTAGTGGCTCCCGTTCTCTTCAACACTTGATATTGTCAGTAATTTTTACGTTAGCTATGGTAATAGGTGTGTAGTGCTACCTCTTTGTTAATTCACATTTCTCCAGTGGCTAATGTTGAATCTTTCATGTACCTGTAATAAAGTGTGTCTGTTCAAATCTTTTGCTGACCTTTTAACTGTTTTCTTAGTTTTAAGTTTAGAATTATATATATGTATATATATTCTGGATACAAGTTCCTTGTCATATATGTGATTTAAAAGGTTTTCATGGTCTCCCGATTATCTTGTCTTTTTATCCCTTAAAGTAAATACTTCTTAGGCCAGGGATGTAGCTCTGTGGTCTTTCATGCACAGGACCATCAGTTCAATCCCCAGCATTGCACAAGAATAAAATACACAAAGCAAAACAAAACAAAAACATTTCTTTAGGAGTTGCAAGTCTTATTTATTACTGAATTCTCATTGCCTAATAGGATATCTAGCTTAAAACAGATGTGTGATTAATGCTGGATAGATGGATGGATTCCTTCTTCATGATTGGCCACCAATTTTTCTTGATAATAAATATATGAGAAATGAAAAAAAAAAAACAGTGACTAGAATGTTTTGCTTGGGATCTTGTTTTTAAGTGGATACTATCTTTTGTGTTACTCCTTCTTGTGAATCAGACCTGTTTATATTTTTTCTCCATTTACTAAATGTGAATGTAAAGCCCAGTTTTCATGGCAACCAGAGTTTGCTTTGTAATAATCACAAGCAAAATAATTACAGATAATATGGGAGGACTGGACTGGTGGCCTGTGCTTCTATTGGTTGGTATTGTGACAGGCAGAGTCTAGGTCATAGTACAGGCCTGGCACTGTGACAATGACATGAATTTGTAGAAGTGAAGCGGAGGAGCTTGAATTTCACCCATAGAATCGTGAAGAAAACGATGGGTTTTCTCAGATAGACTGAAATAGTCTCTAGGAATTTCCCCTTCCTTTGTTACTCCAGGATTATCCAGAGATACTTCCAACAAAGTCATCTCAATTAGCCACCCTTCACCCAGGTGCAAAAGCTTGGCCTTATCTCCAAATAGAAAAATAGGAGACAACCACTCAAAGAGGGAAATTGGAGATTTAGGACAACAAGAGGATAGTAGGGGACAGGAAGGCCGTAAGACAATGAGTCCTAAGGCTCCCTAAAACTAACAGAGCTGTGCTTTTATAAACGTGTCATCTGAAACTAATAGGGATTGAGAGAATTAGCTTGCAATTCTCAGGCCCTAGTGTTTAAAAAAGAAAAACCTAAAAGATACGTGTGCTCCAAAAAACTATAAGGAACTCAAACTAAAATAAAATTTAATTATAAAATACTTATAAATAAGTCCAGGTCTAGTGGCACATGCTTGGAATGCCAGCACTTGGAAGGCTGAGATAGGAGGATCGCACAGGTTCGAAGCCAGCCGCAGCTACTTAGTGAGGCTCTCAGCAACTTAGTGAGACCCTGTTTCCAAATAAAATATAAAATAGGTCTGAGAGTATACCTGGAGGTAGAAAGTCCCTGATGGCCACCCCCAGTACCACAAAAATAATACTTACAAATACTAGTAAAGTACTTTGGTATTTATGGGAGCAGCTCTTTTTTATTTTTTTTACACCAAAGGCTAAAATAGTTAAGAACAAGTAAGTGTAGGCAGAAGCAAGGACCTTGACTTTAGTAAAATAATTATAAATACTTCCCTCACAAATTTTCCAGCTCTCCTGGATTTATCTAAGCAAAGGACGATCTGGAACAGAATCAACAGATCAGAGATGCAAACACCGAAGGAATGAATAAGAACCTCATGGTTAAGATTAGGCACACTAGTCTGACTTGGTTTTGCATATTTAAATATCATGCTGAAGTCACTTTGGAACGTCTGCAACCAATCATTTTCCCCAGTTAGGAACCAAGCTAGGATGGAAATAAGAGTCCAAAACAACCAAAGCCATTAAGAATAAGGTAACCCATGAGTCACAGGGTTTTACAAGAAGCTATTGGATCAGAGAATAATTTTCGCACCCATTCCTTTTACATGATGTATTAGAGTCCAATGCTGGGTCTTGGCTCTTTCTTTCAGCCTTCTTTCTCCTTTCTGGAAATCCACATAAATCAAATTCAGGAGTGTGGACCCCCTGAAGACTGGACTAGCATGGTACAAGCTGCATGATCCTGGATTTAAATCCTTAAGGAGTAAAGTGAAGACTTAGATTAGATGGGTTCTATATACCTTACTGGGGCTACCATAACTAAGTACCACCAACTAGTGGGTGTAAACAACAGAAATGTATTTTCTCACAGTTCTGGAGGTAGAAATCCAAGATCAAGGTGGAAGCAAGGCTGTTTTCTCTTGAGTCTCTATCTTTGGCTTGCAAGTGGTACCTTCTCCCTGGTCCTTGCATGGTCTTCCATCAGTGTGTATCTATGCCCTAATCTCCTCTTCTAAAGATACCAGTCATAGTGTGTTAGCGCCCACTCTATGACTTCATTTTGAGTTAATTACCTTTTCAAATACTCTATCTTCAAGTGCCATCATATTCTGAGGTATCTGGGTCTAGAGCTTCATCATATAAATTTTAGAAGGGGCACAGTTCAGCCCATAAGAGTCAAAATTTTTCTGCACTTTTTCTAAAGATGGACCTATTGAATTTGTGGCCACTGGAAGCTCTCCTTTAAGGATCTCGTTTTAGGATTACTTTTTTGCAAGGACAACAACATTCCCACCTTACTCTGTCTTCAAGATGAATCCCATGTCTTAGCTTTGTAATTACAAGAAATAAAATCACATTTGGCTTCTTTATTATAGGATCTAAGCCAACTCCAGCAAGGCCCTAAAGATAATAAAACACTGTTCAAAATATGCTGGACGTGGAGGCACATGCTTGTAATCCCCATGCTTGGGAGGCAGAGACAGGAGGATTATGCAGGTTCAAAGCCAGCCACACTGGCTTAAGAGACCCTGTTTCCAAATAAAAAAATATATAAAATAGGTCTGGTAGTGTAGCCCAGAGGTAGAAGGGCTTCCAGGAACCCCAGTACCACCAAAAAAATAAAAAATAAAAAAAATCATAAAGGTCCATGGATCTGGTTATCATGTTTTTTTTTAAGGAAGAAATCCCCTGGTCTCTGCTATAAGTGACTTCAGGTGACAAAAAGACTTGTCCTTTTTCTTATGCCTCTACTATTCCTGCTGTCACCTGATCTTTCTGATGTATTTGAGTTTGAACTCCTTGAGATGGAGATGAATGGATTGACCAATCAGCAGTCATTGCACAATGCCTCAATGAGGTAGAACTCTTCTAGCAGGTCACCCCATTGACCATGTTTAGCATGGAGATGAGTTGAGTGTCCAGTCAGCAGTTACCACACACTAACTGTATGGCACGGACCTCTTTCTACCAGGTCATCCCATTGGTCATTGATTAGCCTGGCAATGGCTAACTCTCTCTGTCACTTATCTCTGGTCCTATCAACCTGGTGATGAGGCCACATGATTCTACTTAAGATGACTGATGACCAAGGAATTTCAATGAAAGAACATTGAGAGTTCCCAGTATTCTTAGATTCCACAGAAGCAGAAAATTGGACATCAGGCACCTCACTAAGTACAGTCACACATTGCTTAACAATAGAACTATGTCCTGAGAAATGTGTTATCAGGAGATTTTGTTGTTATGAAAACATCACAAGTAGGATCAGAGGTGATATAATTTGGGGGCCCACTGTCATATTAATGATCTTGCAAGGACAAATGTTGTGCAGCATGTGACTGTATGCCCAGTGGATTCCACCTCTTTCCTTCCATTTATCAAGAAGCTAAAAAGTAATTCCTATTGGTGACCTTCACTTTTTCACCTTCATTTCTTATTTATCCTAAGGTCCTGGGAGCTCTGAGCCTCTTCCTTCTTTCCTTCCTTCCTTCCTTCCTTCCTTCCTTCCTTCCTTCCTTCCTTTCTTTCTTCTTTTTTATTTATTTATTTTTTGGCAGTACCCAGGATTAAACCCAGGTGCATTCTACCTCTGAGCTACACCCTCAGCCCTATTTTTTTTTCAGTTTTGAAACAGGGTCTCACTAAGTTGTGGAGGGCCTCACAAGTTGCTGAGGCTGGTCATGAAGCTGCAATCCTCCTGTCTTAGCCTCCCAAGTACTGGGATTACAAGCATGTACCACCATGCCTGGCTTTGAGCCTACTTTTTTTTTCCTCTTAACTCTAGCTAAAATTAACCCTAAATTTAATATCTATTGTCTTCTTTCCTTGAATTTGTTGCTGTGTTTAAAATCATCAATTGACTACCCCTCCTTGGTTTGTAAAGTTCTCTAGCTTAGTTTCTGTGACTGTGTTATGGTGGGGGTGGCAGGAATGGTCAGCAAACTGTAGGGGAAGGCTTGACCTCAACGGACTTGGAAATGAATCCTGATTCTTCCCAACACTCATTGTAGCATTTTCATGTTGATTCTGTTCCGCTCAAGACATTTTATTTTCATGCACCTATTATGGATGGAACGACTGCATCATGAGGGAAAATTCCAGATAACACCAGGGTTTGAGCTTAGATGAATGAGAGAATAGATGTGCAGATACACAAACCTTAGCTCTTATACTCAATTGGATGCTAAGATCTAAAACGGATTCTACTTTCATAATGTCTCCCAGACTCATTTCTGTTTTTTATTCCTGCTACCCTGGAAGAATGCTTTACTCCCTTTGCATTGGCCTAGTGATAAACTGAGTTCTGAGCAGTCCTTGGGAATTCCAGGGATATTCCTCAGGGCTCTCTGTGGGTGGGAAGAAAACAAAGTGGTTATGTCTTTTCCACAGGGTCCGTTACTGCCTCTTCATTTTAATAAGATCAGTTCTACTTTTATCTGTTTTAAGATTTTTCTTATTAGAAAAAATATTTTCATTTCATTTAACATAGCTCACATATTGATTTTGCCTCATAATTTATCTATCTTCAAAGTGCCATCTCTATAATATGCTTTAAAATCAATTTTCAGATTATTTCTACTAAAGCACGTTTCTGACCATGTCATATTCTATTGTCTGGAATGTATTGATCAATATGGTAACCATTTTCCACATAGGACTAATTGAATTAAATTAAAATTTTAGTCCCAGCCGGGCGTGGTGGCGCGCTTGGGAGGCGGAGACAGGAGGATCGTGCAGGTTCAAAGCCAGCCGCGCTGGCTTAAGAGACCCTGTTTCCAAATAAAAATATAAAATGGGTCTGGGAGTGTAGCCCAGAGATAGAAGGGTTTCCAGGAACCCCAGTACCACCAAAAAAAATATTTTTTTTTAGTCCCTTAGTTGCATTAACTGTACTTCAAGGCTCAGAGTCAGTGTAATCCAGTGGCCGCCATTTTGTACAATTCATATTTAGAACTGAATTTCCATTGTTGTAAAATTTCTGTTGAACAGCACTATCCTAGATAGCTAGATAAAAATTTCTAATCTTTGCTAATGTCTTTCTTTCCGTAGTTCTTCCATGAGACATACCTACTCACCTCACAGCCCGTGCCTCAGTTTACCCAGCCCCACTCAGTGTAGCTTTTGCACCATCACTGCATGTTCAAATCTTACTCCCCACTTACACATTTTCCTCTATGAAATCCTTTATAACTTTCCAACTCAAAGTAATTCATTCTTACTGAGAACTCTCAAAAGACTTTAAGTGAAGCACTCTAGTACCATCTCTCACATTGCTTCTAGAATAATAACCATCTGTGCATCTGTTTTAGCCTTTAACATGGTAGAAGTTCATTGGAAGTTGATTCTAAGAAAGGATTTAAATGTGAGTATTTAAGAGGTGATCCCAATAATCACCAAACAGAGGAGGGGGTTGATAAGAGTAAGAGGGGGAAAAGTCAATTACAGACAGATTGTGACTTCTGTCACTGCTGTGAGGAATCTCACTAGGGGACCATGTTGAATGCAAGTACCCCAACTGAGACCAAGAAGACTAGGTATTTACTTACCAGTGTCTTTCTCATTGTTTGCTTGAGGGCTGCTCCAAGAAAAAAAATAATTCTTGGACATTTCCATTCAATCCTATATTCAGACCAAACACACTTGGCTAGAAAAAAGAAATCCCTGTAGCAGAGAGTTGCAGGTACTCACAGCAAGAAGCCTTTCTGTACAGCAGGGGGTGCTGGGATGCCACAAGCAGGCCACCAACTGCATCTTCTCCAGCACCCAGCAAACCAGAAGTCAGGTCCCCAAGGACTGAGTCATTTGTGTGTCTTCCTCAGTGACCTAACAGTGAAAGTCAATCAATAGTTGTTTAATGAATCAATACATTATCCCATGGATATTAGGTAGTAGAGAAGAACCGAATGATTTGAATGCATGAAATCATTCCATGTCAATACAGAAAAATCACTGAATAGACCTACCTAAAATTTTCTATGGGCTTTGACATTCAGACTTATAGACCAGATATTGTACAAGTATGAAATTGCTCATCGAGACTATTCAAGAGCTCTGGGATTGCTTCAGAAGCTTCCCTGGTTGCACCCAGTGGAACATCTTCTGCTGCCCTTGCTGCTAACCTTGACAGTGCATCTACAGTAGCCCTAGAGGAGCCATATTTTGATATTTCTACAATTATTCAATTATCTGCATGAGACAGGAAGGTGAGGGAGCAGTGTTTTAAACAAGAATGAAAGTGTGTGAGCGTGGTGTATATGGGTTTGGTTGTGTATGTGGCATGGGGTTGTGTAGAGTATGTATGTGTATGGTGTGCAAGTGGTATGTATATGTGTGTGCATGTGTATGTGTGATTGTGTGTATGTGACCTGTATGTGTGTGTGCAAATGTACAGTATATGTTTGCACATATGATGTGTGCATGGTATGTTTGTGTTTGGTATATACAGATGGTATATGGATTGATATGTATATATGTGTGTGCACATATGTTTGGTGTGTCTGGATGTATGTGTACATGTGTGTGTTGCTGAGAGTCATCAAAGGTACATGTTGCATCCCCCCTCCCAGTGTGGCAGAGGGCAGCTGCCCACCCCACTATGCTGACATGGGGATGGCAGGGCTAGTACCATAAAAGCCACCCATGCCTGTGGCCTCTTTCTGACTCTCACAAACAGTGAGCTGCAGAGAGAGCAGAGCTCCCATGTCAGCTGTCCTCATTGCACCCCTTGAAGCACATGCCTTGTAGCCAAAAGAGTGTCCTTACCAAACATGCTATCTGGCCCGACCTCCCACTGTCATTTGTCATCTCTGCAGACTGTGTACTTAATTAAGAATGACTCAAGCCTCCCTCTTCTTATACTGCAGTTTAACTCCTACCCAAATTGTGACATTTTGACAGCAGCTTCTCAAATGATCAAAGCCTGTGACTCAATCATTAGAGTCAAAAAAGATAATGTAAAACAAGGCCAGAAATTATCCCTGGACTTCCCCAGGAGGGCAGGACACAGTCAGGGGCAGGGCTAGCTGACAGCTCAGGTTTCAGGAAGAAAACAAGAAATAACATGAGATGTTCTCTTCTTTATCCAAATGAATCTTCCAAGGGTGTGGTTAGGGCCCCCCCCATAAGCAGTCAGGTGTCCCAACAGAAGGGGCTATATCTGTAGTAACTCCAGTGAACAGTGCATAGAAGCACAGGCAAGATGAGTCTGGTATATAAGGTTCTGGCCACGGAGCCCATTCAGTTTCCAAAGAGCCAGAAGCACACATGGAATCCCAGTGCTTGAGAGGCTGAGATAAAAGAACCACAGGCTTAAGGCCAGTGTGCAATAATTTTGGGAGACCTTAATTCAAAAATTTTTAAGGAGTCTAGGGGTGTGCACATACATGTATGTATACACACACACACACACACACACACACACACACACAGCCTGGAGTAGGTGGATCCATATGGTTAATGAGGTAGAAGCTCCAAACAGGTATCAAGACTGAAGCCCAGATTGTGGCACCAAGCATAATCCCTGAGGCCAAATCATAGTCTATAGAGTGTAATTCTGGAATGCCTGTCTTTCAGTTCTCTAGAGAGACGCTCACTTTGGGAAGTTATACAACCTACCGCAGGCCTTCATCTTTAAGATAAAACTGATAAGAGTGTCTGTTGTAGGGACTGAAGGATCACCCTTCAATGTGCTCAGTAGATGGGAGCTGTTCTTATGGATGCAGGATCTCAGTGGACAGCTCAGAGAAATCTCATCCTTGTCTAATGGCAATAATGACGCTTTGAGACTTAACACAGCATCAGTAGGGTCTTGCTCACTAATCAAATCCTGAGATACACACCACACTTGTGAGTTTGGGGTTTTCAGAAGCAATCCAAGATTGGTTTGGAAACTAGAGTGGGCCCCAGGTTTGAGAGGGCAGGCGATGTAGAAAGAGATTGCTTGGGTATGAAGCGTGATTTTTAATAGATATTTCTTGCAAAATTGTGAAGTAAAACTGGGAATAGTGTAGCACAAAATATAGGAAGAGTGAGAATGGCCTCCCTAGAACAATTTGACTCTACTTCTACTCTATTTCCAAATGCCTTTGTTATACCACTATAGAATTCCTGTCTGAAATTCCAACTGTTTTGCAACCAAGGAAAGAACCTTTTCTCCAGATGGTAAGGATTAAAAGGTATAAATTACCAGGAGGCAGTGGGAAGAGATGTGGGAGTGGGTATAATCTTTTGTTCCGTTCTATTCCTTTTGTTAGCCCATTGTTCTATAAAGAAGTAGAAATGCAGCCACCAGGTGTGGTGGCGCACACCTGTAATCGCAGTACAGGTACAAGGCTGGCCCAAGCAACTTAGGCCCTAAGCAACCTATTGGGACCCTGGTTCAAGTAAAAAATAGGGCTGTGGGTGTAGCTTGGAGATAGAATGCCCTTGTGTTCAATTCCTAATAACATACACACACACACACACACACACACACACACACACACACACACAGAGAAATGGCTCCTTTGGAATAGCATATGACACAGACAGGTATCCTGTCTGGTTCTAAAGGTCACTTGAGTTCTTTGTGTTTGATATGACTACTTTAGTGCTTGGTCAGCATCCACATATGGTCTAGCAAAACCTCCTCCAGTTTCTCCTCATAATTACAACCACAGAGGACAGATTCTTCTGGCAAATGCCACCATGTTTAGCTTTTCCTCCTCTCCCTCTTGTTGTCAGAGCATTTGAATTTCCAAACAGCAGGGAAGACATACCAAATGGATACTCCCCTACGAGAGCCTCTCCTCACATCATTAGAGTTGGAACAGGACCGTTCTGTCAGGTTTAATGAAGAAGTAATTGACACGTGCCCCACTTTATCAAGCCACAGTGAAGCAAAGTTCATTTGGGGATTTAAAGTGAAGAGGAAAAGAATGTGAAAGAAGGGGTCTGGCAAGGAAAAGACGATTGCGCCATTCTTGGGTGAACTGTCTGCTTCCAGGTGGTCAACATCTGACCCAGTTCCTTAGCAGCCTCTTCATGTAAAAAGATATCTGTATATGATGAAATAATTTTGCAAGTCCCCTCTCTGCAAAATTAAAGGAAAAGGGCATAGCTCCAGGGACTAAATGAAAGTCTAGATGAGCAGAAAGAGATAAGTTTGGCCTGCCTCTGAGGATTTCTAACATCTGCAGGTAGCAGCAGAAGGACTTGCAATATGCTACTTTGTTTTAGAAAGAGCCAGAGCCTTGACCTTCTGCTTTGTCCATACTGCTCGGACTCAGCAAGCTGCTCCTACCACAAAGGCTGAAAGACTCCATCCAGCAACCTCATTCTTTGGAAATGTGCCTGTTTGAAAAAGCACTAGCCTGCTTAAAGACTCTAAATCCGGTCTTAATCTGCTCCAGATAAAAAATATTACAGTAAAGGTAGTTGTTCAAAGTCACTCAGCTATGAAACCAAGGAGCCAAAGTCCTAGGTCATAGTAGTTGGTTGTGTTGAGGCATGACTAGGGGAAGGGAGAGTCCAGTAGGGTTGGCTCACTGTATGGCCTTATTTGCCAGAGATATGAATGCCTTAGATAAAAGAAGTCATCCCCGGGTAAAGAAGTGCAGATTTCTATTCATGGTCCTCTGACATTTTTGGAGAGCCTTGCAGGTCTGAGTGGCTGCTTATGAGAAGCCCCTCATAGACTTGAGAAAGAACCCTTAAATGTGGGTCCATGGAAGGAAGCTTAGGGCTGTAGAGTAATAGCTACTGGGATGCAGGATGCTTCCCCTGCCTCAGCCACATACTGTCATTGTGCTGACAGGCTACCAGGAGTGCAGGAAGGAGGAGCAGTGAACTGAAAATCTGTCTGCCATTATCAGTGACCTGGGGGACCCAGTTATCAAGCCCCCAAGGAGCATAAAGCTCATTACCACGGCTACTTCAAATCCCCAACTCCATTTCTGGAAGCCAGTAGGGCTTCTCAGGAGCATGTATATGATACTCCCTGGGAATTTCCAGAACTAGCTGGGAGGGATCGGAGATGTTCCAAGGCACTCGTAGTCTACAATTTGTGGCCAAGCCACAGGGGACAGCCTTTGCTGTGACTAGCGTGTCATAGAAAAATATGTCATACATAAACGTCGTAAGCATAAAGTGATGGTACGTGGCTGTGAGTTGAACTTGGAGATCAACTTCATTGCTTAAACCACTTGTTAGACGGGAGCCTGAAACCACTGACTTACCATACCTTTGTGCTTGGCTGTGTTTTGTTTTACTGGGATAGGAAGAATAGGATTTGAGCTGATAAGTTCTCCCTCCGTTTGCCCTGTGGCTCATCAGTAAGACAGAAGGTCAGCCAGGGTCAGGGGAGAGTCAAGTTGTAGGATGTCCTCAAAGAATCAGCTCTTCAGAGTTCCAGCCTCCCCCAGCCCCTGCCCCACTTTTGATTTATACCCTACCAGGCTGAAAAGTGCTGATCTCATAGTGTACCCCTCCAATCAGATAAGCTGGCCACAAAGCCTTCTTTCTTCTCGAGCATGTGGGCAGGTTGAGGCTCCACTCTCCTTGAGCCATCCCAGAGCAGAAGTGGCAGCCTTCAACAGTCGCATAGAAGCTGGCCGACTGTCATTCTAAGTGCAGATTGCCAGCCCTCTCGGGCTCCTGTGCACGATTATGGGTAAAGTTTGCATTGAATTTGTCAGAAAAGCAGGAGACTTACAATGTGTTTGGTTCATGCAATTAATTCATTATAAGCGATCTTGGCTACCAGATTTCCTGCAATCGGAATCACAGCCCATTTGCACAATCACTGGACCATGAGATCCCTGTGTATACAAAACAAAGAACTAGAAAACATGGAAACTTACAAACTCCTAAGCTAAAATTGTGGTGCTGCAAATGTTATTTGGGATCCTGTCGATCTCAATATAATATGTAATATGTAAATATAATGCATAATAAAAATATAATCTAATATGAATATCTAGAGATATCATCTGGCTGTCAGAAGCCAGCTACAACACAGACCATACTTGTCATGCTTCTAGATGGGGCAAAGATTAGGTGCAGCATTGTTTATAAATTATAGGCTTGTAGATTCCTCCTCCCTTTTCAAGGATTAAAGAAAACATAACCTGCTCTGCTGCATGTAAAATTTAAAAAAAAAAAAGGATTTTCTTGTCTTTTGTCTGCACACCAAGCTTAAAACAGAGCTATTCATCAAAATAAGCCTTTTGTGTTTTAGAATTCATTGGAGCGTTTCTGACACATTATCCTTATATATGCTAGCATGCAGTTCTGAAGCCTCTTTTCTCTTTTGTCAAGCTCGCCTTCTACAAGAAAGGGACAGAGATAAATTAGGGGCTGGCTCCACCTGGTGTTTTCAATAGAAAACTACACCTCCATGTACAGTTGATGGATTGCTCTCTGTGGATAGTTTGTTCTCTTGTGCACCTAAACACAGTAAAAATACTAATAGAATACTAACTGCCAATTAAATTACTAAGTTTAAGAGATAAAATTTTAAATTAAAACACTGATTCAAAATACAAAAATTACTAAAACCATGCCCCAGAAGAGACTAATGAAGGTATTTGCCAAACATTTTTCTAAGGGCTGTATGTGCTATTATTTAGTCATTATAAAATGCAGGGGCTTAGAAAAATGATAATAATTTGTTATCTCTCATGGCGCCCATGGGCTGGGGCCTTCTATCAGTTCAGGTGAAGGTTCTGGTTAGAGGTTTCTTTCTCATGAGGTTGCAGTCAGACAGGGCCTGGGGTCACCTCCAAGTCTTGTTTGCCCCCTCAGCCAGGTAGCTGAGCTAGTGATGCTGGATGAGCTGGGGCAGGAACATCCAGCCCCTCTTGCTGCTATGAATCCCTCTGTAAGATTTCTCCAGTGAAGCCTGATTTCTCCAGCTGACTTTCATCCAATGTGCGGTCTTTCTTGGGACAAGAAAGAAAGCCAAGAGCCATCTATATTGCTCTTTGCAACTCGGCCTCAAACGTCATGAAGTTTCATTTCTGCTGTGTTTTACTGACAGAGGCAGTTACAAAGGTCCACCCAAGGTCACGAAAAGGGAACGTAACCCCCGCCCCTCCACCCAGAAGTGCCAGTGACGTGGAAGGAAGATGTGGCATGGGATATATGTTTGTGTGGCTGTCTTCATAAAAATAAAATCAACCACAATGGTTTTATCTGATTCCCCTCCATATATAGGAGGCTTCTACTATCACTATCCTAAATATTCATTTACAAAACTGAGGTCAAGAGACATTAAATAATCTTTTACCCATGCTCTCTCAATATCATATTAGAGTGTCGTCTAATAAGTACCTAAAGCGCCATCTATGCAAGGCCTTCAGTCTTGGCATTACTGACATTCTGGGGTGGGCAAGTCTTTGTTGTGAGTGGCTACCTCTGTGTTATAAATTATTAGCAGCACCCCTAGCTTCTACCCATTAGGCTCCAGTAGCACCCTGTGTTTAGTCACTGAGACAAAAAATCAACTTATGAAGGGAGTGTTTTATCTTGGCTCATGGTTTCAGCCCATGGCTAACTTGCCCTGCTGCTTTGGGCCTGTGGTGGCAGAGGACATCACAGTGGGAATATGTGGCAGAGGAGGCCTGTGCACCTTATAACTGTGGGAAGCAAAAGAATGTGGGTCCAGGATCCTAAAGTCCCCTTCCAGGGTACATTCTCAATGATCTAACCTCCTTCTACTAGGCTCCACCTCATAAGGATTCTACCACCTCCTGACCGTGCTATAGTTTGGGGACCAAGCTTTCAACACATTTGTCTTTTAGGGACATTCAGAATTCAAACTATGGCACACCCCTTTGTCCCTTCATTGTATCAGTCAAAAATGTCTCCAGGCCTTACGGGCACGCTAACCAGTTTGAATCTAACCTGCAATCTTATTTTAGCATTTCTTCGGTCCATTGACTGTGTACAGTCATTCTTCCTTCCCTCTTTTAACTATCACTGTTTTCACGTTGGTTCCTGCATTCATAAGTTAAATAAGCCTTGCCACAAGCACACAGGGGCATGCATAGGAGCCAACTTTGTGGCAGTGTAAGGAATTTTTTCCAAAGGGTGAATATGATATCTATTCAGATCTCCCTTCAAGGAGGAGCTTGCGGATCAACTATGAGTGGCGTAATTAGGTTACAACCTTGGTTCCGTTTCCTCTGGTTATCCAACCAATAAGCCCATGATTTTCCTAGGCCCCTCCTCTTATCAGTGAATGAGCACAGCGGGGGTTCTAGGACCTGACCATTTCTGTTCTTCATATTCTGGAGCTTCTTTGGACTGGCTGAAACTTTTGTAAGGTACCATTTAGGTTTGAGTTTCTTCCTAATTACCTTTCCTCCTTCCCCCTCACCTTTCATGGGTGACAGACTTGCTTTGTGGCCTGCGTATCCTACAAAGCCCTTTTGTGCTTTGGGTGTCATTTGAAGTTGACAGCCAGCATGTTGCCAAATTTCTGTCCTGGAATAATATTCTTAGAAATAGCATGACTTGCCTCCGGAACTCAAGGAGGCCTCCTAGGCACCGTGTTTTCTTCTTTGAGATAGGGGTTTTAAGATACAATAGCTAACTTTTGCTTTTGGAGGGGATATTGCAGCATGAATCTGACTACTGAATTTCATAACATCTTTTGCTAAAGAGGCAGGACCCGCATAAATGAAATCCCATCAAAACAAACTGCCTTCAGTTTTAAATAAAAGAGCTGTGTGATTTTTAAAGCAAAGTTTTGCCTACTGCTTCTACAAAGTCACCAGCTATGGGGATTTTGACAAGGACTGTCAAGACATGAAAGGAAGCAGAAGGCAGCAGTTGGAATGCTAATGCATCATTATGTTCCTATAACTCTTCACAGAAACATAAAGCTCCTTTAACCACTTATCAGGTGGCCTTTGAAATCTGTGGGTGGTAAAATTTATTTCCACTATATTTATATATTAAGACCTTCAGTTTTAACAGGACATTTACAAGTAAATATAGGTTTCTTGTCCAAAGTTAATGGAGAATACTTTTGGAGTTCCTGGTTGATATTTTAACATCTGAGATTTATTATTTTCAGTTGTCTAAAAGCAGCAGGTAATCAAACCTGTTGACAGACAGATAGTACGTCTACACTGCTAGATATCTTGCAAAGGGAGAAGCTACATGTATTGAAATTTGATTGCACAATTGCTTTTGAAGTCATGTCTAGATTTGCTTGGTTTATATTTAACTAACAACATCAACAAAGAATACATATATTCTTTTGAATATGATTAACTAGGTACACGTTTTAAATTCATGTAAGAAACTACTACAGAGCAGCTTTATTAAAGGAGCTCTGGAAAGAAATCGGAACACCTGGGGCCTCTGAATCATCTATTTGTCAACTTGAAGCCTCAGGCAAGTCAAAATACTTTCAGTAATATGAAGAACCATAAGTTTATTATAAAGGCTATATAAGGTAGCATTAATATTAGTGATAACAATAATATTGAATAGATTGCTTTTATTGGGGACTTACCTAATGCTAAGCGCTCAAACTTTTTAAATTTAATTCTCACAAAACCCCATGAAGTAGGCCTATTATTCTCCTTTTGAAAGTTGAGAAAGCTCAAGTTTAGAGAAACTGAGTGACTTGCTAAGTCAAGTAGTAGAGCAAGAATCCAATCCAGGTGTCTTCAGTGTGGAGGTGCAATACGAGTTGCATTTTTTACCAAACATACATAAATAATTATTTATTAATTAACAAGCATACATCAAATAATTAAGATATGCTAGATCTGTTTGCTTCTCTGGGGCTTCTCAAACAAGCTAACACATTTTATGACCACCTAAATTATATTATGTGACCAAATCTGCATTTTCAGCTCAACTTTCGCTGAGCTCAAACTGTACACCAAGCGTCCTCAAGTGTCCGTCAGGCATCTCAAGTTCTATATGGCCCTAACCAAACTCATCACTGCCCTGTAAGGTGTTGCTCCATCTGTGATCCCAAACCAGTGAATGACTCAGCTGTTCATCCAGCTGCCTAAAAACAGAAATATGAGAGTTGAGGAGAGAGGTTGTAGTTCCTAATACATTTTTTTTTTTAATTGGTGGTACTGGGGTTTCTGGAAGCCCTCTACCTCTGGGCTACACTCCCAGACCTATTTTATACTTTTTTTTATTGTTGGAAACAGGGTCTCTTAAGCCAGTGCAGCTGGCTTCGAACCTGCGTGATCCTCCTGTCTCTGCATCCCAAGCGTGGGGATTACAAGCGTGGGCCACCACGTCCGCCACGTGCCGTCCCAAATACATTTTAAGTCTTCATAAATTATTGACATGCTACTTAACCCCATATTATCACTGAGCAAGTTTCCCTTTTGGACCTTTGTAATATCAATAGTGTAACTTCTGTTTAGGTGCTATGTGCCCTGCATATTACTCTATTTTATATGTTATTATACTATATTTTAATGATAGATTTTCATGCTTATCTCTTCCCCCAACCAACACAATCCATTAGAACTTATTGAATGATGGGAATGCTTTATGTGTGGGATCTCCAGGAGCAGCCAGTAGTCACATGTTCACTGAGCACTTGAAATGTGGCTAGTGTGCCTGGGGAACTAAGTTTTACATTCCATTTTAACTTAATGTAATTTTAATTTTAAATAGCCACACGTGGCTAGCAACTACTATTATACACAAGGTAGTACTAGACTCTGAGCTCAGAGAGGGCAAAGATTAACTATTTCTTGTGCCTTTTTATGTATCTGATGCCTAGAACATAGAGGATTCTTAGAAATATGTGGTGAATAAATAGATATATACATACATTTTTTGGTAGTAGAATATGGAAAATTTTACTTACTATAAATATCAAGCAACCATTTACTTGGGAAAATAGTAAGCACCAAATTCTTATTTTTATTGGTGCATTGTATTTATACATCATAATGGGGTAAAAAACTTGTATAGACATAAATGCACACATCACCCAGCCAGCCCCCACCCAGTCCCCACCCCACTCCCTCCCCATCCCTCCCCTCCATGTTTGGCTTAGTAGTTGACTAAGATATGAATAAGTACATCGTGCGCTTTAAAGAGTTTTCTTCTTCCCCCCACCCATCCCCACAGTTAGGTTGCCTTTTTTGCTCCTCTATATGATCTTTTTCACCTGAAGTTCCTCCTATGACCCCTTTCACCTTAGCTTTCACATATTAGGGAAAGCATCTGATTCCTTACTTTTTGAGACTAACTAATCTCGCTTAGCATAATGTCCTCCAGTTCCATCCATTTTCCTGTAAATGCTGCAATTGTGTTTTTTTTACACCAAATTCTTGGTAAACAATAAGTTATTGCAAACAGGTTTCCAGGAATGGAGAAGTGACTTTTGTCAACCTACACTCATATAACAAATATAAATTCAATAAAAAATAAAAATATAAAAGACAATAATCTAGCCGGGCATGGTGGTGTATGCTTGTAATCTCAGCACTTGAGAGGCTGAGATAGGAGGATCACACAGGTTGGAAGCCAGCCTCAGCTACTTAGTGAGACGTTCAACAACTTAGTGAGATTCTGTTTCCAAATAAAGTATAAAATAGGTCTGGGAGTATAGCCCAGAGGTAGAAGGCCCCTGGGTTCCACCCTCAACACACACACACACACACACACACACACACACACACACACACACAAAATAAATCCATCATCTTTTAGGCTTTGAGAACTATAGGACAGAGTATGGGAGACCATGGCAATAAAAAATAAGGAGAGAAACCCTGGAAAGGTGAGAGCCCTGGTCAGGGTGGGAAGAGCAGGACTGTATAGAAATCTGCTCAGGATCTCTGATTCCTGTACTGGGTATGCAAGGTAAGAGCTCCAGACAGGTCAACCAGGTCTCAAAGAATTGATTGAGTTGTTCTCTCTTCTACTATAGAAAAAGCAGAGTTGGAGTTTGATTGAAGTCAAATTAACTATCTGTTTTCAAACAAAAGCAAATAAACAAAGGAATGATGTTCTTCAGAGGGATAAAACAAAATCTCACATCCCTACCCTGTATCATTCACAATGTACAAGTGATCCAAAATTAATTTCTTATAAAGAAACAGGAAAATTCTACCTATACTCCATTCAAAAGGGAAATAAGTGGAGAATGATCCTGATTTCCCCCCATTGTTGGAATTAGATAGCTATGATAACCATCTCCGGGATTTCTGCTCATAATGAGTAAGAAAACAGAAAATATAAGTGAAGGAATCAAACATATAAAAAGAATGAAATTAAGATCTGAAAAAATGAAACAATATAGTATTTGAAATTTATAAACTCACAAGATGCCTTTTACAGCAAAATGAAATGTGAACAGAAGTCTATAAAATTGAAGATAGTCCAAACAAAAGCATTCAATCTAAAAAAAGAGAAGTGAGAAAAGAAAGCATCTCAGTGAGCTCTGGGGACAGTGGAGAATGTTTTAACACGTAGATAATTCTAGAATCAGGAAAAGGGAGGAAAGAGAAAAAAATTGAGGAAATAATGTTGAAACTTCACCCAAGTTTGGTGAAAGGCATACATTTACAGATATAACAAGTCCAGTGACCCCCAAGCATGGGGGCACAAAGGAAATCACATCTAGGCGCATCAGGGTCAGACTTCTGCAACTCTACCAAAAGAACTTTTGAAAGCAATTACGGATAAGCGATAGATTAAAGGTAATGAGACAAATTAATGATTTCTTCTCAGAAACAATGACACAGGAAGACAGTGGAATAGTATTTCTAAAATGGAGAAAGGAGGAGGAAAAAATCTCAGTTCAATATGGTGAAAATAACATTTGAGGAAAAAGGCAAAATAGTCATCATCAGAAAAATAAATTAAAATAACTTTTTTCCAGTAGGTCTGCAGTAGGAAAAAAAATGCAAAAATTCACTTTAATCCTCACATTGTATTGTGGTGTTGATGACATTTTTAGGTAAAGTACACATGACAAACAAAGGAAGAGGTAAATAGATCTGTATATTCTGCAGTTCAGTCAGTATTAAATCTAAGGTGATTGTAAGAAATTAAGGATGTGTATTGTAATCCCTATAGCAACCACATAAACAACAGGCAGTAGTATAACTAAAAAGCCAAAATCCATTAAAAAGGAATTTTTAGGCAGAGCTCAGTTCCCAAAAAATGACAAAAGCAGAAAAACTCAAGACAAAGACATCTAACAAGGCCTATGGTTTCAGCAATATGGCAAATTGGCCAACACCCGGTGAATTAGTGAACACTGGATCTCAGAGCGTCAGCAGCCAAGGAAATAAAAAACCATCAACTAGAAAAGAAAAAGAAGAGAAAGTTGAAAAGAGAAGTAATGTGAAAGCAAAGAACACCGGGAAACCAAAACAGAAGGTCCTTTAAGTGAGAATGAGGCTCAGTTAAGCAGCCAGCGCAAGAAAGCTCATAAGCACAAGTGCATACCACTCCCATTTAGATGATGTAAGACCAGAGTCAAGGAAGACCTGGATCCAGAACAGCTCCAGATGTCAAGCGGAAGCCAACAAATCAGCGCATAGTAGGAGGAGGAGGGATAGCTGGAGTCGGCACAGTGACAGAGAAAAGAGAGCGGGTGGATGAAGTGTCCAGCATGAGAAGTGAGGGTGGTAACATCCGAGGTTCCTTTAGAGGCTGAGACATTTCTGACAGAACTTAGTCCCAGTATGATATATTACTCTGATGACAACCAGGCGTCCAAGTGTATCCTCTGGAGGAAGCATTGCTTAAAGAGTATATTAAACATCAAACTGAATGTTATTTTAGTATAGAAAATTTGAAATGCAGCCAGGTGTGGCGGTGCACGCTTGTAATCCCAGCATTTGAGAGGCTGAGACAGGAGGATTGTGGTTTGGGAACAGCCTCAGCTACTTAGTGAGGCCCTCTGCAACTTAGCGAGACCCTGTTTCATTGTAGTCATGCATCTTACTAGGGTACAAAGTGGTAGAGGCATACATACACACATTACTCATTTAACCTTTCCCCAATTCCCACCCCATTCCCTTCCCCTTCCCTCCTTCTCGTGTTTGGTTTTATGATTGATCTTGATATATTTGTGAATTGTTATCTTTTCTTATCTAGCTAGCTAACACATTTTACCAATGAAACCATCTGAGTCTGAAGTTCTGAGGGAAGGTTTTGAGAAAAAGTCCAATTCCTTTTGCAGCTAAGGACGAACCAATTTTTCATTTCATCTTCTAACAGTTTGGGGTAAGGTATGTTGTTCAGGAAATGTGTCCTTTCCATCTATGTTTTGAATTTGTTAGCATAAAGCTGTTCACAATATCTGTTGGTTCTGTAATATAGTCATATATTTACTCTTGATATTTATTTTTTTCTCATTTTTTCTTGATTAGTCTAGGTAGGGTTTATTATCATTATATTTTTAAAAACCTTAAATTTTTTATATATGTAAGTGTTCTCTATCACTTTTGTTTTCTATTTCATTGATTTTTTTTATTTTCTTACTTCTACTTTAGATTTACTTTGCTCTTCTTTCTCTAAGTCTTATTGTGGAAACCCAAGTTACTGATTGTATATCTTGCTTCTTTACTAAATGAACATCTTTTATTGGTGCATTGCAGTCATATATCTTAATGGAATACAAGATGGTAGAGACATACAGGTACACATCACTCATTTAGCCCTTCCTCAATCCTCACCCCATTCCCTTCTTCCTGCCTCCTTCTCATGTTTGGCTTAGTGATGGATATGTTTGTGAATGTACATCATGTACATTAGAGAATTTTCCTCTCCCTCCATCCCCTCAGTTAGGTACCCTTATTTGCTCATCTATAGTTTCTCCTTCATCTAGAGTCTCTCCTAATACCCTTTTTCTCCCTAGCTTAAAGCTATAAAATTTTCTTTCCTCTGGGCATGGTGGTGCACCCTTGTAATCTCAGTACTTGGGAAGCTAAGACAGGAGGATTGCAGGTTCAAAGCTAGCCTCAGTAATTTAGGTAGGCCCTCCCAACTTAGTGAGACCTTGTTTCCAAATAAGAAATATAATCAGCTGGGGGTGTACCTCAGAGGCAGAATGCCCCTGAGTTCAATCCCCATGCCATAAAAAGTTCTCTTCTACTTTAGCCTTATTTCATAAATTTGATGTTAGGTTTTCACTATCATTTTCGCTACCATTAATTTCAAAGTGCTTCCTAATGTGTTTTGTGATTTTTCTTTGATACATGGATTATTGACAAGCATGTAGAATTTATCTCCCCTAGATGTACCACTGCTCTTGGGTGATCATTTAATTTCATTGTTACTACAAAATATAATCTATATTTATTTTAATTGTTGTAAGTGTATTGAGACTAGTTTATGGCCCATCATGTGTTTTGTCTTGGTAAACATTACCCATGCACTTGAATAGAATATTTATTCTGCACTTGTTGAGTGTAGTGTCCTATAAAGGTCAGTTTAAATAAAGAAGGTTGATAGTAGTATTCAGAACTTTTTTCTATTCTATCAATAGATGAGAATGGTGTTAAAATATCTATCATTATGGATTTGTCCATTTCCCTTTAATTGTGTTACTTTTCTATCTTATCTATTTTGAAACCCCTTAAGAATTCAAACAGAAAAAAACGATGATACTTATATTACCTGTATACTTGGAAAAGATGCTTATTCTTCAATTGTTGTGTAGTGTTCCATAAATGTTAATTAGGTAAAAAGATCAATAGTGTTATTCATATATTTTTCTTTTATTAATTGCCAAGGGGATGGTGTTAAAATCTCCAAAATATTAGTGTAGATTTGACTTTTTACATTTATTTATAAATAAATGGGAAACAGAAGTACTCAAAACTCCAATGCAAAATAAGTAAAGATGAAGATGAAGATACTCACTAAAAAAGGTGATGCATGCCTGTAATCCCAGTATTTGGGAGGCTAAAACAAGGAGGATTACAGGATTGAGACCAGCTTCAGCAACTTAGTGAGATGCTTAACTACTTAGTGAGACCCTGTTTCAAAAAAATTTAAAAGAGCTTGGAATGTAGCTCAGAAGTAGAATGCCTCTGGGCTCAATCCATAATATCAAAAATAAATAAAGATAACCCTAAACTGAATAAAATAAAAACAAAGTTTACTTTAAAATCTACATTGAATGAAAACACACATTTGAATGAGCATGAAGTTGACAAAATCCCCCCAATTCTCTTTTTTCCCCCCAATAATGTTCAAGCATTGTTGAGATGGAGTGTCTACTCTGGTGAGGCAGTTTTGAAAAAGTGTTTTGGGACAACAACAGTCAACACATCATTCCATTCCAAAATACCACGGCAACAGATTCTAGAAATCTGCAAGAGTTTCACAGAGAAGAAACAGCAAAATGAGAGCTGCACTACTGTCTCATTCTGTTTGCAGTTGTTGCAACAGAATTATTGAGGCTGGGTAATGTATAAAGGAAAGAGGGCTAGTTGGCCCACAGTGCTGGAAGCTTCAAGGTCTGAGAGGATGGTGCAGGCATCTGTCGAGGGCCCCATAGCTCATTGTGGGAAGCAGAAGGGCAAGCAGGTGCATGGAGGAAAAGCAACACATGAAAGTAGACTTGTTTTATAACACCAGAAAGAGGAATGTGGGCTTCCTGCCTTCTGAAGCTGATGCAGAAATCTTGACTGTGAAATTTCATGCTACGGTAACTGAGAAATGGAAAGTGAACAGGGAGTGCTGGTGTGGTTTGGCTTAGAGTATGTCTAGTGGACTTTCTTCCAAAATGAAAGTCATGGTAACCAGACTTTTAGAGAAATAACCCCAAGATATCTACACACTCTGCCTTAAATGTGTCTTTGTCAAAATTAGTTGTTTGCTGTGAGTGTATCTATTGCTTTGACAACAAAGATGTTCATTTTTTATCAGTTATAATTGTCATAGAGCTCCACGATATGATTTCTATTTTCTTTCCAAAACAATGACTAAAAAGACAAATGAACTAAAGAGAATTCAAGGGATATAGGGAGGCATGATGCTTTTGAAATCCATGCAGAACTTCTGCAAATACTTGTTTTATGTTTGAATAGTGCAATGGTTTGCATATGATTTACCCTAAAAGGTTCATGTGCTGGAAGCATGGTCCCAGTGTAGTGATTAGTTGATGGAATCGTTTCAAGGTGGTGCCTAGTGGAAGGAAATTAGGTCATAGGCCTCAGAATGGAATCATGCAGGCCTTGTAGTGCTGGTTTCTTTTGAGAATGGGCTGTGATAAGGGATCCTGGTACTTCCCTGAATCTCTCTTCCACAAGCACCCCTGCTATTATGATACTATTTGCTATGAGACCCTCACCAAGGCACCAAGCTTTCAGACTTTCAGAACTACAAGCTAAATGAAGCTCTTTGTTTTACAAAGTACACAATTTCAGGGAGTTTGTTATAGCAACACAAAATAGACTAAAGCAGATCGTATAAATGATGACACAAATGTAAATGATTAGAGTTGAACTTTTATTGTTTGTAATGCATTAACAGATATTGATTAAATCATTAACATCATTATCCATGAAACTGTTCAGTTTTAAAAAATGGCCTTTGGGGGAAAAAATCTCCAAAACTGCATCCTAGGATGATGTCTTTTCAGCCAGCAGCTTAAACACAGAGTTGTATTACATGAAGATATAGAAAATGTTTATGTTTATTGTAAATTTTGATTTGAGGAAGCCATGGACTTAGCATACTGATAAAAACAAAACTTCTTGGGAAGCTCCTAAGGTAATGGCAAGATAATCTATAATATCTCTTCCAATAATTAAGCATACTTTAAACTTTAAAGACATTTTCTTAGAATGGCCCCTCATGTTCTTAAATGCTTATACTGGCATTCTCAGTCAGAGGGCAGCTGATGCAACATCATGCCAACATGGACTGAAGAGAATTATCCAATCTCGGCACATGCTCTAGCAATTTTTACATTGGAGTTTGATGCTTTTGAATGTCACAGAGGAAAGACAGAGATCTTCCAACCCTAAGGCCTCAAGCTCCATATATGTCTCTCCCCAAGAATTCTTTCTTATCATCTGTGCATTAATAAAGTTCCCATATATTCGTTCCTGGTGAGGTTTGAGAAAGAAACTCGGGAAACTGCATAAAAACATCTCAAAACATGACAAAGAAATACTTAAATGGACCAGAGGTCAAGTAATTTAACTTTGTTTAATATTAATTTGAATAAAAATACTATCTTAATTTAATGGCAGACAAAAATATCAAGCTATATATTTAAGTCAGAGCTTTGTAATAGTACTTCAGAAACCTTTTTATGGATCCATTGGCAGCCACCACCCTGTTTCCTACCACTTCAGATATTTTTGTTTACATAATACAGTAATATTAACTTACATTTTAAGAAATCTCATGACTTTTGTGATTGTATATTCTGACAACATAACTCTTAAATGTAAGCTATGCTCAACTCACAATTCCAATAGATGCCTATCTCTTGGGTATCTGCCAGATTTGCAAACACTTCTGTGGCAGTTGACCATTTCACAGTGTACTTTTAATGTTGTATACACACGACTCAAGGGAGGAATTATGGAACAAAGTTATTTTTGCTGTCCACGGTTTATTCTGTATGCTTAGTTCTTCCCTTTCCTCTGATGAAATATAGGGAAGGTCACAAAACTGAGGATTTCAACATTACATTTCAATATCCTGTTACAAGAGAAACCACAGATGCCGTCTCCAGGCAGCCCTATTCACAAGAGGTAACATGGTTCCATGGCCACATGTAATTGTTCAGGTTCTGGCAATCTGACCTAAATGAGTCAAATATGCTTTCACCCATGAATTTAAAAATTAGGTCCAAGAGTAAACCCATCTTTTCACGTGGCTGCAACTATGATCCGCTTTGTGAATTGAAGACCAAAGAAAGGCAGTCTTCAGAGAGAAAGAAAACAGAAGCTAGAGAAAGGGGAAGCAGAGACGGGCAGGAGTACTTCCTGGATTGTGTCAGCTGTCACTTGTTGGTTTAACTTCCTTCTAGAACTCCAGCTCATTCCTGCCGTTGGGTCCTGTGAAAATGCCCCATTATTTTTTAATTCCCAACTTATTATTTTTTCAAGTTGAGTTTTTGTTAAAAGGGCCCAGATTAGCCAGGTATGATGGTGCACGCTTGTAATCCCAGCATTTGGGAGGCTGAGACAGGAGGATTGTGGCTCTCAGACAGCCTTGGCTACTCAGTGAGGCCCTTTGCAACTCAGTGAGACCCTGTTTCAAAATAAAGAATAAAAAACAGGTGACATTAAGTGATTCCTTCATATGACTATTTTCTTAAAATTCTAATCGCTTCATTTTGTTCTTGGGAAGGAAATCATTTCGTCTAATTATTAATGTAGTCAATAATTTTAATACTGTGAGGATAAAGCACTTGAGATTTTTGGCTTTTGAATGTCATTGAGTCAGAAACTTGGCTTGAGTTCAGCATAAATTTATGTGACATATTTTTGGTGACTAAGACAAAACAATGACACTCATTCACATTGCTAAGTAAATATTTTCCAACACTACCCATTGCATATGCCAGTTTTGGGTTACTATAACAAAATACCTGAGATAATCAATGTATAATAAGAAAAGGTTTATTCTGGTTCCTGGTTTTGGAAATTTCTGCCCATGATCCATTGGCTTCATGGCTTTGGGCCTGTAAAGAGGCAGCAGATCTTTATGAGAGCTTATGGCAGGGAAAAAGAACTCAAATCATGAGCCAGGGAACAAAGAGAAAGTGAAGAGGGGCTGGAATCCTACAATACCCTTCAAAGGCACATCTCCAGTGACTTAAAGACCTCCCACTAGGTCCCTCTTCTTGAAGGTTCCACCATATCCTAATAGTGCCATCCTGGGGTCTTTAAATTAAAGAGTCTTTAATTCACAATAATTTGGGTGATATTTATCATCCAAACTATAGTACCAATATACTTTTATTGGTTATTATAACTTTAAGGATATATCTAGAAGACTACATGTAGCAGAGCAACTCTAAAATATGACCCAGCTATACTAATCCTCATTATCTTTCCAAAAGAATTAAAATCAGAATACCATAGTGATACATGCATACCCATGCTGGTAGCAGTGCAATCCACAATAGCCAAACTATGGAGCCAATCTAGGTATACATCAACAGATGAGTGAACAGAGAAAATGTGGCCTATACACACACAGTAGAGTTTTACTCAGCCGTAAGAGGAACAAAATTATGTCATTTGCAGGTAAATGGACAGAACTAGAGAATATTATGCTGAGAATAGCCAGTCTCAGAAAGGGAAGGGTAAAATGTTTTCTCTCATATGTGGAAGGTAAAGAGAAAAAAGAAAACATAAGGGACATTAAATAATGCAGAAAGACTTGAAGGAGGTTAAGAAAGAGATAGGAAGGGGTCAGATGCAGGACCGAATACAGAAACAGTTCAAATAATACTATCGCAATATGTAAAGCCAATCTTTCTAGCTCATGTGGGGAGAAAGGAAGGGAAGATCCCATCCAGTTGGTATGTGGGGGAAATACTCCAAGAGCTACATGCATGGATG
Source organism: Muscardinus avellanarius (assembly GCF_963383645.1). Taxonomy (NCBI): domain Eukaryota; kingdom Metazoa; phylum Chordata; class Mammalia; order Rodentia; family Gliridae; genus Muscardinus; species Muscardinus avellanarius. The sequence goes on from NC_137800.1 coordinate 69,488,455, forward strand.
TTTTGATCACATTGAACCTCACTATGATGTGTAACTACAATGCACTCAAAATAATTTTTAAAGTATTTGTAATTAATTTCTGCTAACTTGATTGAGAAAAGCATTTCTCATAATTTATTGAAAGGCTCTTTGTTGAAGACTACCGTTGGTGAAATATTTGTGATGTGTGCCTCTACCATCTTGTACTTCATTAAGATGTATGACTACAATGCACTGATAAAAATGTTAAAAAAAAAAAGAAAACCAGCATCTAGGGTGTCTTAGGTTTCAGAAACTTGTCTTTTACTAAATGTCTGTAAGAAAACTTATTCTTACATGTTTGAGAAGCTTTAAAGTGAATCAAGCAAAAATTATTCAACAAGCATTCAACACTGTGCTACGTGCTTCAGGCATTATAGGAAAAAAGAAAAGATGACATGGAGACTTTGCCCTCGTTTGCCTGGTAAAATGGTTTTACAGGACAGCCCAGAGCAGTGTGCATGCTGAATTTTAGAAGTTCCGAGATGGAGGAGAGGAAAATGAGCAAACATAAACATAGAGGCTAAGAACAGAGAACACAGGAGCTGTACTGCACTCCTGACAACGTTCCTATCACTCTTTTGAGGGTTTCTTTGAAATAAATGAAAGCTGAAAGAGCCAATGAGAACTTCCTAGAGGAGGTGGGATTTGATCTGGAGTCTAAAGGAAGAGATAGGATTTGAGAGGGAAAAAAGGGGGTGTGCGCTAAATGAAAGGTCTAAGCCAAAGCATGAAGCTGAAAGCACCACAGTTCTGCAGGAAGCAGTAAGATTCACTAGAGCCCGGGTGCATGCTGGGAGCTGTGGGAAGTTACACTGGGTTTATGTGGTGAATAAAGAGATGTCAAACGAGTTTAAACGTGTAACAGCAGAGCATCAGGAGTCACTGAGCCGAGGAATAATGTAATGAAAATTGGCTTTGGGAAGATTAGTTGGGCAGGCTTATGCAAAATGCATTGGAAGGGTGGAGACTGGACGCAGGCAAGCTAACTAGGGCACTGCTGTAGTAATCCTGTGAGACAGCAAAGACCTCATCCAGATGGTGCTGGTGCACCTGTGAGAAAGGATGCACTCTTTCCAAGGAAGAAAAGTATCTCGGCTCAAGGGTGAAAAATTAGAGATGACAGCCAGGTATGGTGGTGCATGCTTGTAATCCCAGTCCTTGGGAAGCTAAGACGGGAGGATATGGGTTCAAGGCCAGCCTCAGCTACTTAGTGAGGCCCTCTGCAACTTAGTGAGAACCTGTTTAAAAATAAAGACTAAAAAACAATCAGGCTGGGGCATAGCTTGAAGGTAGAATGCCTCTGGGTTTGATCCCTAGCACCACACACACACACACACACACACACACACACATACACACAGATACACACACACAGACACACACACACAAAAAAAATTATAGATGACAGTACTACTTTTTTGTCTAAAGGGGATCTGGAGACATGGGCTGGAGCTGAGGGATGACATGGCAGAATGTGGACTGATACAGATGGAGCAGTCGATGGCACAGAAGTCCCAACTGAAGCCAAGAAAGTTGAGGAGACTTAGGAAAGGGAATGTGAAGCTAGGAAGAGAGAAATGTGCCACCTTTAGGGCACAAGATGAGCCAAGGCAAGAGGAAACACACAGGCTGGGATGTGAGACTCGGTGTTGCCAGAGAATAAGGAAGCAGAGGGGTGAGGAGGAGGTGGTCACTAGTACCGAGAGAAGCTGAGTGACCAAGATGATAAAGATATTTAGAAGAATTTCAAAAGTGACCTAAAAGCTCAAAAGCAGACCACATCGATAAAGAAGGGAAGGTGTGGGGAGGAGATGGACCTGCAATTATGGGCAGAATAAACAAGCAGCTATGAGGACAGACTCTGACAGCCACTGTTTCAGAATCTGGAAACTCCTCAAACCAGACAAGTGAATTTGCAGAAGTTTACTCGGGGCTCAGTGCACTGAGTTAAATAGTCCTCCCCCATTCATGTTCTTCTCAGCACTTTGTAATATGACTGTATTTATAAACATGATTTTTGTTGCGGGGCATGCTGGCACACACTTGATATCCCAGTACTTGGGAGGCTGAGACAAGAGGATCGCAGGTTCACAGCCAGCCTCAGCTACTTAGTGAGGCCCTCCAGAACTTAGTGAGACCCTGTTTCAAAATAAAGAATAAGCCAGGCGTGGCAGCGCATGCTTGTAATCCCCGCACTTGGGAGGTGGAGACAGGAGGATCGCGCTGGTTCGGAGCCAGCCTCACTGGTTTAAGAGACCCTGTTTCCAAATAAAAAAAAATATAAAATAGGTCTGGGAGTGTACCCCGGAGGTTGAAGGGCTTCCAGGAACCCCAGTACCACCAAATAAATAAATAAATAAATAGAATAAAAAATAGGGCTGGCAGTGTAGCTCAGAGGTATAATGCCCTCAGGTTCCATCCCTAGTATCGCAAATAATAATAATAATAGTTATTATTATTATTATAATTATTATTATTATTATTATTACTGCAAATCTAACCAGTCAAGATGAGGTTACACGGGCATGCTTGTAATCCCAGGACTTGAGAGGCAGAGACAGGATGATCACAGGTACAAGACCAGCCTCAGAAACTTAGCTAGAACCTGTTTCAAAACATAGAAAAGCATTGGGAGTGTAGCTTGGAAATAGAATGCCCCTGAGTTCAATCCCCAAGATCCCCCTCACCACCAAAACCAGATGAGGTTAGACAGGAGTAAGGGGGACCCATAATGCAACAAGCCTGATGTCCTTATAAGAGGAGAGAGGCACATGTGCAGGGAAGACGACGCCCACGGGATGACAGATGCAGAGATCAAGGTTATACAGCTGTGAGCCAAGGGACACAATGATGAAAATTTCACAGGTGTATTTCAAATTGAGGTCTACTCAGCGAGTTCAAAGAAAATGGCCAATTTAGATGTGTGCATTTAATTTTTCCTCCTCATGTCTTAGATCTCAGTACACACCAGAAGAAAATGGCCTTGCTTTTCAAGAGTTTACAAAGAACAGAATAGCATGAACAATTATTTTTGTTTGTTTTTGAGGTACTAGGGATGGAACCCAGGGACATTCTACCTCCGAGCTACACCCCCTGTCCTATTTTTTATTCTTTATTTTGAAATAGGGTCTTACATGGTTGCTAAGGGCCTCACTAAGTAGCTGAGGCTCCTGTGAACCGTGATTCTCCCGTATCAGCCTCCTGAATGCTGGGATTAGAAGTGTGCACCACCATGCCTGGCTATAAACAATGATTTGAAAAAGCTTCCTCATCTATTACCATAGATATTCACACTCCAGGAGGGAAGAAGGATGAACAAGGGCTCCTCTTTAAAGTGTGTCCTCTCTTTAAGTAACTTCCCTGAAGGTCCAAGGAAGATGAAAAAGGTCATTGGTAAAAGTCGCAATGAGGGATGGGGTGCGGCTTAGAGGTAGTGCTTACTTAGCAGGTGTGAGGCCCAAGTTCCATCACCAGCACTGAAACAAATGGCACAATGGACTTTTCTTTTAAAAAAAAGACTATTTTAAAGATACTTAACATGACATCTAGCCTTTAAACAAAGGTATTCATTTTAAATGGGCCTTTCCACCGAGTGATATGTGCATGTATTTATGTTTCACCTTGAATCTTATTTTGATTGTATAATTACAATGCACCAATGAAAGTATAAAACACCTGCATCTATCCCAAAAGCCATAGACACAGGGATTTCTGGAGCAGGCCAGTGGAGAGAGGAGAGAAAGGCTGTCAGGAACAAGGTTTGCACAGGTGCAGCAGTTCACAATAATTCTTAATCAATTTTGAAACTGGATTTGTATTTAGGATAAAAATTAGGGCAAGAAGCAGATCTGCTTATTCAGATACATTTGTGTAACTTAACAGAATGTCATCAAGCTTTTGGGCTCCTGGAGGCACATGATTTATCTCTTAAAGAAGATACAATACTTAGGTTAACAAATTAGGTTAATAAATCTAAAATCTAAGTGTATAAATAGTGGTATTGGTTTTACATATTTATGTATTTCAAATACAAGCAGATGGCTGCACCTTTTTTACACACTGCATTAAAGTTAACTTCCACAAGTAACAAACATACAACCATATTTAACCAATATTAAAGATTGTTAGAGCCGGGCGTGTTGGCACACACTTTTAATCTCCGCACTTGGGAGGCGGAGACAGGAGGATCGCACAGGTTTGAAGCCAGCCATAGTGGCTTAAGAGACCCTGTTTCCAAATAAAAAATATAAAATAGGTCTGGGAGTGTAGCCCAGAGGTAGAAAGGTTTCCAGGAACCCCAGTAACACCACAAAAAAAAAATTGTCAGAGCAGCTGTTTATTTTTGAGGTATATTTCATCATTGTTACAGTTTTAAGTAGAAGCTGATTGCCTTTTATTGCTATAAATCAGAATTGCAAATGTTTTTTTAGACTTGATGTTCTTTAAACCATTTCCTTAGAAATGTATCAAAATGCCAACAATGGTTCTAATTATGTTCTGTAAGAAAGTATTAGTCAATTATTTTAGAAGTTGTGCAATTGTAGAAAATGTCAACTTTGAAATTCATGCTTGGTTGCTAGTATTTTTTTTTAATACAGTAAAGTAATTTCATCTCATAGCTTTTACATTAAATACCTGTAATGACCATTGTGGAGAAAGTTTTATTTTTTAAATTGGTGTGTATGTTATGCCCAAGATTGTAGAATGAAAATGCTACCTTTCTAAAAATGTATTTATTGGTAAAATGTTAAAATAAATAATAAAAAAAACAAATGGGTCTCTTATTTCACCTGGACCAAGAGTTTGTCAATGCCTAATCTCTACCCTGGAGTAAATTCCTTACTCATCCTTCTACTGCACTTTGTACAATATTTTACAGCTAAGTTCTACACTATACTTTATTTGAAGTTGGAAATCCAGGGCACATAAAAGGAATTCGAATGCCAAAGAGCCAACTCCCTTGGCAGTTAGACACTGAGAAGCAGGACATGCTCCCTGGCTGCAGGGAGGAAATGATGTTTTGTTGTGCAACTTGTTGGTTACATGGAACCCTTGGCCTAATTCTGAAAGATGACACCTATTCATCCATTGCCTAACTTGGTGTCTGGCTCAAAAGACATTAGTAAATTTCATTTTACAACACTGCCCTCCATTCCTATGGTCATCAAGAAAGACGGGAAGTTGACTGTTCTTTCCAGTCAGGCTGGCAACGTCTCATATTTGGGATGGGACTGCATGGCCTTGGCTATGAGGAAGCAAGCCTTCAGTCTCATACTTTAACAATGTGACAAATGTTCATCTGACCCTACTTCTATAATCCCCTCGGCATTTATAGAAAACAAATACATAATCTGTGATTGAGTATACATATACATGTAATGATTGCATATCTCTGTATATTATGTAATATGTGAAATATTTACCAATCACACACATCATATGTGTGTATTTATAGGTATATGAGTGTGTATTAGTATATATGCATTAGTCCATTTTTCTGTTGCTAGGACAAAATACCTGAAGTTGGATACTTTATACATTTCCCTCTGAACTATAATTTTGGAGGTTGGAAATTTAAGATCAGGCAGGTGGCCTCATCTCTGGCAAGGGCCTCTTTGGCTGCATCAAAGTATTGTAGAGAAACAGAAAGGAACTACCTTGTAGAAGAACCCAAGCTCATGGAATGGCATCTTTTTATAACAACCTACTCTCTCAAAAATGTTAACCCTGAGATGAACCCTGGTAAGACGTCTGGAATTCAAGTACAAGAAAATGGTTCTTTGAGCACCCAGATTCAAAGTGCACTAAGTACCAATAAAATCAAGAGATGGACCACTCTTAGCCATATTTAATTTGGGAGAGCAGTGGGGAAATAACTGAAATGCTTTATTAAAAGCAACATGACTCAATTTAAAAAATTATGTTCTAAGTAAGACACTAAAATTAAACTTTTTGACATACAGTTCTGTGGATTTTAATGCATGTATAGATATGAATACCATCACAATGAAAATGTTAAAACACTCTTTCTATCCCTGTTTAGTCACACCCTTCCTTCACTTTCAACCCTGATAACAGATCAGCTTGTGTTTCCTGTAGTTTTGGCTTTGAAAGAATGTCATAAAAATGCAATGAAACTACACCTAACCTTTTGTTATTGGCTTTTTCATTCAGCATACCTTATGTCTCATCTTAGTTGTCTAGTGTACTGATAGTACACTCCTTATTTTTTTAGTCACTGAGCAGTATCTGATTGTATGGCTGGACCACAGCTTGTACACTGAAGGACATTTGTGTTGTTTATAGTTTTGGGTTACATGTGCTGTAAACTTTCTGTTACTGAGTCGGCCCAGCCAGTCTTTAATTTTGGTTACTTTATCTTTTCTGCATATATATTTTTATGAGGCTTTGGTTTTTAGAGAAGTTTTAGGTTCACAGAAATATTAAGCAGAAAGTAATCAGGAGTTTCTATCTACCTTTTGCCCGCAGAAGCCTGTAGCCTCCTAAACATCAAGCCTATACTAGAGTGGTATGTTTGTAACAATCGATATGTGTTATTATATATTTATTTTAAATTTTCTACTTGGCTCTTTTTGTATGTCTTCTATTTCTTTGTTGATTTTAATTGTTAATTTTTTTGGTAATTGCTTGCTTAATTATTTAGAATTGCTTGCTTGAGCCTGCCATGCCGCGAGGCCAGTTCTGGGGTCAGCAAGTTAGGGATTAGTTCCTGCCATGCGGTGAGGCCATAGCTGGAGCCAGCAAAGCTGGGATAGGAGCTTGCCTTATGGAAAGGCCGGTGCTGGGGCCTCCGAGGACAGGATCAGAGCCTGCCACAAGGCAAGGCCAATGCTGGAGCCAGTGAGGCTGGGTACAGTGTCTATCAGGTGGCCAGGCCGGTGCCTGAGCCTTCAAGAGTGGGATCAGAACTTGCAATGCTGCATACACAGATAAATACCACAAAAAGTTAAAAAATCAGATGCTTTCCCTAATATACAAAAACTAAAAAGAAATGGGTAATAGGAGGAAATCAGATTGAAGAAGGGACCCTATGGAGGAGCAATTAAGGTGACCAATCAGAGGGGATGGGATGGGGGGAGATGGAATCTTTTTAAAACACATGATGTACGTGAACAAATATATCAAAGTTAATCACTAAATCAAGCATGGGATTGAGGGAGGGGGAGGGAGTGGGATTGGGATTGGATAAAGGCTCATTGGATGGTGTGTGCTTGGATATCCTCACAAGTCCTGTATTCCATTGTGATGTTTGACTACAATGCACCAATAAAAATATATGAAAAAATAAATTTCCAATATCTATTTCATCTCAGAGCTGATGTCTATTGTCTTTTCCCTTGAAAATTGAAATATTCCTGGTTCTTCTTATATCTAGTAATATTGAATTACATCCTGGTCATTTTGAATATTCTAAGACTGCATCTTGTTTAAATTTTATGGAGAATATTGATTTTTTTTTTTTTTAAGCAAGAAACCGATGTGGTTGGGTTCAGGCCACAAGTCTAGACCAACCGTCTGTGGGCTGTGGTTTCAGAGCACTTTTGGTGCTACTCTGAGTTTTCCCACCTGGACATCACCCCATGGCTAGTCTGGAATATGGATGGTAGTTTCTTGAGCTACTATAAAAATACTACAGACTGGGTAGCTTAAATAACAAACCTTTATTTCCCACAGTTCTGAAGATTGGAAAGTACAAGATTAAGGTGCCAGCACAAGATTAAGGTGCCACCCTCCTTATGGTTTGCAGATGGTCACTTTATTATGTTGTCCTCACATGGCTGAGAAATCATCTCTCTCTCTCTCTCTCAAGACTTTTATTATGAATTCACTTATCCTATCCAAGAGGGTGTCACCCTGACAACCTAATTACCTTAATTACCTCCCAAAGACCCCACTTCAAAATACTATCATTCTGGGCAATGATTGTTTCTATGTATAAATTTATAAGGGGGCAAAAATATCCAATCCACAGCATGGTCTACATAGTACTACAGTTCTCCAAGTTCACTGTGTGCTACTTAGGGTCAGACCTCTGCATTCACAACTCATGAATACATCTGAAAATGTATTGCCAATTTTATATGTTTCTTTCTGGCTCCCTGAGGCTCCCTTTTCAGGCCAGTGGCCAAAGAGTGGAGCATCATTTATTTCATTTTGTAGTACACTTCCTGTGACTGGGCTTCTATCTGAAGCCAAAAGGTAGGAGGGCAGGGAGAGAGAGAGAGAGAGAGAGAGAGAGAGAGAGAGAGAGAGAGAGAGAGAGAGAGAATCTTTCTGTGATCAATGTTCCTTCAACCATAGAAGAAGCCCCTGAAGGTATTAATTAATGTGCTGCTACCACCACCATAAAATTACCTGGGGCTGGGATAGATATCATTAAGAAAAATAGAATAGGGGATTTCTCCTACCCTATCTAGTGTTGGAAGACCCCTTTCTCCCTCAAGCTTAAGCAAAAGGATTTCTCCTGGAGCTCCATGTCTGTCAGATTTTCCTTCCTGTAACATATACCTGGGACAGTCAGCTTACAAAGTGAAAAGGTTGATTTGGGTTCATAATTTTGGAGGTTTCACTTCATGCTTGGTTGGTTACATTGACGCGTGCCAGTGGGAATGCACAGTGGAGGACGCTGCTCACCTCATAGCCAGGAATGAAAGAGAGAAGGGGAGGGACTAGGGTCCCACTATCACCTTTAAGGGCTCCCGCTAGGCCTTACCTCTTAATATTTCCATCACCTCCGCTAGCACCAATCTGTAGACCAAGCCTTTATGCCATGAGGCTTTGGGGATATTCCAGATCCAAATTGTAACAAGCTTTGCTGCTGGTACTTATGTTTACATTCAGATTTTGTGTTGTCTTTAGTTCAGGTGAGAAAAAGCTGTGGGAAACTCATGGCCTGTTTGGTAGCACTTTGAATTCTTGTCCTCTTCACTAATCTACCTGCTACTCAGCTTTTCAAAGTCCTCTCTGTGTTCTAAGTCTGGTAGGTATGTTCAGCAGGAGATACAGGATAAAGAACGTTTACTTCATTTTATCTTGTATTGGATTCTCACCCACTGATACCGTAGTTGCTCACATTTTCATTATAATGTAAAGCCAAAGCCACAGCAAAACTTTAAGAAAATCTACAGTCATTTCCATGAGTTTTCTTAATGTAGCCTGGGAGGGAAGGTGAGAAGGAAGTTTAAATATGATGGTGATTTCCTTATCTTCCATAACTGGAGTTGAAAATATATTTAAGGTGGCTAAAACTTGGGAAGCTATGTGTGTCTGAGGAGCAGTAAGTGGCTGGAAGACAGGGGTGGAGGGAAGTTTCATGGACATGCTACATATGATTAGAGTTTTGAGCCATGTGAATGTATTATATCTTTTTAAAGAGTAGAAAAATAGAAATAGATGTTTGCCCAGAAAATAACCCTTCACAATTCCTTTTCACCTGTTCTTCAGGAAAAGTATTCTTTAGAAGGTGGCCATCTTGATAGAGTTCTAAAATTCACTAACATTTAAATGTGACAGTAATAAAAATTAGCATCCACTAAGTATTTAGGGTTCTAGATTCCATGGTAAATACTTAAGAACAACTAAAACATGTTTTTCATTGAATAAGTCAAGTCAAAATAAAAATCTTACATACATGAATGCCTGTTTACCATGACACAGAATCAAAATTCACAAAGTTCAAAACCATACAAGGAGAGCTAGTAGAAACATTATTTGTAGGAGACTTGTTGGACTTAGCCTGTGTTAGATGGTGTTATCTGTAGCCCCACCCATCCATGCTTGACATCCTCCTTGTGAGTAAAATATACCAAAAATAAGAATAAAGACATCCAAGAAGAGCTGAAGAAATGTATAGTAATAAAGGACAAATTGATAAAAATGGAAAACTGGCTGGGCGTGGTGGCACACGCTTGTAATCCCAGCATTCGGGAGACTGAGACCGGAGGATCATGGTTCGTGGACAGCCTCAGCTACTTAGTGAGGCCCTCTGCAACTCAGTGAGACCCTGTTTCAAAATAAAGAATAAAAAATTAGGCAGGGGGTGTAACTTGGAGGTCAAATGCCTCTGGGTTCCAGCCCCAGACCCACAAAACAACAACAACAACAAAAACAAAACAAAAAACCCTAAAAGACTAAAAAATAGGGCTGGGGGTGTCGCTCGGAGGTAGAATGCCCCTGGGTTCTGGGTTCTGTCCCCACTACCACACACACAATAAAGAAAAACTGATAAATAGAAGACTCAGTTAATTAGGAAAAGTATAAAGTGATCAGCAAATGTAATTAAGATAAAATGAGAGAAAATGTAAGTTCACAAAATAAGCAATTTGGTAAAGAAGTTAACTGCAAGAGGCATGGATTAACTCTGAAAATTTAAATAAAGTATCAGTAGATAAAAATATAGCATAATAAAAATTACAAAAAGGCCCTACTAAGAAAAATACCTACTGATATGGGGGACCAACTGATATGGGGGATACTAAACAGAAAAAAATGGTAAATTATTGCCTTCTCCAAATCATTAATAATCTCACAGCTGAATCTCACCGAACATTTAAAGAAAAGATAAATCCAAGTAAGGAATGCTTCATGATTATTTTGTGTACAAGCACAATAGTAATTGAAAAACCCTCTAAATTAAATAAGACTCAGAAGAGGAAACAATAAACTAATCTTACCTATGATTATAATAATAAATTAAGACACAGAATTAAGTAGCATATTAAAAAACAAGAAATAATGACCAAGTAGCATTAATTCTAGAAATTCAAAAAAGCATATTAGAAAATTTAGTAATGTTATTCATGATAACATAATTCTATTCTAAGTGTATAGAGCCAAAATCATTTGGTTGTATTTACAGATGTTAAAAGACTTATATTCAACAACCTTTTAAAATAAAAATTCTCAATAAAATAGCAATCATCTAAGTCTTATCAATTTCTCCTACATTTATTATAAATTTAATATTATTTCAATGAAAATGTAGTAATATTTTAGTTAGGAAGCTGATTTAAAAATTCCTTCAGAATAGTACACATTCAAGATTAATCAGAAAAAAAAGGAAACAGTAAAAGAAGGGGTGCTATCTCAGTAGTATATTACACAGTTAGAAAATAAAAATAATGTGGTGATAACACATCTTCAGACAAATAGATGGAATAGAAATGAAAACCTACAAGTAAGCCTAAGTTTGTATAGAAATTTTGTACATGATATAACTGGTAATTTTAGAACAGTAATAAAATGATAAATTATTTCAATAAACATTCTGGGTCAACTGAATGACCATTTAGAATAAAATCATAATTTCTATCAAACTCCTTACATTAAAAAACCCAGGGGGCCGGGTATGGTGGTGCACACTTGTAATCCCCGCATTGGGAGGCTGAGAAAGGAGGATCGCGGTTTGCAGACAGCCTCAGCTACTTAGTGAGGCCCTTTGCAACTCAGTGAGACCCTTTTTCAAACTAAAGAATAAAAAAAATAGGGCCAGGGGAGTAGCTCAGAGGTAGAATGTTTCTGGGTTCAAACCTCAGTTCCACAAGGAAAAAAAAAATCCAGGGGACCCAAAGGTACAAGCATAAAACAAACAAACAAAAAAAATTCACAGTATTTCTAGAAAAAAAATGTAGATTTTAAAATATCAAATTGAAGTGAGAAAAAGATATTTTAAAAGCATGATACATGACTCAGATGCCATAAAAATATTAACAACATAAATATCAGTTATTTCTGAAAAAATGTTAGTTCAAAGGCAATAGCAGTGAAAATGATATATGCAATAAATACTACAAATGGCTGATTAATGATACAAAACCTCTTATATGTAATTTTTTAACAGATAAATTACTCCAAAAGAAAGGGCAAAAAGCATAGAAAAATTAGACAAAGTGATCCAAATGTTCCTACCCCTACACGTGCGAAAAAAAATGTGTACACTCACGAAGACTCAGGGGAATACCACTTTAACCATTTTGTTGTGGCATTTCAGTGTATTCTTATATTTAGCTCAATAATCAAAATGGATAGAACTAGAGAATATTCTGCTGAGTGAGACCAGCCAGTTTTAGGTCAAAAGGCAGATGTTTCCTCTCATACATGGAAGCCAGAGAGACATAGAACACAAAAGAGACTTCCAATAAATGAGGAGAGAGACCACTAGAATAATGGAAGGGGTCTGAAGGAGGGAGGAGGAGGGGAAAGGGAGGCTTGAGGAAGGAAACAGCTCCTCTAATGCTATGTCCATACACGAAGGTGTCACCACCCACCTCGCTAACGTGTGCAGGGATGGAGGGGCAGGGAGCACGCGGGATGAGGGGACACACCAGGTCCCCTGTGCATGCTGTGTGCCTGTCACTTTTAATCTCATTATGCAACAATCCTAAAAAGAGTACACATAATTACCAGGCACCCATAAAAGTATCTTGTACCAATGCACTAATAAAAATATAAACATAATTTAAAAAACTTAATCTAGTGTCAGTTTTGTATCCTGAATTTTTAGATGTTTAATCAATCCATTATTATATGTTTCTTATGGCTGGCCTTCTGTCTGGAATAGGACCAGGTTGGGGAAGGTGTGTGTGTGTGTGTGTGTGTGTGTGTGTGTGTGTGTGTGATTTTAACAGATCCCTTCTTTTTCTTCTCACCCTTATATTTAGACTATACATTCTTAAAGTTCGAATGTTATTATGAATTCATCCTTTTTAAGACTCATGGTAGGAATAAAGAGTTGTGTTAGAGAGGGTGGTAGCTGGCACGAGATGGGCTGTCAGGAGCCTGGTGCACAGGTTGTAAGAGGGGGAAATGGAGTGACAGGGAGCTGTCTATAGGCCCTTCCATCCCAAACCTGCCCTGGATTTTTGTGATTGTGGATGAGAGTCCTATCCCTCCATCAGGGAGGAGAGTCCTATCCCTCCATCAGCTCCTCTCCTTTTTCTGGGAAGGGTTGGATCGCTCAAAATGGTATCCTCATTTTCCTCTTGCGCTATAGGTTACCAGAGGTATAAAACACAACACACTTTTGTATTTCCTAGAAGTCCCAGAAAAATTTCAGCTTCTTGAATTTTCTACTTGGGTATTTTGGAATAATTCTACTTTTGGTAGGTGGACTAAGTACATTTAATTTCCACATTCCCATCTAGCATTGGAGTTTGCAGAAGCACAGATACTATTTCCCTTTTTATTTGAATGTACTGCAATGGAAACATTTCTTCCCTTTAGTAAGTATTCTGAGAAATATCGCAAAATATAAATTTTAGTGCAGTATGTATTTTAAATGCATACTCTTCCTCATTATCTGTCATTTCACCCAACCAAATTTTATTTTCTTCTTCAAAAAACAACCAACAGAGCTCATGTGTGTATGTGGGTGTGCAAACAGGATTTGGACAGAAGTGTGTGGGTGTGTGTCATTTAAAAAAAATTTTGTATAATAGTGTCTTAAAGTTTCAACCCATCCTTCTGAAAATTAAATGTGCTAATATATAGTACTTGGCATGATGCCTGACATAAAAAAGGGTCTCAGTGTTGATTATTACTTTATTAAAAGGACACACAAATTTGAAGAGATATTATTATTATTCCTGTTTTATAGCTAGCAAGCATTGGAACCAGTGATCAAATCATATTTTACAGAAACTATTGAACCTATCCAAGGTTTGGAACTTCTGAAATGTGTAACAAGATGGAATTAAGTTGCCTAATATATTGTGGCTACCATATAGTACTGTAAAGCAAAAAAAGGTAGGGAAAGAAATGTCCTTGATAATGTTTTTTTAAAGGATCATTTTATATCAGAATTGATTGTAAAATCTTTCTTCTTGACGTTCTCTAGACAATGGAATGACTAAGAGTTATGGGTATTCTCTTACATACAGATAAGAAATAAACTAAGAACTGTTTGCAGCCAGGCATTGTAGCACATACCTGTGATCCCAGCATTTGAGAAGCTGAGACAGGTGGATCTCAGGCTGGAGACCAGCCTTAGCAACTGAGTAAAACTCTCAGCAACCTAGAGAGACCCTGTTTCAAAGCATAACTTAAAAAGGGTTGGGTATGTAGTTTGGAAGTAGAATGCCCCTGGCTTCAATCCCAAATTTCACAAAAAAAGAAAATGAATTGTCCATTAATTATTTCACATTCAAGGACATAGAGTAAAATGGGACCTCTTTGGTTTCATGCAGTACATTTCCTGACTTCTGGAAAAAAATGTATCTAAAACATTCCTGGACTGGTAGTGTGTTAACATAATGTAAAAAATCCACAAGGAAGGACATTCACAACTTTCATTTTGTTTAGTCAGTTTTGGGTTTCATAACTATGGCTCTTGGGAAAATGTTCCCTTCCCTTAAAGATACAGGCTTCCAACGACAGTGGAGATTGAAAACTGGGGGACAGTAGTCAGGTTAGCAAAGAGCATCATCTATTTGAGGCTTCATTGTTGTGTCTTAAGCAACACTTGGATTCCAGTAAAAAAAAAATCATGTGAAACAAGAAAAATGCTGACTTTTCAATGAAGTTGATTTAATTATTCACTCAACAAATATTTATGGAGCACCATGTGTGAGGCACTGTCCCAGGTACTGAATGTTTTAAATGTGTTCTACTATTTTGTAAATCCTAACCATAAGAAACCTAATACATGCCATGTATAAACTAACTAAAGGTTTCTGATATGAGCATTAAATGAGCTACTGTTCAGAGTTTGCTATGAACCCTTCACAATTGTGGTCAGATTTCCAAATATCAGATTATATGATAACAAATCCTTTAATGATACCATTCAGTACTTTCCCATCCAGAACATTAATGCTAGAGATTCAATATTGAGTTAAGACAGATAGTGTAGCTACTAGAAAAATAATAGACAAGAAATTAAGACACTAAGCTCAGATACCTACATCAGTTTCTCAAAATCAGTTTCCCTATCTGTAAAATGAGTTAGAAAAATGTTAAAGCCTTTTATGTCTGATATTCTGTTAAAGTAACAGATATAATTAAGTCAAAATTATAGGAAGAAGATAAATTCTTATGAGTTTGGGGCTGATTCCTATTAATAATTCCTAAGTTCCCTTTTCTTATGTTGTGAGATAAAAATGACAGTGCCTATGAGTAAATAAGTATATGTGTGTTATTTTGAATATGTTCCCTTGTTCTGCTCCATGCATTTCTCTTCCCTTTGTAAATACCTTATCAGATGACAGAGTTGGAAAAAAATGAAGTTGGAGGAAGGGTGGCTAGCTCGTGTGCATATTTACGTTATTGCCAAAATTTAATTTCTATGTTTCAAACTTTAAAGATTTTAAACTTCAAGCAGTTTAACTTGTGTAATTGGATTTAAGATGCTCTTGGGCACTGAACTTGAAGCAAACCTGCAGGATCATGGTGGTAGTTTGTAGTTTAAGTACTTGGAGAAAAAATAACAGCGACACTTTAGATAAAAAAAAAAAAAGAAGAAGAAGAAGAAGAATGCTACCATAAAAGAAGAGCTGGAGCCTGCGACGGCGGGTTAGGACGCCCCCAGCCTTTCCTCCAGAGGTAATTATGGATTCTGGAAACCGCAGGGAGGCCCAAGTTCTTGCGGCGGGTAGAAAGGCTTGCTGAATGACGAAGCGTCTCTATTTTTGTTTCAGTGGCTATAACATATATTCTGCAAGTAAATGACTTTCCAGGTCACCGGACTCACTCTCAAATAAAGCGTACAAACGAATACATCTAGATGTCGAGACATTTTTACACCTTTAAATAAAAGTTGCATGCAAACACCTTTCATTCGAAGAAGACAGTTGGTGAACCATAGCTCCGCAGGCCCTGTGGCGGGCAGAGCTGCCGCACACCTAGTACGTTCGGCCGGCTCCGGCTCTCCCGGGGCGCGCGCCCGGGTCGGGGGCGTGGCGGCGGTTCCCTGGGAGTAGCCAATCAGCAGCGAGACCCGGCGGTGGCGCCAGTGACGTCAGCCGCGCCTTCGCTCCGCCCCACTTCGGGCGGACGCCGGGCGCCGTCAGCCGCCCGAGCCCGTGCGCCTAGGGCAGAGGGAGAGGGCGGGCTTTGGGACCCGCCCGCCCGCGGAGGGCGGTGGGTTGCGGGAGGCGGGCGAGTGCGCATGCGCAGCCGCTCCGGGCGGGCGAGGGAGGAGGGGCCGGGATGAGACCGGCGCGCGCGCGCACGAGCCGCCCGCCTGCGGCCGCGGGCGGAGGGGGCGGTTCCTCGCGTGTCGGCGACCCGAGGGCGGGCGGCAGGTGCCGCCGCCGCAGCCCGGTCCCGGCCTCGCACCTCCTCGCCCGCGGCGGCCATGAGCTGGGCCCGGCCCGGGGCTGCACCTGCCGGCTGCCCATCACCGCGGGCCTCCCGGCGTGACCTCGGCCTCGCCGCGTGTCCGGCCCCCGCGGCGCGGCGCTGCCCCTGACGGCCGCGGCCCGGCCTCTCCGCCCCGGGCGCTCGCTCGGGGGCCGCGCGGGCACAGCGCCGGCCCCCTCCCCAGCCGCCCGCGTCCTCAATGTCTCCCCGGCGGGGAGGGGGCTGCCTGGGAGACTCGCTCAGCGGCCCCCCGCGGAGGCCCGGCGGCGGCGGCGGCAGCAGCAGCAGCGCGCGGCCCGGCGCCCCGCAGCCTCCCCCGGCGGCCTGGAGGAGCCGCGCCGCCGCCCCAGCCGCGCAGCCGCCGCCCGGCGCCCCCCGAGAGGGCGGCGGGCGCCCCCCGGGGAAGATGAAGGCGGAGGGGGGCGACCACTCCATGATCAACCTGTCCGTGCAGCAGGTCCTGAGCCTCTGGGCCCACGGGACGGTGCTCAGGAACCTCACGGGTAATTGATGCGCGGGGCCGCGGGATGCGGTGCCGCCTCCCTGGGCGCCGCCCGAGCCCATCCCGGTCCCATCCAGGCCCCTTCCATTCCCTTCCTCATCCCGGTCGCTTCCCCATCCCGGTCCCCGTCCCCTGCGGCGCGCTAGGCGGGGTCCCTGGCATTCGCGACCCCGGCCGCGGGGTAGCGTTGTGAGCGCCCGGACTCGGGCACTGTTAGCTCTGCCATACCCTCCCCCTCCGTGCACACGGACACACGCGCCCCGCTTCTTTTCTTGCTGTTCAGATCTTTTTCTGGTTTACCTTTTTTTTTTTTTTTTTCCTTTCTGGCAGATCTCAAACTGAATGCAGGGCATACATTATCTGCCCTTCATGGAGATCTGTTTGCCTCGAATGTTTGTTTTGTTTTTAGCGATAGAGATGACTAAGTAGATTACAAGGGGTCAGGGGCTGGCCCCAAGGTCCAGTGCATTGGAAGCGTTTTAGCTTTATCTGCTCTCCCTCCGGTTTCCTTTTGCATGTCTGTCTCTCCCTACTGTCTCAGACTGTGGCTTTATGTGACATTTGATAATTTTGTGTATTATCTTTGGTCAAGGCAATGGGCGGGGGGATTGGATTTATAAGATCAACCTCTGTTTGTTTGAGTGAGCAGTAATACAGATAATTGTCTTTTTTTTTCTTCTCCTAATCTGTAGGTTTGCTTTGTAAAGAAACTTCAGGTTTTGTTAATGTGGAAACACTTATAATCAGTTATGAATTTAAAAAACAGCTTCTGTAGAGTCGTGTTTACAAGAAAAATTCAGTTGCAGTTTGCCTACTTTTCAGAGAAGAAAAACTTTAAAACTTAAGATTTCATTCTTGAAAATGTGTTAAGACTATTAACTTCAGTTTAACATGAATATTTCAAAATCCATCATATCAAGCTGATTAATACTGAGGATCACCTACAAATATATATGCACGTGCATACCTTTAAGAATACAAATGCATATATATATAATATTATATATATCAGGCATCCACATGTTCACAGAAAAAAAAATTATACATACTATAAGGATAACTTTAAGGATACGAATTTCCTTGAATGTGGAAACTACAATGAAGGTAGTTTGGGCATTGTTTCACGATATTCTCACTTTCAAGCTGTAGTTATTTAACTTGGACCAGACAGACTACTTGGTGATTGCACATCAGGTATATGTTTTTATAATTCTGAAAAATTAAATAGGCATAAAGTTCATTTTATAGTTTAGAGATAGACTGTTCTATCTTATGACTTTGCTTGTATTTATCCACGGCTTCATATTTCAAAAGTATTGTTTATTAAAGTGAAGTAAGTAAGGACTTATGAATATATATTTGTATATGTTAACTACTTAGTTCATATAAGGATATTTAGAAAAATGTATTTTTGTTGGGTGTGGTGGTGCACGCTTGCAATCCCCGCACTTGGGAGGCTGAGAAAGGAGGATGGTACAAGTTCAAAGCCAGCTCCTCTGGCTTAAGAGATCCTGTTTCCAAATAAAAATATAAAAAAATAGGTGTCTGGGAGTGTAGCCCGGCGGTAGAAGGGTTTTTAGGAACCCCAGTACCACCAAAAAGAAAGAAAGAAAGAAAGAAAGAAAGAAAGAAAGAAAGAAAGAAAGAAAGAAAGAAAAGAAAAATTTAGTTTTGTCAGCTCAGAGTAAATGTGAATGCAACTTAGTTATTGGTCATATTTCAAAATTTTTAAAAATACTTACTTTAACATCCTTATTATGGTAGCTACCAGTTCTACAAGTCAACCATTAGTTTGATAATAGTTATCAACCCATTGTTAGTTTCAGTTATCACTCAGTATAATCTTAATAATTGCCAGTTGCTGGTCGAACCTTGTCATTTCATAAAGGATGTGCTAAACTTCCAAAACTAAGGCTGAGGTGGGATGATAAAGGAACATGGGAACATCCACTAGAAATAACTAGGGTTTGAATATGCAAAATTCTATGTGTCAGGGGAAAACACAGAAAGAAATGATGCTTTACTAGCAGGTAGTTGCGAACCGCATTGCTTAAAAAATGTGGCCTTTGTGTGGTAACATTCTGATGTGCTTCCTTGTGACCTTAGTGATCCCCTGTGTAGCTTGTTCATTAATCAAGAGATGCTGCTTATAGTTTCATTTACAACTTAGTCTATTAAAAACAAGGAAGCAAGCAACACAACTTCTAAAACAAGACAGCTACCATTTATTGAGTGCCTGCTATCTATTAGGCACTTTACATATTATAATCTTAATACTCCACCAAGTATATTTACAAGGAAACTCAGGTAAATTAAGCTACCTCAGATCATAGAGCTAGTAAATGGCATGCTAGGTATTAGGTCCACATCTTTGTGTACAGAACTCTTGGTCTTCCCCCTCTACCATTCTACTTTGTGTAGCTACTTCCTCTTTATTTCTTTAGTCAATTAATTTCTTTATCCTGCTACTTCTCCATGTATATACCTTTATTATTTTTAAATTAAAAATTAAGGAACAAATTTTTATTTGTCCCTTAGAAATATGAGCTTCTGGAGGTTGAAGCCATTGTCTTACTCATCTTCAAATTCTTAGATACTAACATTATAATACCTGGTGCATAGTGAATGCTAAGTACTATTTATTATTGTTGAATTGAATTTTTAAGGTAATACTAAACACTCATATATCATCATCATGCTATCATACTAACACTTGCATAATTTAAACATTCTACATGGCATTGCTTTTTAGCTACATCTCTTGTAGTGAATATTCTATTAAAGAGGGATGAAACCAGGCATAGTGTAATCCTAGTACTTGGGAGACTGAGACAGGAAGATCTCAAGTTCAGGGACGATGCCAGCAATATAGGGAGATTCAGGTCTAGTGAGACTTTTTTTGTTGTTGTGGTGGTGGTGGTGGTGGTGGTACTGAGGGTAGTACCCAGAGGCTTTTCTACCTCAGGGCTACATTCCCACACCGATTTTATATTTTATTTGGAAACAGGGTCTCACTAAGTTACTGAGAGCCTCACTAAGTAGCTGAGGCTCGCTTCGAACCTGTGTGATCCTCCTGTCTCAGCCTCTCAAGTGCTGGGATTAAAAGTGTGTGCCACCATACCCGGATAGTGAAACCCTGTTTTAAAAATGAAAAATAAAAAGGGTGTAGTTGTAGCTTGGAGGTAGAATATTCCTGGGTTCAATCACTAGTACAAAAACAAAAACAAAAAAACAAAAAACAAATGAGATGTTTAAGCAACTTTTATAGATCATTGTTGTCATATGTACCTTAAAATATATATACTTATTGATTGCAGTTATATTTTGTATTAGATACCATGCTTTCATATATTTTATTTAAAATTTTCAACAATCGTTAGATTGTTTTTCTTTACCAATATAGACATTGAAACAGAGTAACTTGCTTCTGTTTCATAATGAATAAATGAAAATCATTACTTTTTTCAAATTATAACACAAACTATTAAGTCAGGAGACATTTTTGTTGCCATAATAAACTCAGAAATGAAACAGAATAGAAAGAAGCATAGAAGTATAGAAGAAAGACTGGGTTGGATTTAAGAAATGACTAAAGGAATTACAGAAATCTAATTAATGGGAATTCTAGTTGATTACCAAGTACAAGGTAAATTTGCTCTCATTTGTATTTTTAAACTTTTACAAAATAGCAGATGTGATATTATTCTTTTCTTTGTACCTTATCTTGTAGACAAAGTGGGAACATATTAACCTTTTAATGCCAGTGACTGATCTTTAGAAAGCAGTTTTATACACACACGCACGCACACACGCACGCACGCACGCATGCACAGATATATTATTTTGACCAAAACTATAAAATAATATTGAGAACTAGAAACATCTTAACATTTTAAAGCTAGAAAGGTCTTCATTTTAGAAATACTGAAATAACAGTATATCATTGAAGTGGCTTGTTTGGGCTCAAATGATTGTTTAGTGAAACATTCAGGGCTGGACCCACGGTTTCCTGACTCTTGCTTCCATTTGTCTCCTTTGTAACTCACATAACTTCTTTACCTGGACAGGTTTAAGAAATCATGAATTTTGTAGTGTACCTATGATTAGCCTTCTAAATATTTACTTTAGTGAGCCTGAAAGTGTGTGAATGGAACTACTATAGCCCCTCTTTATTCTCATGGGATATATTCCCAGGCCCTCCCAGTAAATGCCTGAAACCAGATAGTACAGAACCGCATATATGCTGTGTTGTTTCCTCTACTTACACATTTATGACAAAGTTTTAAATTAGGCATAGTAAGAGATTAAAAATAGTAACTAAGCCCTGCTCTGGTGGTACACACTTGTAATCCCAGTACTCCTGAGATCAAGACAGAAGCATTGCAGGATCTCAGCCAGCTTTAGCTACTTAGGCCCTCTGCTACTTAGAGAAACACCGTTTCAAAGTCAAGAATAAAAGAACTGGGGGATTAGCTCCAATGTAGAATGTTTCTGGGTTCAATTCCTAGTACTGCAAAAAACAGTTACCAATAATGAAAGAACTATTATAAAAGAATAATAACAATGCCAGCATTGCTATTCCTGAGTTTGTGGCCAGTATTTCATAAAATAAGGGTTACTTGAAGCAATTATACCCTGAAAATTAAACTACTAAGTGACTGACAGGAAGGTATTGTATATAGCATCGATTATCTGGACAAAAGGATGATTCATGTGGGTGAGAAGGAGCAGGATAACATGAAATATGATCATGCTACTCAAAACAGTGAGTACCTTGAAACAGGAATTAGTTCTGGAATTTTCTATGTGATATTTTTGGTCCAGAGTTGACTGTAACTGAAACCACAGAAAAATGAAACCTTAGATAAGATGCGTCTACTGAAATTTGTCCAGCAAATTAAAGATATCAGAAAATAAATTGAAAAACATGTTGCTATTGCCTTAAAAGAGATTCATCCATATTTATTATATAACCAGTTTCAGGAATTTTGCTGAGTTTGGTCTGTTATTTTTCTCTTTTGGGGAAGATACTACTATGAAGATTTCATATAGAACAGATTAATCCCTGGAGATCCCATCTCTCTTGCTTAAATAATCATTGTCCAGGTTTCCTTCTACATCTATTCCTTCCCTGAGTGCGTAATTTATAGGATCCCTAAATTGTTTAAATGTGAGTGAATTATCAAAGTAGGTAAATGGCTTTTTCTTTTCTTTCTCAAATACTTTCTTTCCTAAATATGTTCTAAATATCTACCTTTTAAGATTAGGGTCAATTTCATGTTTACTCTGAGTTATGTTAGTAACTAGATTTCTTAAAAAATATAATTTATCTTTCTGCTTTACTTACATTTTCCTTAAGTAATTTGGCTCCTAACTTTGTGTTCTGACCTAAATTTGGTTACTAAGGGTTTGGAGTTTTGGTTTTTTGTTTGTTTGTTTGTTTTTGTTTTTGGTGGTACTGGGGTTCCTGGAAGCCCTTCTACCTCCGGGCTGCACTCCCAGACATATTTTATACTTTTTTATTTTTGGAAACAGGGTCTCTTAAGCCAGCACAGCTGGCTTTGAACCTGTGCAATCCTCCTGTCTCTGCCTCCCAAGCACAGGGATTATAAACGTGTGCCATGCCCGGCAGGATTTGGAGTTTTTACTTAGAAAAAGGCTTTCTAAACCCAGGGATAGAGGTGACTGAGGATAGTTGGTTCCTGGGAAAAGACAAAGGCTGGATCAGGCTTGTCTCCTTTCTCTCTATGTATATGCAAATGTGTTTGTGAGAGGCAGTTGCCCCCCTCTTTATTGTTAATGAGCATTGGGAATTCAACCTGCAAAGAAAGGTAGAAGTTATGTATGTATGTATGTATGTATGTTTATGTATATATGCATATATACATGCGTATTTATGTATATATAGTCTGTGTATGGGTACTCCTCAACTTAAGATGTCATTACATCCTGATAAACCCATGGTTAAGTTGAAAATTCATTTAATCTCTTTTACCAAACACTATAGCTTAGCCTAGTCCACTTTAAATGTGCTTAGAACACTTACCTGAACCCCCACTTGGGCTAAATCATCAAACACAATTCTATTTTATGATAAAGTACTGAATGTCTCGTATAATTATACTGAAAGGGAAAGACAGAATAGTGGTATTGGTGTGTAGTTGTACCATCATGAACTTGAAAAATCCTAAGTTGAATCATCATAAGTTGCCATAAGTAAATTGGGGATTATATCTGTATGTATATGCTTTTTTTGGATAGTGATACACACAATAGTTCCATTTTGGACTTTACAGTTGCTAAGCCATTTTAGTGTTAACATTTAGCATTAACAAAAGAAGAAGGAAAAAAAGTCTATGTCTACTACATGTTTGGTAATTTACACATAATATAGCTGGCACCTTTTTTTAATTAGTGCTCCAAAGAGAAAGAGATCTCTTTCTTCGTTCTCTTGCCCTATATTCCACCTTGCCATTAGGTTAGGTTCCTCTTCCCAAGTGCTCTATCATAGGTGAGTTTATGATCCACTTATAGGTATTTTATGCTTGTTAGTTGATCACATAGGCTACTTTATTGTGTTTTTGTCAAGTTCCAGAATTTACCTTTTCTGAAATATATGTGGTACAGAACCACTTAAATGTTGGTGTGATTTGCACTTTATAGAACTTGTTTAGGAGACTGACCTGTATATCTGAAAGAAGGTGCTATAGGATTTTAAAAATCAGAATTGTCATCAGTTTTTATTCTTATTTCTCATTCCATTATTTTTGAGTCATACATAAATTCATATCTTCTGGAAATATGAAGTAAGGGTCCAGGTGGCATTTCTTAAAACAATTTCTGGATTAGTCTTCGGGTTGCTCAAGCTATGATTTTGACTTTAATAGGTAATTATGAGAATAAAAATTTATCTTTGTTTAGTGATTGAAAGGAGGTCCCAAAAGAAAGAAAATCACGATAATTTTCCTATAGAAAGGAAACCTAAACAGAAGAGGAAGGAGAAATTGGAACCAGAGGAGGAAATTGGAATTAAAAATAGTCACATTAAAAAGAGAGAGTAACTGTTGAACTTACATAGTATCAGATGAATAATTCTAATCATGCTTCTATTTATTCAGTACTTATTATGTGTCAAGTATTATGTAAAACATTTCACATGATCTTGTTTTCTATAATTAGTGACCATATAATTTATTATTTCATGTCTATGATTATATAGGTATGATAGGCTAATTATGTATTTTAATGACCTAGTATTTTAGCAATAAAAAATAATCATAGACTGCACAGTGGCAGTAGCAGCACATTTAGAAGAGGTCTCATTAGACTATCAACTTCCATCTAGTGACCTTGAGCTAGGTAGATACAACCTTGGAATAAATGCTTTTCACCAAACTTTATACAAGAAGGAAGAGTAAATTTTTACCTGATTTCTGTTGTTGTGGAATAATGTAAATCTTGGAATGTAATCTGGGAGCATATATGTACTTACGAACTAGGACATGAAAACAGTTTTGAGGAATGTAGATTGCCGTATCAATAATACTAGCTTATAAAGATATTCCATTATTGCCCTTCATTTGATATGCTGTCCCATATATTTGAATGTACATTGATTTTGTGTATTTTCATAATTAACCATGGCTTATAAACAATTCTTAGATAAAGCAATCATACCGAGAATTTCAGTACTAAGGGAGAATGATATATGTCCTTTTTTAAAAATTTAATTCTTCAACTTTCTTGTAGTGTACTGTATATTGTTCTAAGGAAATTGCATGGATTTTATTTTATTCTCATAATTATCTCATTAGGTACCTATGTGAAAATGCCAGTTTCAGTTTCAATACCCTGTATGGGCAAGGTGGGGAGTTGGAATGGAGCTGGGGGAAGGCCCACTAAGTGCTGTGTGCCTGTATGTCAAGATCACTATGAACTACATTATGATGTGAGAGTGTAATGCGCCAGTAAAAGCGAGGAAGCAGGCACAGAGAATATCTTGCCCCTGTTTAGAGACTATGTAAGCCAATATTTGAAAAATTGTCAGTCTAGTTTAGCAGATATTTGAGTAACCACCATAGACATGGTGCTGTCATAGATACAAAGGTAAATAACACACAATGGCTGGTTTAAAAAAACTTATAACTTACTAACCTATACATCTTTGTATTGATTGTCTCATGCTAAATAAAACAGTTAACTCCAAATTTAGCAGCTTAGAACCAGAGAAGCATTTCTCACAGTGTCTGATCAGGAATGCTGGTCTGGCTCAGATCTTAAAGTGTCCATTCCAGCTGTCAGCTGGGGCTATGTGCTCTGCAGCCTGGCCTTGGCTGGAGGGCCAGCTTCAAAGCACATTCATGTGGCCTTTGCCAGGAGGTGGAGGGCCACTCATGGGGCAGTTCATAACATAGTTTTCCCCAGAATGAAAGATCACAGAGTGAGACAGAGACAGACACCTTTGAGTCTTAAAGCCTAATCTTCGAAGTGTTACATTACACTCATGCTATATTCTGTTGGCCACCCAGGCTAGCTCCAGAAATGCACGGAGCTGTGGTGGGGACCACTGGGGGGCTGTTTGGAGACTGGTCGTAATAGTCTTAAAATATAGGGGGAAAGAAGGAGGCTTTTAAGGGATGGCTAGAGAAAACACTGAGGGTGAGAGGATGAAGTCCTTGTAAAAGAATGCTTGATTTGTAAATGAATCATATAAAATAGTGTTTCTGGCATTCTTAAGGATTAATTTTGGTATTTTTTATTATGAGCCCTGTGCCAGTCTGGGAAAACACTGATGAACAAAGATAAAAATAGCAGTCATTGCCCATGAAGATCTCATGGTGTAGGGAAACTGCTGACTTATGGCTTGTTGAATTCAAGAAATGGGCACTAGGATCTTTAAGATAACGAAAGAAGAGATAGAGCCAAGAAAGAACCTGTGTATGGGATGGTAGAAAGAGAAAAGGTGAAGTGCTTATGGAATGGGCCAGGAGTACTGTACTGCCAGGACTTGATTATGCTGCTCTTTGTCTAGCATTTTTCTCATCAGTAATGTGAAACTAGGTTTTCATTATAAAATAAAGTTCTTTCCTCCTCAAATCCCCTACCATTAATTACTTTAATCTGTCTTGGTTTCTAAGTCTTGCCACGTATCAGAATCACCCGGTTATACAGATCCAAGACCGCACTCTATTTATGGACTTAGGCTCTTTTGAGAACAGAGGTAGGTTCATAAGGAAGCTGCATATTAAACCATCTCTTAGGTGATTTTGGTCTTGAGTTCCCAACGGATTAGCAATACTGATTTTAAAAACATTAAAATTGTTTGTGATTAATTTGTAGCTATGATGTGATATCTAATAAAACATGAAATATATAACAAAAGACATTAAAATTTTAATGATTCATTTGTTTCTAAAGGATATTTTAATGCAGTTTTTAAAAGTGACTGTCTTTGACAGTAGATTATCATTAAAATTTATCTCTTAAAATATTTTGTGTTTATAAGAGGTATTAGCCACAGAGAATGGCCCCCTTTTATGATAGTATTTTAAAATTCTAAATGACTTTTTATGAAATCTGAAGTATATGGAGGAATTAAACATTAAAAGTGTTTACATAGATACTTCTGTAAGTTAGCAGTTATTGGAATTTTTCCCTCCTGAATAATTAGAGTTCGTCTAGATTTCTGGCTGTAAATAGTCAGAAGCAAAAGAATATGAGTCAGGAAACTGTGTATTATCTTTGCAGCCAGCTAGCCAGCATTTTTCTTTAGAGGAGCCACATATTCCCAGGACCATCTTTCTTCATCTCTACTGCGTGTTTTGTTTTTGTTTTTGTTTTTTGTTTTTTGGGTTTTTTTTTTTTTTTTTTTTTTTTGGTGGTACTGGGGTTCCTGGAAGCCCTTCTACCTCCGGGCTACACTCCCAGACCTATTTTTATATTTTTATTTGGAAACAGGGTCTCTTAAGCCAGCGTGGCTGGCTTTGAACCAGTGCGATCCTCCTGTCTCCGCCTCCCAAGTGCGGGGATTACAAGTGTGCACCACCACGCCCGGCATCTCTCATACTTTCTAATGTCAGTAATTTTCATAATGATGTTAGGGAAAGGTGATGTAGGATTTTAAAGAGTTAAGGAAAGTTTAGAGATTTTATTAGGAGTTAAGGAAACAATTTATTCACTCCCATGTAAACTTTAATCTTTTAAATAAAGTAATTTTCTTTATTAAGAGGGGCTTCTTCAGGCCTTTAATGTGTTTATTTGTAGGGTAAGGTTTAGAACCAAGAAAATCATTGTTTTCTAAACACCATTTTGTAGCTCCTAATTAAGCCTTTGAAACAAACTTGGATTGAAATTTCAGGATTAAGTATCTAAAGATCCCTTCCAGTTCTGAAGTTGGTTTTTGTTTTGTTTAATCTCAGTGCTGTATATATAATTGCTTCCACAGGATTACTGTCAGAACAATATTTAAGATCTTCCTACTCTGGCTTTGCATTACTTGCTAATTTTTCTTAAGAGTGCTTTTGTTTCCTTTTTTTTTTTTTTTTTTTTGGTAGTAGTGAGTAGTGGGGATGGAACCTCCAGGATACATCCCCAGCCCTATTTTTATTCTTTATTTTGAAACAGGGTCTCACTGAGTGTTGCAAAGGGCCTCACTAACCATGATCCTCCTGACTCAGCCTCCCAAATGCTGTGGATTACAAGCATGCACCACCATGCCTGGCTTTGTTTCTTGATCTATTGTTAAATTCCTTATTTAGATTTAATTTTAGGAAGGCTTTAAATTGAGAGTTTTATTATAAATTATGCTCACTGATGTAAAAAGCTAATTGTTCTGCATTCTGTGCAAATATTCCTTGAAAATGTAACTCATGAGATTGTAAAGCATTTTACCCATTTTGAAATTTTTTAGGTTGGTGTTTAATTCCAAAAAGACATGTTTCTATTACTATTTTTTATATCACACATGTAACTTAAGTAGCTTGAGGGTATGCATGTAATAATATTAAAAGTACTATATAATTGCTGTTATAAATTCATAATAGATTCAGATTTTCACATTAATCCTTATACTTTTATAACTGAGTAATCATTTTTGAGGAAGAACAAATTAAATAAATGGCATCTTTAGGATTGTGCTTCAGCTTAAGTATAGAGCAATTTTTGAGCTATTTTAAGTAACCTTAACCTGATTTATTTAAGGCAAGAGATATTGTAATTGTTTTAAAATAAAAATCTGTTTTTCTTAGAATAGTATTGTCATAAGTTTTAAGAAGCAATATTAAGTTAAAGCAGCTCTTAAAGATGTATCACAGTTGCTTTTAAAAACTAGTGTTTTTCCTCTCAAGATGCAGAAGGAAACAAGTTAAATATCCATGAGCTTTAGCTTAAATGATAAATGAGGGTGGGCAAATATAGAAATTTGAGTGATAAAAAATGTCTCTTCTAGCTTTGGGGGAAAAATACATTTCTACTTCCAGCTTTCAAAGTTTTTTTGCTGAATATTGATTTCTTGCTTTAGAGTTTTGGGTTTTTTCTTTCAGTATTTTTTAAAGATATTATTCTATTTGTGTGTGTGTGTGTGTGTGTGTGTGTGTGTGTGTGTGTGTGTGTATTTTTTTTTTTTTGTGGGTCTGGGGATGGAACCCAGGGGCATTTGACCGAGCTACACCCCCCTGCCCTATTTTTTATTCTTTATTTTGAAACCAGTTTCACTGAGTTGCAGAGGGCCTCACTAAGTAGCTGAGGCTGTCCGCAAACCCTGATCCTCTGGTCTCAGCCTCCCGAATATTGGGATTACAAGTGTGCACTACCACGCCCGGCTTCTATTGTCTTTAGATTTGATGCTTTCTAATGAGAAGATTGCTTCTTTCTCTTATTCCTTTGTATATGTCTTTTTCCCACTGAGTACACTAAATATTTTCCCTTTATCTTTAGTTTTCTTTCATTTTATTGTAATGTATCTAGATATGTTCTGTGTGTGCTTTACTTTTGTTATTGATTAAATTCTGTTTATTTTTTTTTTAATTCACTGTGGCAATGATTTCTCTTAAAAATGTTTCTTGAAAACCTTCCTCCTTACCCAGGACTATTTACCCCATAGTATCAGTGGCATGCTTTGCTCTGAAAAACTTGAGGTATTTGAATAAAAGTCATTGAAATATTATTGATTAAATACCCAAATGCTAACACTTGATAAAATATGGAAGTAACAATTTTCAGTGGGCTCAGTCCACCCCTGAGGAACATACATTAGAGTAATCTTAAATCAATAGTCAGTAAACTTTTTTTTTTTTTACAAAATAATTCTGTTTTAATAATAGTTTTTTACTTGTAGTAAATTATAAAAATAAAAATACATTTTCAGGACTGGGGGTATAGTTCAGTGGTCAGTGGTAACATGTTTGGCGTGCATAAGGTCTTGGGTTCAATCTCTAGCACCAAAATAGAAAAAGTTTTAATGAACAGTAAATATAGTAAAGATTTTTAACTTTGTCATATGGCCTGTGTCACAATTACTCAACTCTGCCATTGTAGCATTAAAGTAATCATAGATAATACGATCGAGCATGTGTATGTTCCCCAGAAAACCTTATAGCTTCTGAAAGTGATGTTTTGTATTTTATCTGTCATGAAATACTGTTCTTCTGTGGTTTTTTTTTTTTAACCTTTTCTAATGTAAAAATCATTCTTAGGTCGTAGACTGTTTAGAAACAATTGATGGGCTGGATGTGGCTCGTTGGCCTCTAAGCTAGAGAAATTTTTTTCTTCAGATCATGAAAGAATCATCTCACAGAGAATCTAATAAAACCTGAAATGAAAAAAGCTTAAGATCACCTAATTTGAATACCGATTATAGAAAGAAATGTAGAAAATTATAAACAGCCCCCAGTTAGCCTTTACAGGCATATTTTCATCTTGAGGGATAGATTATGTTGAACATATGGTAATTTTTCAGTCCCATCTTGCTAATGACAAAATTAGAGAGGTTGGATATTCTATAATTTTGAAAATTAAAAATATATTTAGCATTTGTCCAATGAGATAGGTTTTATTTTTATGACTTTTAGATATTTTAACAAATAATATGTAACTTTAGTAGAGATTTCCATCTTTACGTTATGACTCTGAGAAAGTTGACAAAAATAGAGTCATTCAGGTCTTAACCTCTAAAGATTATTTTAGTTGGTTTTTAGATTATTCTCAGGAACAGCCATTGACTTAGTTGTTAAATGTTCTCTTTGTTTTTAACAAGGAGGGCCATTCATTATCCACCATGCTTTGACTTGCTTTTACTCAGTAATTTCTAGACATCTAGAGAAATTAATTTCTCTTAACTATATTTGTTCAGAGACTTAAAAACAAAAGCATAGAGGATAATTTGTGAGTGACTATAACCAGGGCTCATAACAGTTACAGACTGCAAACAGAATTCTTTCTATTATTATTTGCAAATGAGGCCGGAACCATAATGATTTTAATTGGCATATATACTCAAGCCACAGAGTTTAAGACCATGAGAATAGATCCTGGAGTTATGTTAGACTCATAGTTGACTTAATTTAGAAGCAGTGCTTTCAGTTGCCCTTTACTGCATAGATAAAATAATTTCCTTTTAAATAATGTGATCTTTTAACTTTTGGTTTTAGTGTGCTTTAGTACAAATATCCAGGGGCAAATTCTTCAATTGAGTACATCCCAGAGACAAATTGTTCAATGGAGCCAACAAATTAAGGAAAGGCTCTGATAGTCCTCTCTTGGCCTCTAACTAGTTTGTTTTTCTAAGGCCCGTGGACATCTATTTTTGCTCCACTCTTGGGGCTCTGCATTTCTCTTCACCTGAGCTCGTTGTAGGTTTCATGTGATTTTTAGTTGTGAGTACATCTTCAGGCTAACTTGGTTACCCAGAGAGGTCAGGAACTCTAGCAGCCCTCTTCACAAGGTAATATTAATCTGTTAGGCAATTCACAATAATAATATTATGAAACCTAGCATAACTATTTTTATGTGATAAATAATATAGTATAAATTTAAAACAAAGAGAAAAAACATGAAAGTAAATTTGAATTTGAAGCTATTCAGGTTCTGTTCAAGGGATAATTTTGAACTGACCATCAGAGGACCACTCGAAGTTCCATTTTAGTTGTATGATTCTTGTGGTATCATGATTTTTTTTTTTTAAATGTTGGACTTAAAGTTTACTTTTTCTTATTACTGGGAATATCTCTTGTTTAGGTCAATAGCAATATATTCAACAAGCAAATAATACTGTGTTTTATAATGTTAGATAATCCCTTGCTCATAGGGAATATAGTCAAATTATTGTCCCTTCTCCTTTTGCCATGTAGGGGCGAAGATCTGCTAAACTAGCCAGGCGTGGTGGCACACGCTTGTAATCCCAGAATTTGGGAGGCTGAGACAGGAGGATCATACAGGTTCAAAGCCAGCCTCAGCAACTGATTGAGGCTCTAAGCAACTTAGTGAGACCCTGTTTTCAAATAAAGTATAAAATAGCTCTGGGGATGTAGCCCAGAGGTAGAAAAGTCTCTGGGTTCCACCTCTAGTTACACACACACACACACACACACACGCAAAAAAAAAAAATATCTGCTAAGCTTCCTAAGTGGGCTTGGGATATAGACAAATTGTTGACTTCTCTTAATGAAGAGTATGTGACTGTCAGAGCTTTTCCTTTCTCAGAGTAAGACGTGAAAAGAGTTTCCTGATGGAAATAGCCCCTCTCTACTCCTTATGTCATCATTGCTTTATATTCTTACTTTAATACATTCATTTGGGGAAATGACATCTTTTAATATATAAATATCCTTTGAGCAAATTAAGTTTTAAACTTTTTAATGTATTTGCTAGAAATTGAACCTTTTTGTTTTGGAATGACAGTATGATATAAAAGGACTAATTTCCCCAAAGCCAACAGAGAATAACCTTTAATAGGCAAGCTATGTCTATTTTTCTTTAATTATCAGTATCTATATCTTATACTACTTGGAAATGTGCATGGTGTGTGTGTGTGTGTGTGTGTGTGTGTGTGTGTGTGTATTTGTACTGGGGATTGAACCCAAAGGCATTATAATTCTGAGCTACACTGGCCCTTTTTATTTTTATTTTTTAAAAGTGTCTTGCTAAATTGCTGAGGATGGCCTCAAACCTGTGATCTTCCTGTCTTAGCTTCCCAAGTACTGGGATTACAGGTATGTGGTATCATGCCTGGCTACGTGCATGGTATATCAACACACATTGTAAAATATATCAGATGTCTCTTCCAAATCTATTTTGTTTGAGTCCATTCATTGTGCCAAATCTTATGAATTTGGCAGGATAGAGCTGTTTATTTTAAATCTTTTAAAATATTTTTCCCTCATTTTTAAAATTAAACTTTTTATTTTGAGATGATTGTAGATTCACATACAGTAATAAGAAATAATAGAGTTTTAGACCCAATGTTAATTTCTTATAAATAACCATATTAATATCACAACCAGAATATTGACATTGATGCAATCTACCATCTTATTCTGCTTTCACTGCTATTATATATTGTATTGTGTGTGCATGCACGTGTGTATATTTAATTTACCACCACCACAGTCAAAATATGGAACAGATCTATTGCCACAAATATTTCTTATGTTGCCCTTTTATTGCTCTCATCTTTTTCATTTTAAGATAGTTTTTGTTTTTTTAAGTATTTTTCCTTTATGGTTTTAAAATAATTGCTTTAGATTTATATTCATAATTTTAAAATGTTTACCTATTCCTTAAAATAGTGGCTGAAATCATATATGATGAAATTCACTTACTGTTCCTCATGCAGAATACTTCTGTGGCCAGATGTGTGGGCTTTTTCCCTCACACCAAGAAATTCTCTGTGGTGTTCTATAATTCAATTCAATTTTGACACTATATGGAGTTAGTGTTAGAACCCCAGATTAAGAACTCAGTCCTATTTATGTTAAGTGAGATTAGTCAAGGATAGAAAGAGAAGGGAGCCGGGCACGGTGGCGAAGCTTGTAATCCCTGCGCTTGGGAGGCAGAGACAGGAGGATTGTGCAGGTTCGAAGCCAGCCGTGCGCGCTGGCTTAGGAGACCCTGTTTCCAAATAAAACTGTAAAAATAGGTCTGGGAGTGTAACCCGGAGGTAGAAAGGCTTCCAGGAACCCCAGTACCACCAAAAAAAAGAAAGAGAAGGGACATATGTTTTCTCTAATATGTCCAAGCTAGGGAGTAGTAATACCAGAGGGACTCCAGATGATGGAGGGGAAATCTCAGCAAAGCTTGAATGGAAGGATAGGAGAGGAAGAAAGCTGAGGTTGTTCAATGGAGGAGCTACATACGAATATGTGTAATAGCATAAATACAACATGGTTAACCTGGACAACTCTATATTGGCGGGGAGGGAAATGGAGGAGGAAGGCCATGAAGCACAATGTAAATGTACACCACTCTCAATATGTTCCACTTATAAAAAATTAAAATTAAAAAAAATAGAAGAAAAAAAAAAAGACTGCCTCCACTTCAAATGCCAGACTCAAATGTGTACTTCCCATACTTCTGATGGGCTATAAATTGGAAATTACTGTGCCTCTCTCCTGGGCTTTGATTATTTGCTATGGTAACTTACAGAACTCAGGAAAGCACTCTGTATTTCCTGATTTTTATAGAGGATACAAGAGCCAGATAAAGAGATGCATAGTCAGTGAGTGAACAAAATGGTAGTCTTGAACTTCCACATCTTTGGTCATGTCACCCTCCCAGTACCTAGATGTGTTCAGCACCCAAACTACATTGAATTTTGTAGTTTAGAAACTTACGGGGTTTAGTGTTCAGACCTCCCTCTTCTTGGAAATAGGTGGATGAGGCTGAATTATCCAGCCTTATAATCACCTAGTTTTCCTCGAGGCCAGCTCTATCTTCAAGAGGCTATGTGGGTGCTCCACCCTCAGTCATCTCATTAGTGTAAACTCAGTGGTATAATTGATCGTGTATGTCTGTCAGGAAATTTTAAGGATTTTAGGAGTTCAGTGCCAGGAAACTCAAAAACCAAATACATTTATTATACCATAAAATATAAAACACCATTTTTAAATACATAGTTCAGTAAAGTTAAGTCTATTCAAATTGTTTTGCAGTAGATCTCTAGATCTTTTTCATCTTGCAACAAACTCTACCTACGAGACCCAACAACCAGACTTTCCTACCTCCCCCACCGTCAGCAACCATTGCATTTTCTCTTTGTGTGAATTTGACTACTTTTAGATTATTCATGCAAGTGGAATCCTGTAGTATTAGTACTTAAGTGTCACATTTCACTTAGCATAATGTCCTCAAGGTTCTTCCACATTAAACTGTGACAGAATTTCCTTATCTTTTAAACCTGAATAATTTTTCATTACATGTATATGACACATTTTATTTATCCAGTCATGCACTGATGAAAGATGCTTCAATATCTTGGTTATTTTGAAAAATGCTACTCTGAGAGTGGTTGTGCCAGTGTCTCTTGGAGAGTCTACTTTTAATCCTTTTGGATATGTACCCAGAAGTAGAATTGCTGGATCACATGGTAATTCTATTTTTAATTTTTTTGACGAACTTGCTATAATGTGTTTCATAGCCACTAAACCCATTTTAAGTTCCCAACATTTTATATCCATGCTTTAATGATGACTAGATAAATTTGTTTTAAATAATTCATTTTATGTACTTTAATAATTATATAATTGATTTATTTTTACACTTGACAGAGTAAATACTATTAGCACAACTGGAAATGAGATCATTTGCATTATAGAATGTTTGTATACCAAGGGTGATCCTCAAGGTGACTGGAGCTAGTTTACATAAAAAGAGGGACTTATTACAAAGAAACTGACACATTGTGTTGTATCTGAGTTTAGTAATATGATAGGCCTTAGACATCACTGGAATAAGGGAGTTTATTATCTCTTGTCTTTGGTGGATCAGTTTTTCTTTCTTTATGTATGGTGGCTTCTATTGTGTTATGAGGAAATGGATTGAGTTTCAGCTACCCAAAGACCAAGGAGACTAGTTGGTCCCAATCTAGAATTCTTAGGGAAAAGGAATGATTGGTTTGCCTTAGATCGATTGTTGGCTCTATGATACCTCACAAATATCGTCAGGGAAATTGATTTGTACAAGAACATAGCATCATTATCAGTGGGCAGTGTAGATTGACTAAGAGGCAGCAGGATACGAGGGAAAGAGGAAGGAATGCTAGAGTGAAAGATGTCCTTGGTCAGTGTTGATGAAGCAAGGCATCAGTGAGTGGTTAGTTGAAGCTATACTGAAGAAAGAATAATGGAGCTTAAAAAGTTCCAGGTAAAGGGCTACTGGAATGGTCAGAGACAAAATAATCTCACTGATTCTTTAGTATAAAAAGTTGAGGGCCACAAGGGGAACTGCTTTACATTTTTAAAGTTATAAAATATAAAATTAATTGGTCTCTGGAATGATTTGAGTTAGGGGATATTTATTAAAATTAAAAATCTTAATGTTAACATTTAGTATTAAAACTAGAAAAGCATAGATCAAACAGCAATTAATTAACTTTATAATTCATTCCAAGAACTTTGCAAATATATTAGGAGACAAATTGATGGATAATAGCTATATAATAGGGACAGATAAAGGAAATTAGAGTATGGCCTAACCTTCTGCAATTATGGAAGGAATTCTTTCCCTGTCAAGCATTAGTATGATGGTAATGATTATGATTGATTTCGTGCTACTGTGGTTCTGGTGCTACTGTGCTAGGCATTTTTATATGCATTACTTTATTTAACCTTCCCCCAAGATATGGGTGCTTATGATTTGTTTACTGAATTTTTAAAGATGTTTTTCAGCAGAAGGATTAACACTTGGCTTTTCCTTTCAGAGATGTGGTACTGGATCTTCCTCTGGGCTCTCTTCTCCTCTCTGTTTGTCCATGGTGCTGCAGGAGTGTTGATGTTTGTGATGTTGCAGAGGCACAGGCAGGGAAGAGTGATCTCTGTCATCGCAGTCAGCATTGGATTTCTGGCTTCTGTAACTGGAGCAATGATTACCAGTAAGTTGCTTTTGTTTTGTTTAATTTTATATGCCCTTATTGTTTTGATAACTATTCTTATTGTAAGTGTAACATTAGCATATTTCATGTAGTTTTTTTTTTTTTTTTTTTACAATACAGTGAATGGAACCCAGGGGCATTTTACCTCCAAGTGACACCCCCAGCCCTATTTTTTATTCTTCATTTTGAAACAGGGTCTCACTGAGTTGCAAAGGGCCTCACTAAGTAGCTGAGCCTGGCCACCAACCGTGATCCTCCTGTCTCAGCCTCCCAAGTGCTGGGATTACAAGTATGTGCCACTATGCTCTGCTCATGTAAAATATTTTTCAGTATTTTTATGTATTGTCCCTAGAATGTAAGCAGATAGTTGCACTTTATAATTTGAAGACTCATTATGCAAGGTTTTATGGAAAATAGAAAAAATCATAAAAATTAACAAGGGCCAAGCAGTTCCATGAGAAAATTTATCTCCTGGTGAATATAGTTACTACTTTAAAGGTAATCGCTGTCTAGTAAGGAAGAAAGGTAGGCACAAAAATACAAAAGTGACAGTTGTCATAAAAGTAATGGAAATGTAGCCTTTAGGTCTTTGGTGTCATCTGCCTGTGACTACAAAATATAACTGCTTTCCTTTTTAAGAGTAAACAAATTTTTATGACACAGATCTTCTCTGGCCTACTAGTAATTAGCCACTTTTGAGTGCTCTCTAGCAATCTGCAAGTTTTCTTTTGTGTTGTCTCTTGCACGTTCATACATGTTCCCAGGTTTGTCTGCCCAACTTTTCTTGACTCCAAATTTGTCCCCCAACTCTAGCCTTGGCTTCAGAGTTAAGTCTGGCTTCTGCTGCTGCCAGCTGAGTAGAACTTCATACATGCAGTTAGACTGGAGAGTGCAACTGCTTCTTTTAATATGGCTGTGCCTGTATCTGGCTGCTTCTCTGCTGCTATTGATTTCTGTCCCACCATTGAATTATAGAGGCTTATACTGTGTTCACGTCTGATCTGCTTTCATATGTCTGAGGCA
The DNA here is from genome assembly GCF_963383645.1 of Muscardinus avellanarius. Lineage (NCBI taxonomy): Eukaryota > Metazoa > Chordata > Mammalia > Rodentia > Gliridae > Muscardinus > Muscardinus avellanarius. The sequence continues at coordinate 69,525,399 of NC_137800.1, forward strand.
GCTCACTACTGCCACTGAATCTGTTTGGGTGCTCCTTATGCGAGGCTTCCTTCTTTTAGTTGCTTCTTGCCCCAGAGACAAAAAGGCCTTATCTTTATAATTCAAAGGCTTCCCATCTTGATTAGTTTCAGAATGACTGATAGTCCTCTGCCTTCAGGAAGGCCTTGTTCTTATGTCTCTGGGTTTGTCCTCTGGCATTAATAATACAGTCATAAAATATTTGTGAGGAATAGTGAGTAGTTTCTTTTTTTTTAACCTTTTTACTATTTGATTTTTCTATTACATGTCTTAAGTTTGTATAGTTGCTTTTGTTTCTGCATTTAGCTTATACTTTTATCATATGGGACCTCACCTATATTGCTTTAGATAGGGTTTTAAACAAGAACTCAGATTTAGCTAAAGCGTACATATGCATAATTGATTGGGAGGAGACCAACCTGGAAGGAGAATGGGGCCAAATCCTGGGGCTTGGAAAGCCTGCTTGAAAATTTGGACTTTTATCTTGAAGCCCATTGGAAACAAATGGACATTTTTGAATGGAGTTGATAAGGGATTAAGTACTTCAATGGGAATATTTATTTTCTATTTGAATATATGTAAAAACTAAAAGAGACCTTGAAAGAGCAGAGGTTTTATCCATTTTCATCACTGTTTTACCCCAACATTCAAATATGACCAGGAACCTGGAAGATGATCCAAGATTACTGTTTGTTTGTTTGGTTGGTTAGATAGATAGAGGGAAGAAAAGAAGGGGAGAGGGAGAAAGTTAAAGAAGTAAGAAGAATTAAGAGGTATTAACTACTAAGCCTAAGATCAAAATGTGAACTAGAATAAATAATTGCCGTGGGTTGGGAAGGAAGGAGTTTTGATGTAAGAACTATGCCAAAGGACAACAGAAAAGTCAGTTGTTATTCACTGTGGTGATGCTCAGAAAGACATGAGGGGCTGGCTATGTTTTTGATGTGGGCTACTGTTGTTACTGGATCTGTGAGCAGAGGAGAGAAGGAGCTGCTTGTTCAGAATTTGAAAGTAGTATGTATATATATGCATTATAGTAAACCTTTAATAGAGTTTGAGAAATACAATTCTACTTCATTTAGCTCTAATGATGTGCTATATGTTTTTATAGCACACTTTCAATTTAGTCAAGAATAAAATAAGTTCTGGGGATGGTGGCACACACTTGTAATCCCAGCATTTGGGAAGCTGAGATGGGAGCATCATGGTTCGCGTCCAACCTCAGCTACTTAGTGATGCTCTCTGCAACTTAGTGAGACCCTGTTTCAAAATAAAGAATAAAAAAAAGGGCTGGGGGTGTAGCTCTGAGGTAGAATGCCCCTGGGTTCTATCCTCAGTACCACATAAGAAAATTAAAATAAAACAATAAGTGGATGATTTAGAAACATTTTTTTTATTTTTTATTTTTTGGTGGTGGTATTGTGGGTGGAAAACAGAGGCTTTCTGCCTCTGGGTTATACTCTCAGACCTATTTTCTATGTTATTTGGAAACGGGTCTCACTAAGTTGCTGAGAGCCTCACTAAGTAGCTGAAGCTAGCTTCGAACCTGTGCAATCCTCCTGCCTCAGCTTCACAAGCGCGGGATTACAAGCATAAGCCAACACGCCTGGCTGTAATGTATGTATGTTTGTATGTTTGTTTGTTTGTTTGTTTGTTTATTTATTTATTTATTTATTTATTTATTTATTTATTGGTGGTACTGGGGTTCCTGAAAGCCCTTCTACCTCCGGGCTACACTCCCAGACCTATTTTATATATTTGAAACTGGATCTCTTAAGCCAGCGCGGCTAGCTTCGAACCTGCGCGATCCTCTTGTCTCCACCTCCCAAGTGCAGGGATTACAAGCGTGCACCACCACACCCGGCTATAATCTTATATTTTAAAAGCCTTAAAAATACAAGTCTGACACAAATTCAAATTAAAATTTTTGCCCACATCAGCAATAAAATGTTTAAATTTCTTTTGGCTAATTTCTCACTTGCAAAGATGAAAACTAGTCAATGTGAATATTTAACCATATTTATTTTCTTATGCAGGTTGTAAGTGCTAGCGCACTCAGCTATATGCTCAGCTCAGCAAACAATTGCTGGATATTCATATTCAGTAAGATACTGATTGCATAACGATACATATCTACTGTATTAGTTACTTAGATTATATTTCCAAAAGAGAGTGATTTTTTTTTCCATTTTGATTTGTATTGATAGCTAAGGCCAGGATTAGAAAAAACTGTTTTTTTCCCCCTATATTTATAGTGCCTGATATTAGCTGTTTACTTAAGCTGGTCTAAAGGTATAAATGACATTTCATTGTTGGTTTAATTGCATTTCTCTGATTGCTGATGAGGTTCAGCATCTCTTCCTATGCTTATATATTTAGATTTCCTTTTCTGCTTGTTGTTTCTTTAAATTCTATGCTTTGGATGCTTTTGATTCCTTCTTACTAAAATATAGATGTTCATACATTAAGTGTTCATACATTACATACATATAGGTGTTCATTAGAGATGTCAATCTCTTGTCTTTGAACTTTGCAAATAACTTCTTTCAGTCTTTTTATTAGTTATCTTCACCTATGGTGTTATTTATTCAATAGAAATGTTTAATTTTGATGTGAAAAGCCTAAATTGTTCTTTTTTCTATTTAAGAAATTTCTGAGACCAGCGTGGTGGTACACGCTTGTAATCCCCACAGTTGGGAGGCTGAAACAGAAGGATCGCTCAGGTTCGAAGCCAGCCTAAGCTGCCTCAAGAGACCCTTTTTCCAAATAAAATATAAAATAGGTCTGGAAGTATAGCCCAGAGGTAGAAGGCCCCTGGGTTACATACCCAGTACCACCAAAAAAAAAAAAAAAAAAAGAATAGAAAAAAGAAATTTCTGTTCTCACCAAGGTCAAAATGTATTCTAATATATTTTCTTATGTTACTTTTATAGTTTTACTTTTTATATTAATATCTAGTCAACTCATCTAGAGCAGGAATCAGTAAACTCTTTTTTATAGAGCTAGACAGTACTTATTTTAGACTACAGGCCCTTATGTTTATAACAGCTCTTGACTCTGCCATTTTAGCACTAAAGCAGACTAGACGTACAGAATGAATGGGCAGAAGTTCTGGCATTCAGGCCATAATTTATCCCCTGGTCCAAAGTTGACCTTTGTCTTTGGTATTAGCTAGAATTTTAAGTGGTGTTTTTCCCCTCACACTGGTAATTCAGTTTTTATCTCACTATCCCCTAAAACATTCATCATTTCCTCATGGATTCATAGTTCCATCTTTAGTGTGTACTACATTCTCCATGTATAGGAAGCTATCAGAACTCTGCTCTGATTTTCAGGCCTTTTTAACCTGTTCTAGGAACAGGCCACATTTTTTTTATGCCTATGGTTTTGTGGTATATCATAATATCTATTAGGGTTAAATAGGTCCTTCTTATTACTTGTGAGCCTTTATTCTTTTATGTAAATTTTAGAATATGTCTTTTGAATCCCTAAAAAATTATGACTATAATTTTTGTGTGTGTGTGATACTAGGGATTGAACCCAGAGCATTCTACCTTTAAACTTCACCTCTAGCCCTATTTTTAAATTTTTATTTTGAAACAGGGTCTCACTATATTGATGAGAGTCTCACTACTTGCTGAGGCTGTCCTAGAACCTGTGATCCTCCTGTACAGCTTCCCAGAGTACTTATGTTTAAGGATGAGCTACTAGACCCAGATACAATTTTTACTAAGATTTAGTTGGATATAAAAATTAAATTGGGAAGAATTGGCATATCAAATATGCTACCCAAGCTGGACGTGGTGGCGCACGTTTGTAATCCCTGCGCTTGGGAGGCGGAGACAGGAGGACTGCACAGGTTCAAAGCCAGCCTCGCTGGCTTAAGAGACCGTTTCCAAATAAAAATATAAAAAATAGATGTCTGGGAGTATAGCCTGGAGGTAGAAGGGTTTCCAGGAACCCCAGTACCACCAAAAAAAAAATGCTACCCCAAAACATAATATACTCCATTTGTGGGTATCTTCTTTGTCTTTCATTAGAGTTGCATTAATGTTTTTTTCCAATAGGAAGGCTGCATATATTTTGATAAGCTAATTCCTGATTACATGTCTTATATTTTGTGTGCATGATATCTTTCTTTATAACATTGTTTAGTCTTGTTAATATGGAAAATACTTGTAAGTTGTGTTTATGAAAGCTAACTAAAGGGATACTCTCTTTTGGGGACACCCCCTTGTATTCGGGGGAAACTTTTGTCTTTTTTCTTGACTTAAAACATTCATATTTCTATATGAAAAAGAAAGGTTAATGAAAAACTACCTTTTTGGAGAGCTGAATATACTACTGGCAAGCTAAGGAAGAGTTAAGACAGAAAAGTAAAATATACATTTTAATAGACTATTTTCAGTAATAAAGATGACAACGTTTGATGAAGAGCTACATATGTCTAAATATAAAGTGTAAAAATTGTTTTAAGGAGAATAGAAAGTATAAATATCACAATAATTATTTTTTAAACAATTGAAATATTAAAGGACCCTTTCTCTCAAATTCCTTCATGCCCAAATGAGGGTTTTCAGGTTAGAAAGAATGAAAGCTGTGCACAACTTATTTTCTGAGGCCAATGAAAGTCTATTGCTAAATAAGATAAAGATAACACAAGAACAGAAAAGTTAAGGTTCTTCAAGTTTTGAATGTTGTCTTTGGATTGAAAGATGGCTCAGTATCAGATATAACCACGGCTGTATTCCAGTAAAATATTATGTACAGACACTAAAATTTGTATTTTATTTAATTTTCATGTATCACAAAATATCCTTCTTTAGATTTTTTTCATCCATTCAAAGATTTAAAGGCCATTTCTAACTTTCATGCTGTACAAAAACAGGCAGTGGGCCAGATTTGGCCTGTAGATTTTAGTTTTTCTATCCCTGTCAACTACAAATCCAATCAATGCACTATTAAGGGGAATTCTGCCCTTAGTATTTCTGTCAGGAAGGGTACAGGGCAAATCACATCGCTTTTCATTGGTATGCCCCCTGCAGACGCTGCATGCTGCTATATACTGGCATTTTCTATGCATTGATGGTTTTTCTCCATCCTAGGTTTATGTTTTTATTCACCATCAGAGCAGCTTAGCAGTATTGCTTTCTCCATTTCATATTCACCATACTAGTCTTTTCTTTTGGGACTTTCCTTTATTTCTGATTCTTTCTACCTACTATTGTTCACATTGGAAGTTCCAAACATGTATCATTTATTTTGAGCTCTTTGACCCACTTTTGTCCTCTTAATTCTTGCATAAAAATTTAGTATCATAGTTTGCTAATAAAATGAAGGCTATATGTATTCTTTCAGCTGGCTTTTGATAAGCAGAAAACACATTAAAGAAAGTGAAATCTAAAATACACATTGGGAAAACTAAAATACACATTGGGAAAAGATATTTGTTAAAATAAATACCTGTTAAAAGATTCATGTCCAAAATTTGTTAAAAACAAAAATTATGAGCTGGGTGTGGTGACTTATACTTGTAGTCCCAGCATTTGGGAGGCTGAGACAGGAGGATCGTAGTTCGTGGACAGCCTCAGCTACTTAGTGAGGCTCTTTGCAACTCAGTGAGACCCTATTTCAAAATAAAGAATAAAAAAATAGGGTTGGGGTTTTAGCTCAGAGGTAGAATGTCTCTGGGTTACAACATCCTCAGTACTGGGAAAAAAAAAAAAATTATGAGTCAAATCAGAAAAAGACAACCCAAAAGAAATGTGGACAATAGATTTGACAAGCATTTCAGAGTAGAAACTCTTAAGCCAATAGTAGTGAACAAAAGCTTAGTCACATTAACTGTCAGGGAATTGTGAATTAATTATAGAGATAACAGCTCTTATCTGATTGTCAGAGAAAATAAGATATTAACTGTTTCTGAAGATATGGATTGATTGAAATAAAAATTGGCACAGCTAATTCAGAAAAGCAATATGGCGTTGCCTCTTAAAGCTGAAAACACACACTCTACAGGGCTGAGAGATTCATCTTTTACCTGTGAGTTTTGGAGAAACTTCGTGTTTGTGTGCCAGGGATCAAGTACAAGAATGATCAAGGGAATGGTGTTTGTGATTATAAAGGATTAGAAACATATGTCATGGGCAGTAGAATGGATAAGTTGTGGTACACACATACTTGGAATATTGTCTGGCAGAGGAAAATGAATAAATTATAGTTGCATAGAAGGGAATGTGTTTATTCCCTGCTACAAATAAATTTATTTCTTGCCACTTAAAATCAAGAGTTTAGTGAATTTTGTCATTTGGTACAAATATTTTTTATTAAAAATAGGATCAAAGATATCTTGCTTTTAGAATAAAAGTTGTCTGAAATTACAGGGAAATTTAAGTAAGTTAGATACAGAGATTCAATTTAAAAAGTAAATTTAAATATAAATGGCTTCTTTGACTAACAGTCTCAAACCAGTGCTCTTCTCAGAAGTAATCTCTATTTTGAGTTTGATATGTATCCCCCAGATTTAATTTAACATTATATTCATTCATAGACACATATGCATACACACATATATACCTATGTTTGTACTAGTAGGAAATGTTCAAAGTTTTCTGTTGTTTTTTCTTTGTTGTATAACTGATGAGTCTTAAGTTCCTTCTACATCAGCTCATAAAGAGCTTTTTCTTTTGAAATTGTAGGAGTTTAATGGCATGCACTTTGTACAGTTTACCCTTTCTCCAGCTGATGGACAGATGTTTTGTTTTTGTTTGGTTATGGAAAGTGCTGGCACTGATTATTATGTGTTCATGGGAATATACTCCTTTGTCTATATTCTTAATACTAACCATCTATTTGTTTTATGCATAGCAAGTATTTTTTTAGTCTCCCTCGATGCCAAACCTTTATAGTTTTTGCTTTATTTTTTGGTAATCTTTAGGATCCTAAACATATTTGATTATATTTTATAGTTTACACTTGTGCATTTACTTTTAGCGTTTAGTTTTTTATCTGAAATTTATTTTGGGGAATGGTGTGAAGTAGGGACCCAAATTTATTTCTTCCAACTGGCTCCCTTGTTATTCCAGCAGGTTTTGAGTGGTAAACTGAGATTTCTGAGATTTATTTTATCATTTACCCCTGCTGTGACTAGTAGCCAAAGTTCGCAGAGTGCTCACTAAGACCAGCCACTGTTCTAAGTACCGTGCAGAGTCGTCTCTTGCTCTGCACACCACCCACCCATTCACAGCTGAGGAAGTGAAGTGATTGCCTAGTATAATAGGCTGCTAAGTAGTGGAACTACTAGTATTTTTTCTTTTTTTTTTTGGGTGGTACTGGGGATGGAATCTTTCTCCGGGCTACACTCCCAGACCTATTTTATATATATTTTTTTAAATTTGAAAACAGGGTCTCTTAAGCCAGCAAGACTGGCTTCAAACCTGTGCGATCCTCCTGTCTCTGCCTCCCAAGCGCGGGGATTACAAGGTGTGCCACCACGCCCGGCTGGAACTACTAGTTTTAAAACCCAGGCTTTTAACCTTATATAAGCCTGGGAAGTTTGAATTGACAGATTTATTTGCATTATCCTACACAGCCTGAGCTAGTAATTGCTATGATTTTCCCTTCTTGGATCATGGTTGAAAACTTAGTGTCTGGAGAAATGGAAGCCAAGTTATATATTTTATTTTTTGCAGTACTGGGGATTAAGCCCAGGGACATTCAAACTACCTCTGAATACACCCCAATACACCCCAGCCTTTTTTTTTTTTTTCCATTTTGAAACAGGGTCTCACTAAGTTGCAGAGGGCCTCACTAAGTAACTGAGGCTGGCCATGAAACTGTGATCCTCTGTCTCAGCCACCCAAGTACTGGAATTACAAGTGTGTGTGTGTCACCATGCACGGCCAGATTATATTTTTTAAATACTGAAGATCGTCATAGAAATCCAGGGTAAATCCAAAGAAAAAGCAAATACTCCCCATTGAATTTATTTTAATTTATAATTTATGATAACAAGGTAAAAGAAAGACCTTTAAGGTTTTTAAAAATAGTTCTGAAATTTGACTATATGAACAATTGTGCAAATGATATTATTACTTCAGTAAATAAATGTGGGTGCCACTGGGAGTTTTATTTAATATTTACTCTGTTATGATTTGCCTTATTATTTTCTGAATTCTTTGATCTCTTTTCACTTAAATAAGAAATGATGGAATGATTTGGGGGTATATAGCCAGACTAACCTGCATTTAAATCCTGACTCTTTTACTTAAAATGTATTTCCTTGGGATAGTAATTAAATCTCTCTCAACCTCTGTTTTTTCATCTTTAAATTAGGTGATAATACTGAGGGGGTGGTATGATATTTAAATAAGATAATATTTGTAAAGTTCCTAGCAAGATACATAGTATGTGGTGACTATACTATATTAATTTCTTTTTATTTTAAAACATGTATATTAAAACCTTTGGCATAGATTGATGATTTGCTTTTCCCACTTGTATAGGATACTATAAGGGATACATAAAATAACTTTTATTTCAGATATTTTAACTTATATACAAAGAGTTAATTTTTGAATGACTTCTTTTTAAATTAGCAAGTAAAAACCATATCATTAACTAATATTTACGAATTGGTTTCTATCTCAAGTAATTGTCAATTCAGTATTTTTGAATAATTTGTTTCAGTTCTTTTATGTTCTTTCATTTAACTGTCCTTGTTTTTGTAGACAGTTTTTTTTTCCTAGAGCAATAGTTTTGAAGCTTTCTCAGTCTGTAAGATATCATTATAATTTAAAGCTTCCTTCTTTATGATTTATAAATGTACTTTTAAAATTAGCCACATAGAGATCCACATCATTATATATAAGGTGTTAAGATGAAGTGTTGAATTAGATAGACCCTGAGGCCCTTTATAACTCAAGATTCTTTCATTCTGGGGAGTATGCATTATTTAATTTTTTCTAGAACAGATGTAAAGTCTATTCATTTTTACTAGATGTCAAGATACTAATCTCCAAATAACTTGCAGTTGTAGGCTTTATTAAAAGTTTCAGTAAATTATTTTATATGGTAAATTATAAAGTGAATCAATCATATAAACTTTTATTAGACATTTGGAAATCCATTTTGCTCAAGTAGAAAAGATACCTTTAATATTAAATTTTTCTTTAATAAATTAGAAATTAAATCAAGTAGTTTTGCTACATTATCATTATAATTATCAACATATTATATGGTATGTTTATAAAAAGGCTGATGAGGTCTGAGCAATTGAATGCCCAGGGAAAGATTTTAAGATTTATTAATTTTTATGAACATTTGGTATTATGTATGCATACTATAATTACCTATATATATATATATATATATATATATATATTTTTTTTTTTTTGGTTGAGTAGAAGAGGCTGTTTTTCATTTAATTGGTTAAAAGTACTATGGTAAGGATAACTTATGAATCACATGAAAACCTATAGAATTTATCAGAGGAGATGAGGTATTCTGTTTTGATGACATGAAAGGAGATCCTGGGCTCAGCCATGCAGAGCACTGTGCTTTGTCTCCCTCATGCAGGTGCAGCAGTGGCGGGCATCTACAGAGTAGCAGGAAAGAACATGGCCCCTCTGGAAGCACTGGTGTGGGGCGTTGGGCAGACTGTATTGACATTAATCATCTCCTTCTCAAGGATCCTCGCTACACTTTGAGGTTTCTGTGGGAATGTCTTGTTTCACATAAAGAGATAGTTGTACAGATTCCCGGAAAATGGCATTGTTAACAAGTGGAAACAAAATTGTACAAGAATGTGGACTTTCGCGGGTAAAAACAGGAGGAAGACCTTGAGCTGTGTGGACAGACTGCCCTCTGGTGTCCAAGTGATTGCACTATCGCACTGCACCTTACGTGCCTCTGCCCAGGCAAGGTGCACCAAGACACTCTGTGAAGCCTCAAGAAAAGCGCCTTGTTTAGCTGCCAACCAGGTTAACACTGGTGTTGAAATCATTGTTCTTAACAGTGTTGTGTTAAGGTGCAGGGATGTTCTGAGGAATTGATATATGTGCCAAACTTTTATTTGTTGTTAACATTGATCATGTGACAATTTGCAAATGTAGATGTAGATGAGTGCTGTGAACATATTTGACATGAATTCAGGTAATGTCCTAAGAGTTTCATTTTGTAAGGCTAAATCCCGTCTGAGTGCTAAATACTGAACAGTTTAATATGAGAGAAATTATTTGGTTTTTAATGTTGAGCATTTCTGGGATTTAGGGCTTTAATATGTTTAGGCATTATTGTTATATATGTGGAAAATAATAGTCTTCTTAATGGAAGACTAAACTGTTTTAAGGACTCAAAGTAGATCTATAGGGTGCATACTTTTCTTCCACTTAACACCCTTTTAATAGTTTCCCTCATGCATAAATATTCTATTTATATGAATTTAAAACTTTATGAGTCACACACATTGATTGTTGCTTGTGTGTCATAAAAATATAATTTAAAATTTTTCTTATACATTTTGTAAGAAAAAAGTCTGAAATGCATGTTGCATTCTTTCACCCTTTTAAAGAATGTTTTTGCCTTGTATCTCATGGAGAAAACATCTTTATCGTTAGTATCACAGTGAGGCTATATTACTTGTTGCATATGTCTTGGTTTTTGAAAATAATCTTTCATTCTGGAATATTAACTATATTTAAGGAGTGGCCTAAATTAGGCTTTGGAAATAAAAAGCATTTGTAGATAAGAAACAAGTAAGTTATATGGGAAGAATAAAAACTATCATTTCAGATATGTGGCAGTGTCATAATTCTGCTAAGTAAAAATTGGTAAATATAATAAATTTAAAATTTGGCAATATCTACAGAAAATAGAATGATGCATTTCAGTTGTTCAGTTCTTGAGTTATTCTGTTATGGTTTAAGTTTACTAGAACCCATTATTGCATTTATTAAAAATAGGAATGTCTTTTGTATAAAATATTTTAAGAGGTTTTATCAGTATGTAATTCTGGGAATACAAGAAGTAGGGAAAACATAGACACTGATTTGTTTGGTCTCCTAATGAGATTTCTTTGGTATCAGTTGCATTTATAAATATGTTAACTCAAAAGAAGAACCAATGCATAGAATGTGAAAGTCAGTCCAAAAAATAGTACTCTAGTATATCTGTTTAACTTAATCTGTTTTTTTTTAAAAGGTAGGTTAATTTTAGATTCCTAAAATTTCCATTCAGATTTAACTTTTATTACCTCTGCCACTTTTTCTCTACCAAAAAGAAGAATATGTTAACTTAATGAGGGAGTTAGGGAGTGGTTTCTTTTACCAATATAGCAGCCAGTTTTAGGGAGTTACTGATAGTTGAGTAAAATTTGTTTAAAGAAGAACAATAGCCAGTTAACAACTATTCTTTCTTAGAGATCTTTGAAGTAAATCTTAAAATCAATTTATTTTTTAATTACATGTAAGCTTACTATTGTTTTTATGTTTCTTCTATATTCATAATGGTTTTTTTTTTCAAATTAAATTTAGGCATAAGTTTTCCAAGGCAACTTGAATTATTCTCTTCTGTTAAACTTGAATTTTATTCTTCCTTTACTTTGGCTATCCTATTAATAATTTAAAGTGTTCCTGTTCTTCTGGAGGAATTTGCTGAAGTTGTTTTAGATGTACAGAATGAATACCTTATTTAAACATATGGTGTTTTAATGATTAAAGAAAAGTATCACGGTAAGGTAACATGAAACACATGTTCTTAATCCAGAATTAGCTAGGAAATGACTTGGATATATTTAATATATGAATGCCCGGACCAAAGAGACTCAAATTCCTATTTTTATTCTAGAATGAAAGTATAATTGAGCGGTTAATAACTAGTTTGTAGAGTGTCCTGTGTTCATTAAGAACTTGTGTGTATGTGTGTGTGTACTTTTACTTTTGGAGGTCATTTTTTGTTTTCTTAGTTTTTCAAACCATTGGAATTTTGTTTTATCTGTCATTCTTGAATTTTTGAAATTCATTTGAATAGTATAAATATATGAAATGGTCTTAATAACCTTTTATGTGCGGACACTTAAAAGTTAGTGGTTTTCCTAAAGAAAAGAAATGTTAAATGATATATATATATATATCATTATATAACTAGAAAGCTACATATAAATGTAGTTTAATTGGAAAGCTTTTGTAAATGAACACTTTTCATGTACTAGTGGAAAATTTTATATATTTGTTTAGTTGAATGATCTTTTAAGTAGATGAGAGAATGTTTGAGATTTTTGAATTTGGGGAAACCAAATTTTGCTGGAGAACCTTGATTAGTACATTACAGAAGTCCTTATTGATATAGTTGGGTTATCCTTTCTCAGTTTGTATATGATTTAGTAAATTTTCTTTGTGACAAGTACAAGAAGGAAGGGGGAAATCCTCTGCAATTGACACTTCATTTTAAAAATGTTTAGTAAAACATTACTGTTAGTGAAATCAACTCCCCAAAGAAAAAACTCCTATATACTCAAAGTTATTACTTAACATACTGGTTAGAAATGTCCATAGATGGGCTAGGGGGGCTCACGTAAACTACAAATAATGTTAAAAAACCTTCAAAAGGAGGAGGTATGAGAAACCTGCCCTATGCCATAGTTCCCTTGGTTGCTTAGGGTAAGGAACATCCTAAATGATGGCTGTTTCCAGTACTTGCAGTTTGTTGATTTAGGTTATGTTTACCAGACATTGTCACAGTCTGCTACCCACTAAACTTTTTACTAGTTGCAAATACATTTCCAAACTCAATAGGGTTTTGTTTTTTTACTTTAAATGAGAAGAAGAAATTAGTTGACCTATGTAGCTTCTGTTTGTGTTGTAAGGAATGGGGCTAATTTAAAATCATGAAATGTTGTTGAAAAAGGTCTTGGGAGAACCTCTAAGATGAGGAAGGAGGGGCTGCCACATCCATGTATTCAGACCAACACTCACACACCAAGGAATTCAATTTTGTAAAGACTTTTTGCAGATCTACTATGTATGAAATGCTGTACCAGTTATTGTCTGTTTTAGGTACAAAGATGAACAAGAAGGGATTTCTGCCCTGGGGTTTACCAGGAGCCAGCCCCCAAACTTCAAACCTTGAAAAGGCTGAGATTATTTGCTTCCTGATTCTAGTTGAGAGTGTAGTTAGTCCTCCCACCCCTACTCTGGTTTGCTAATTTTCTGTTTTCTACTGAAAGGAATTTCAGTAGCTGAGACATCATTGCTATGGCATAGGAGAGAGAATTCCAGACACCAAACCACAGGTATGGATCCAGGATGTGCCACCTTTTTTTTTTTTTTTTTTTTTGTATTGGGGGTGGAACCCAGGGGCATTCTACCTCTAAGCTATACCCCCAGATCTATTTTTTATTCTTTATTTTGAAACAGGGTCTCACTGAGTTGCACAGGGCCTCACCAAGTAGTATTTGAGGCTGTCCATGAACCACAATCCTCCTGTCTTGGCCTCCCAAATTCTGGGATTACAGCCTGCAGGCTTAGGATGTGTCACCTTTTTTTTTGGGGGGGGTACTGGGGATTGAATCCAGAGGCATTCTACCTATGAATTACACCCCTACCCCTATTTTTTTATTCTTTATTTTGAAAGAGGGTCTCACTGTGTTTCAGAGGGCCTCACTAAGCAGTTGAGGCTGACTGCTAACCTGTGATCCTTCTCTCTCAGCTTCCCAAGTACTGGGATTACAAGAATGTACCACCTGCCTGACTTTTTGATCTGCACATATCACTTACCCTCTCTGAGCTTTAGTTCATATTCTGTGAAATTTGATTTCTGCCTCCTGTGGCTGTTGTGAGGATTATTTTAGATTGGCTATGAATCCAAGCAGAACAGTATTTTTGACAATGAGTAGTCCATAGGTAGTCACCAGAATTTTTTAAAATTATGTATTTTGCAGTGCAAATTGGATATGTTGTATGTTAAAATCCATCTATTTTCATTTATTTTTGCATTCTCTACATATATTTTAAAATGAAAACTAGATAAAAATTTCTCTTGCAGTCTTTTGTCCTTCGCTTTCCTCCCCTTTATTTTTAAAATCAGTAGATATTTAATAACTCTTCGGAGACGGTGGTGGTGGGAATGGCCAGGGTAAGACTTCCGGTTCTGGTTGCTACTGGTAAAGTCAAGAAAAGAGCAGGGTGGCCAGCACTTAGACATTGCTCCTGCACCCTGACCACTTACTTCCCTTGGATTCACTCAGGATGTTCATTGACTGCCCACAGTATAAAAGTTTCGTTCTTGTTTCAGAGGCAAAAGAGTGAGTAGGACTCAGCCCTTCCTTTGCCCTTGGGTTCACCTTTTTCCTGTCATCCCGGCTCTACAATGCAGAGCACAGAGCTGGGCTTCTGTGTGTCAGTCCTTCCAGGACCAAGGTTGCTGTTGGCCCTGGTTGTCATTGGTTTATTTGAAATATTCTGATTGTTTTCACTCTTAGTATTCCAGAGTTTTCTCTGAGAAAGTCTCAAACAGAATTTCTTTAAATGTCCTTATTGTGTTTTTAAGAAATTAGGAACATGAAAAATTACTGTGAAATTCTGGTAGACTTAGATTGCAGAAAGGTTTGCTAACACATTGGGTAACTGGGTAAAGTTTTTTTTTTTTTTTTTTTTAGTTATTAGGAGACTTCTTATGGTTAAAATTGACTAGCAATCAAATGGCTTCAGATCTACTTTAATTTATCATCCTTTTGAAACTCTACTGGGTAGAAAACGTCATTTGGTTAAGTTTTAGTATTTTTAAATGTGTGGTACCATTTTGTGGCAGAGGGAAGTTTAAAGACAGGAAGAAATGTTGAAGGGATAATGCACAAAACAAAGGCTTGTTTGAAGTTTCCTGCACTGTATACACACAGTCCCCCTTCTGTTAAGACTATAGCCATGCTGTATGAATCTGTGTGCTGAATGTCCACACTGTGCCCTTCTGTGCGGGTGCCACGGTTCATGGTGTGTTGAAATCTTACTCCCATTGTCTGTGTGTAGTGGTAGGTTTGATCTTCTAACTTTTGAGTATCTTTGTTCTGTGTAGGTAGTACAATGTGATTAAGGAAGTTGTTTAATTAGTTATCTCAAAGCATATCTTTGAATTTATTTGGCGAAATAATGTTTAGTATATGAAGTATTTTGAATAAGTACATAGATACTGGTTAATTCTGGATTAAATTAGTGATGACACTCACATCCCTGAGTGAAAAAACTATGAACTATAATCATCTCTCCCAGAGCCTAGGGGATTCATTTTCACATTCTTTACATTCATTACACATGTTGAATTTGCATTATAACTCTTCTTTAATTTTGAGGACTAAGGTAGCAGTTTTTAGAAAACTTTTCTTTTTTTCCCAAACAGATGTCACATGTCATAATTTAAACATATGTGCAGTTTGTTGATTGAAGCTGAAGTGCTGGTTCAGGAGGGAATTCTCCACAACTGTGGTTATATAGTTCTTATCTCACTGAAAAATAAATAGCTGTATGCAAGTCAGGACAGCATAAACCTCTTAAATTATTTTTAGATTTTATACTCTACTCATATAGAATATATCTACTCTCAGTGGTAACATGACTGTCCCCTTTTTGGGAATGTCTTTAGGCCTGTAACTGAAACTGGAAAGGAGTATGAAACAAATATGGAGGAAGAGGAGCTATGGTGCATAATCATCTGAATCCCATAACCATAATAATGCTTTTCTATTAAATATTGGTGATTACTGAAAATTGTTATTTTTAGAGCCCTATTTAGGTGAATTCTTGAGATTTAAAAAATTTAAGCCAGTTATGGTGATTCATGCTTCTAATCCCAGTACTGGGAGGCTAAGACAGGAGGATCACAGATTTGAGACCAGCCTCAGCTACTTAGGTCCTCCACAACTCAGTGAGACCTTGTTTCCAAACAAAAATTAAAATGGGTCTGGGATGTATCTCAGAGGTAGAATGCCCCTGGGTTGCATCCCCAGTACCACACACACACACACACACACACACACACACACACACACACACAATTAAAGTATTTGCACATCATGATTAAATATCTTTGGGATGGAACATTCTAAAGGTTTCTCCATAGAAGGCAAATATAGGCACTTGTTCAAGTAATAAAAAAAAATATTACTGGATGAATTGATAGTGTAATTGTTGACAATTTCTTAGAGTTTGTGATATAGGATGCATTTATCATGGAGAGGTTTAAAAAATTCTAGCCCTCTCAACACACACATGCACACACACATACCTTCTGACGTTAACTTTATATGTCTAGATGAACAAATAGGAAAATCCACAGTATTTTTTCATTGTAGCTATATAACTTGGTGTAAAGTTCGTGTATTCTACTATAAGTATTAGCCCCTGACTCTTGTCATTTTGGGACAAGGGGAACAACTTCATCTTAAAGTTAACTAGCTAAAGTGTCTTTATTGAAATAGTGAAAATACAATTTTTCTGACAGGTATTAAAAGGCTCACTTCAAATTGTGTTAACTCTCAGACCACTGATGAGTCATTTAGTTAAATCACAGTATACCTTTTAAAAGCTAAGTGATGCCTTAGTGCCTTGAAAGTTAAGATACTTTTGCTAAGTGAATTTTGAGATTCGAGACCTGCACCAATAAGTTAGCTTTGTACTGGTCAACTGTAGTCGGGAAATCAGAGTTCAGGAGGGTATCATTGAATGAGGTCTTAGCTACAACTTTTTATGGCTCAATATAAACCATTTATTTGGTCATTGACTCTGACATGACAACAGCTTCGATTTGTTTTCATAATGTGGCATTTTCCTCTTTTTTCTTTTTCCAAGTTAAATGTGAAATGGGGAAAATGTTCAAGTAAATTAAGTGTGGGATTTTTTAAAATTTAGTTTTGTCACAATCTAGAGATTTTAGTGTGAACAGTGTTAGTTTTCTATTGTAGTACAAGGGCAGACACTTTATGTAACCTTTAGAAATATGTTTACCATCAGGGATTTATTTTTACTATAGAAATACTAAATGTACTGTGAAGCTTAAAGACAGGAGGAATAAACATTGGAGAGATAATACACAAAAACAAAAAGTATATTTGATGAAGCACCCTGCGTTATGTGAACACAATCTCCCCCATTAAGACTATAAACTACGCTGTATGAGTATGTGTACTGCATGTTTACATAATACAGTTTAATTTTGAAGGATTATTTAAAAATCTATGTTTATATATAATACTTAACAAGCTGTAAATATTGTATACTATTAATTTTTAATTTTATATAAGCAATTTTTTATTTCCCAATTCATGTACAAACCTCATGATGTATATAGCATAATTTCTTGGAAAACACAAATTTTGCAGTGAATTTTAAGTATTTTAATTGCAGTAAGTATCAAGTTAGCCTTAGAGATGTTGATCTTTATTTTAAATTATTTTTCACCACTCATTTTCTTCAAAGGGCAGCAATAAACATATGCAAGCTATTTTTGATTACAGAAAGTTGGTCTACAAAGACAAGATCTCGGTTCCAATTCATTGCTTTAAAGAAAAGATGCACAATTAATATCATACAGTGTCTGGCCATAGGACCATTTCCAAGGTCCACGTGTGGCTCTCCTCTTTGTAATATACAGGGTGAACTCTTTACTGATAACACACAAAACATCTGTTAAAATGAATCAATCCAGCACTTACCTGTCATTACACCGGATTTATTGGACTAAAAATTTGTAATATACAGTATTTTAATAAAGTTTCTGTATTCAATTTCATGCACTTATATATAAATAAACCTGTCTTTAAAAGCTTTATAGAGTGTTTGACTCTTGGTGACATACCTCTCAGCTCATTTATGGTATCCTCAATGTCTTTCTCTTGTCCCTTTATCAATATTCCTGGACCAGTGGCATCACTGAATTTTGGAGGTAGTGCTGAAAAGGTAAGCAAGAAATCTAAAGGCAAATTTGGCCTAATGTATAGATTTGCTTCGGTCCAATCCTGGGTCATAAAAAGCATGTTTTAGGAAACATTCTATTACTTTTAGTAATAATTCACTAACATTTATTGAGTGCTTAATATCTGAGAGATACTTCATATGTATTCTTTAACCCTGAAGGAAACTTTTCCAGTTTACAGGTGAAGTGTTTGAGGTTTGGCTGGGAAACTTCACAGCTAATAACCGATAAGCTGGGAGTTTCCTTCTTTACCAGCTGTGTCCCTGCTTCTCCCAGCTATGTTGGTTTCTACAAAGTATTCTAGAAGCTCTTACCTATAATGAAGAAACAAAGACCATATAACATTGTGGAGAGTTGAAAAATTGTCAACTCAAAGTTGGAATTGTAAATTTTATGCATAATTTTGCACTTTCATTAGAGATTTCTGAGGGAAGTTGTAGGCACCCAAGTCTGAGTTTGCCTGAGAAGGGACTGGAGCCCACAGCCAGTGTCTGTAAATGCTGCTGGAACAAAAACGAGTTTGACTTTTAAAATCATGCACGCATAATGGAAGTGAATGTTTTTAACCAACATATTTCATGTAGTTACTAAGTTGAAAAGTATTTCCCCTTTCCTAGATAACTTTTTCATTTCACCATATGAATTATAAAGTTACTAAATATATTTCCTTCCAGACCATGAACCTTGAAATTCTTGGACAAAATGTAAATATTTGGATCACAAAATGTTTTCTATTTTGAGTCATTATTTGTGGCTTTGGAAGCAAAATTTATGTAGTGTTTCTGTAACAGATAAATGATCTTTGGGTATTTTAATATTTGCTGAGCATTGAAAGAAGACATTGAATTTCAGAGTTTCACCACCCATGTTGGACGAGACCACAGAGAAAGGTGATCTAGAAGAAGCTGTAGTCTTAGACTTACCTTGTAGTAACGAATGACAGGTCAGACAAGTGCAGGAAGAATATATCAGGTTTACTGAATAGGTACATGTCATCAGTGTGTTGAAGTTCCATAAAACTACCTGAAGTTTTAGGGTACAGAGAGAGAAATAAACCCATGGCAGGTCTTTCTGGAAGTAGAAATTGGGTCCAACTGCTAATAAACACTTGAGAAGACTCCATCCCATTCCACTGCTTCTGTTTATCTGCTCCAAATTCCCCTCTGTTTATTGCTACTAGACATTCTTTTGACCAATTTTATTAATATTCTTCAGGCTCAAGAAATTCAGGGGATTTAATTACAAAATGGATTTCTTTAGGTGAATTACTTGCAGAGCAGCAATTCTGTCACTAGATGGTGTAGTGGTTCTATTATATTTCCTCCTTGCTTTGGTTTGGCCATTAATTCTTACTAGAAACCCATATCGACTCAGTCTGTACTTTTGGATTCATTCCCATAGTGTGTACTCCTAACATTTTTTTCCAGAATATGTGTGAATATATAAGCCATGAGAAAAAGCACTAAGCAAATTTATTTTCTGAAAAATATTAAGATGGAGTGATCCAGATTGTTTGCAAATCAGGAAATCATCTTAGTTGTATGATTTTGGTAAGCCGGTAAGTTCAACTTGATTTGTGTGTGTTTCTTAAATTCTGTTAATACATAATGATTTGTTATCAAATTGAATAGCCAGCACTTCTGATGAGTTACATAACTGTCAACTTTTTGGGCAAAAAAGAAATAGACCAAATATAACACATCAGCTTTGTTGAGTCAGTTTTATGTATTTATTTATTTATACTTTTTATTTTCATGTGGATCATATTGAAAATGGCATACATTCAGACTCTGCATGGTGCCCTTTCTTCCCCCCACTATCCCTTCCCCCTCCCAACAATGAGTGTCCCGGTTAACCATTTATATTCATACTTTTACACATATTCAAATGAAGCCCCTCCATTGATCAACCTCAGCCTTCTTCCTCTCCTACCCTTCCATTGTAGCTTTGCTGAGGTTTCCCCTCCATTATCTGGAGTCCCTCTTATCCCTAATACTCCCTAGTTTGGGCATATTAGAGAAAACACATAATATTCTGACATAAGATTTTTTACCTAGACCAAGTTACTTCTGTGACCGTCAGTTTTCACATCAGAAAATGGGAATGATACCTCATGTTGTGTGAGTGCTAAGCATATATTCCACTACTATTGGCCTTTCATGTATTGTCTGCATGAAATACAGAAGGACGATCTAGAATTTTGCTACAAGTTTAGATAATCTAATTCAAAGCCAGAGCTGGAATCTCTTCTGGCAGAGCACAGTGCACCTTCAGAGAAGATTCATTTCAAATGGTTTTTTTTTTTTTTTTTTTTTTTGGTAGTACTGGGATTCCTGGAAGCCCTTCTACCTCTGGGCTATACTCCCAGACCTATTTTTACATTTTTATTTTAAAACAGGGTCTCCTAAGCCAGAGCACACGGCTGGCTTCGAACCTGTGTGATCCTCCTGTCTCCACCTCCCAAGCGCTGGGATTACAAGTGTGCGCCACCACGCCTGGCTTTATTTCAAATTTATGCTCTCCTGTTGAACTATGTGCTTCTTTTGCAAGAGCCTGCTGAGGGTTTTTTTTTTTTTTTTTTTTTTTTTTTTTTTTTTTTTAAGAAACATACCTCAGTGTGAAAGAGCCTGGCTAGAAAGCAGAATGGATAAACTTGCTCAGCTAGCAAATTCTTTGCATTCCCTAAACCAAACATGTACAAGATGAGGAAGCCAACGCAGCCAACATAAACTAAGTCTTGAAGGACGGTCATGACTTGCCTGTCAGCTGTGCACATAGTCACCAGCCGTCTCAGATCCTGTTGCAAATGGGTGTCTGCATTGTTTACTGTTGTACAGAGACAAACGGGTTCAAACTCAAGGGCTGGTTCTTTCAGGTCCAGAGCTTCTGACTTTAAAAGCACAAATTTCATTGCATGGTGTGGCCTGTAGCAACCATATAGACAAACATGCTCACATGGTCAGAGTCTGAGGACTGATTTTAAGAGGCCAGAGAAGAAGAACAAACACATTTCCATGAAACATCCTTTCCTGACCCTTTTGCTTATGTTTTGGTGAACTTGGTGTGGATGTGTAGCTCCGAAGTGTGACATAAGATATTCCTGTTATCTTTGATGTAGAAAATAAGATAGATACAGAGATGGGAGGTGCATGAAGGCCAATTACAATTTTGAGAGGCTCAGGACTTGAAAGCAATGTGCATGCTGCCTGAGTTAAGGTGAGATTTCTTTCCTAGTCTGACACTTTCTGCATACAAGATTTCACAAATCTCTATGCCCGTTTATTCTCAAACAGAAGTAGAACTCCTCCTCTCATCTCATGATGCAAGATGAAACCTCCATTGGAACAGCATCACCACAGGTTTGTTCTTGGAGTTTTCTAGACCAGGACCAGTTGGACTTCATTGAATTTGACACGTATGGTTCATTGTGTTCTGAGCTTTAGTTTATGTGCACATTTCTTAATCGAAACTTGATTAATTAGAATAGTTTTGCAAGATGAATAAGAAGGTATGAAAATTTCAAATCTAAGCCATAATGTGTGTGTGTGTGTTTTACAAGTGCCTAGAGGAAATAAGTAAGGGCTGTTATTGATAATCATAATAATGTTGACATTCAACTTTTACTCTCAAACCACTTTCCAATCATCTCATTTAATTCTCATAGTCTGTACTTACTTGGGGAAAAGGTAAAAAAAAAATTTGTGTTGTTTGAGGTGCTAAGAATCAAGCCCAGGGCCTTGTACATACTAGGCAAACATTATACCACTGAGCTATACTAGCAGCCTAAATGCTTTTTCTGGAGGGCATTCATTTGGTCAAACAAAGGTCTTCATGAGAACAGGACAGATGTTAAATGTCAATTCCAAGAGCAGAACTGAAATGGCCACAGCAGCTAATCTACCTGGACTCAGTTGTCAGAGGCCTAAAGGGATCCCTTTGAGAACAGATCCTTCCCTGAGTAACCTGTAGCTAGTTCTTTCTCCTGCCACAAAGCTGTGGTTTAAGACTTTATGAAGAAAGGATGCCAGCCTTGGGATGGTAAAACACTTCCCCAGAATGTTTACATCTCTGGGTTGGATTGCAAACAAATGTTCACATGAGACCTTATTTGGGGAGAAGGTTATTCAGTTTTGTGTTATCTTGTGATGGAATCTTCAGTCATAAGAATTACATGCCAGTGCCAATAGAATGCTCAAATCAATCAAAGTGCCCCCATGCTTAATTAAGGGTTTTCAAGATTTGGCTTAGCTGAGCAGACTCTTTCATAAACAAGACAGTGTGATTTTCAGAATCTTAACTCTTCTTTACTAGTTCAACGCACACCACCTGGATGGGAAAAGTTGCCAAGATAAAATAAAACAGTAAGCTTTCTCAGATATTTTGAGTCCAAAATGGACAAAAGAAAAAAAGGTGTGCTTTCGATATCACAGAAGTGAGACACAGTGTTTAAGGGACAATGTAAACTAGACCCTGAAGAATGTCAACAGCAGATTTCTTGGCTGTGATGAGAAAAATGGACAGTGTAATGATTAACCCCAGGATCAGAACCAAGTAAAAACACATCTACCCATGACATCAGGAATCTGCTTGCAATATTGTAGACTGTATAGGGGAAACTATTAAATACCTGAAACAGAATTTTTATTACAATGGTGTTTATAAATAAAGAACAGCTCAACACTATGCCAACTACACAATAGAAGAGATAAGAGGCAGAGATAATTGACAACTCCAAAAGACTTTCTTGACATTGAAATTTGTTACCATATTATTATATACACCACTTGATATTTTATAATATTTCTATCTCAAATGCATCTAAACTTTGTCTTTGAACACCATTTCTGGGAGGGGGAAGAGGTAGTCAAGGATTACTTTACATGCAGCATAGATGGAAAATCAAGACAAGGGTTTTTTCAAAGGAACTGTCCCAAAAGTGAGCAAAATAAGTGCTGGAAATAAATAGGTTCTGTCATGAAAGCAAGGCTTCTTAATAAGCTAAAATGTGGGCAGTCAAGCTGAAAATAAGAATTGCTTTCTTCTTAAATATCCATTCGGTGTTTTTAATTTTGGAAAATATCAGATGTCAGCTCAAGAAAAGTATCAAGTCATTTGGTAGGATTCCAGTTTTATGATGTACACATCAATGAATTCTTTGGTTATCTTGACTATTCCTAATCCAATCTAATCTTA
This sequence comes from Muscardinus avellanarius, assembly GCF_963383645.1. Lineage (NCBI taxonomy): Eukaryota > Metazoa > Chordata > Mammalia > Rodentia > Gliridae > Muscardinus > Muscardinus avellanarius. Next base: position 69,548,568 of record NC_137800.1, read on the forward strand.
CTCTTTTGCCCAAAACTACACAATACTCTAGTTTTCAACACAGCAAAAATTAATAAAATGATCTGTCTAGTATTTCCGAATCTTCCCACTTTTTAATCCACAGCGAAATGTGGTTCAGATTAAATGCAAATAGCATTCATTAAGTGTATTCCAGAAAACACTAGAAGGGAGGGTCTCTTGAGAAAAAGAATTCTTGGCCAAAAACATTTGATAAAAACCGGCCTTTGTATTTGTATCTTAGAGATTCACAGTTCACACACTCGTATTATCCACCTGGGGAAACTCTTGAGTTAAGACACTATTTGATTTTGTTTGATTTCCAGGAATTCTCTGAAAAACGTCAACAGCAATGAGAGAAATCTCCCTAGCTTGTTCTGTAGTTTTTCTGGAAAACATTTGTGAGCATATTGTTAAAGTTCAACCCATGTCCCCATTCCAGAGATCTCTGGCCCACCACACTAAACCTGAACCAAGTTTTGATTTCTAACTTTTAACCTACATTTGTAATCCCTTATGGCCAATGCTGCTTCTCTCTAGCTCTCTGGTGTTTGTGGACCTTCTGGCTCCTCATCCTGTCTGGACCCTGGACCCTAGTACCTTTTGGTCTTATGATGTCAAGTTTGGTAGATCTTTGCTTGAACGTTCCTAACTTGCATGTCCTTCTGAAGGCTTCCAGGAGCCAAGCCCAATGGCTGGCACTTGTCCATGCCCAAACTCAGTAGTCTGTGAATGTGGGACCCACATAGAATCCAAGTTGCATCTGGAAAATGTCAAATGAGAGCTACAGACTAGATGGCATAGCATTCTAGGGAAGGGAGAGACCCTTGGGGGGCGGGAAGTCAGAGACAGCTTCCCAGATGGCATGACATTAGGATAAGCTTTGGAGGATAATGGAGAAAGGAGGCGTGGGACTGGAATGAAACACAGCTGTTGACAAACTTAGTGACGTACGGTGTAGGGGCTGTATGTATATATCTTTCCTGGTCTAACCCTTTATATATTTACTTTTATATATTTACCTTATTATACCTATATATTATTATATACCTATATGTTAACCTTTTATATATTTACTTATTTATTATTGGATGCACTGTAATTTTAACATCATATTAGGTATGGCATGTCAGAAAAGTACATGCATGCAACTCTCGTTGCCCTCCCCAGTGGACCCCACCCCACTCCGCAAGGCTTTGAGATTGGAATTGGCAGTTCTGTAAATGTCCATGGCATTATTTCTACTATGCATTCTTCATGGTTTATTTCACCTCCTTCCTCCCCTGATCCTCCTCAGTCACTCCCCTGGAACCTCTGCTCATCCCGCTCATGTTGCCCTTGTTTCTCAGTACCTCCCAAGCTTCTACATAAGAAAGAACGTACATCTACTTGTTTTTTTTTTTTTGTGTGTGTGTGGGGGGGGGTATACACAGTTGGCATAATATTCTCAAGTTCCATCCATTTTCCTGGTGTGATTTTGTTCTTTAGGGCTGAGTAAAATTCCATTGTGTGTATATACCACCGTTTTGTGATCCATTCGTCCATTGCTGGACATCTAGACTGGTCCCATAATTTGGCTATTGTAAATTGTTCTGAGTATGCATGCATGATTATGATATTCCAATTTCATTTCCTTTGGGAAGATCCCCAGGAGCGCTATCATTGGGTCCTAGGGTAGTACTGTTCCCAATCTGAGAAACCTCTACACTGATTTCCAAAATGGCCATCTAGTTTGCAGTCCCACCAAGGAGCATTAACCTGCACTTTACACAGCATGGTTTCTCGGGCGCAGTCAAAGACAGGATGCCCTGCTCTCTGCTTGCCTTTTCCAAACTTCCTGAGCCCACCCTGGCCTGCCTGCCCACAGCAGAGGTATTTTTCCTTTTCACTGGCGTTACCCTTGTTGTTTGGGTTGCTGCTGACATCCTCATCTCTTCATTTCAGCAGCACTAGGGGCAACTGCCCTCTGCAGACACAAGCCGCCACCTGGGCTGGCTCTGGGAGTAAGACTTCTTGAAACCCAATCTGTCCAATTATCTATGTGCAAAAAAGTGGGTCAGAAGGAGGTGAAACCAATTGACCCCACACTGTCTTTTTTCCCCCTGAACTGAAGCCCCAGAAATTCTTCTTGCAGCATCTCTTTTCTTTTTTTCTTAAAGTTAGTTAACTGGGGGAGGGAGGAGAATACCTGTCGGGGATTTTCTGTAGTGTCTTTTATCTGGACACAACTTGGGGCCTGACACATTGCAAATAAGTAAAAAACTCATATAAGGCGAGAGTTTATTTTAAATTATAAGACAATTGCCAAGTAGCTAATTACAAGGTAGAAACGTGTTTCTGTCTCTCCATCTACTGCTTCCATCCTTCTCCCTGTCTTTCATAAATTTAAAGCCAGTGATGGTGGTGCACACCTGTAATCTCAGTACTTGAGAGGCTGAGACAAGAGGATTGCAGGTTCAAGGCCAGTCTTGGCAATTTGGAGTGACCCTAAGCAACTTAGTGAGATCTGTTTTAAAATTTAAAAAAAGCAAAACAAACAAACAGAAAAAACAGAACTGGAGTTATAGCTGAGAGGTAAAATGCCCCTGGGTATGATATCCAGTATCATAAATTCAAGCATGTCTCTCTGGAAAGAAAGCATTATCTTATTTTCTCCTTATGTGACAGCTCCTCCATCGTGTGCCCATTGGGTGTCTAGTCCCTGAGCTGTTTCTACACATTCCAAATTTCATCTTTCCGTTGGTGCTGCACCGAGGCCAGTGGAGAGGGAAGTGAAGCATGTGTGTTGGGGCGCTGGGGAGAGCTGAGACTGAGTGAGGATAATGACATTATCTCCAACAACAACAACAAAAATTGATATTGCACAATAAGAAAATGTCCACACACACTGCATATACACTCGTGGTAGAGAACAGCACCACCCCTGGCTGGCTAAAGCAAGAACAATGGAGGGTGGATGTTGGTGGGAGAAGCTGTTGGCTCCTATGTGTCTCCTGACTGTGCATTTCTTACCCTAAGGGGATAGCATTTCTAGCCCCATGATTTAATTATCATATGCCTCAGAAGCCCCAGTCCTACTCAGTTCCTTAAAGGCTGTATTTATTGCTTGAAATCTCCTGATTAACTTGCACTTATGATGAAATCTCAGCTCTTCTACAGCAATTTTGACACCAAAGGTATTAGAATACCTTCCTGGATTTGTAAATATGTTGTTAGAGGTTTTAAGTGCTAAGTGATAACCAAACTGAAATATCTAAGACAATAAATAATTTATGAAACAAATAAGTTGTTTTTGGTATAAATTGGCAGCAAGATTTTCACCAATTATCTCTTCAATGACTGGATCATTATTCTTTGTTGAAAATATTAGCTGCCTTTAAACTTTGCTAAGACTTTGGGGATATATTGTAGCTTTATTTTATGAACTATAGACTAGACTACAGTGTAGTATAGAGGTTAATTTCTTTTGGTGGTACTGGGGTTCCTGGAAACCCTTCTACCTCCGAGTTACACTTGCAGACCTATTTTTTATACTTTTTTTATTTGGAAACAGGGTCTCTTAAGCCAGCACGGCTGGCTTCGAACCTGCGTAATCCTCCTGTCTCCGCCTCCCAAGGGCGGGGAGTACAAGCGTGCGCCACCATGCCCGGCTAGAGGTTAAGTTTTTTGAGTTTGATAACTATACCATGGTTATATAGGAGGGTATCTTTACTCCTAAACACTCGTATGTCCAGCAGTAAAGAGCAATCATGTATGTACCTTCTCTCAAATGGTTTAGAGGAATAAAAAGTTATCTACTTATATATTTATCTATAGAAAATAAGACAAATGTGGCCCAGTGAATGGGCTGGGGTGTATGTAGCTCACAGTGGCAGAGCACCTGACTAGCATATCCAAGGTTCCATCCCCAGCATCCTCCCCGCCCCAGAAAAGGTGACCTTAGGTTAAAATATGTTTTATCTGAGTAAAAAGCATATGAGAGTATTCTGTATCATGTTATCAAACTTTTTCATAAGCTTCAAGTAAAACGTTTGCGTGTAGCCAGGCGTGGTGGCGCACGCTTGTAATCCTGGCGCTTGGGAGGCTGAGACAGGAGGATCTCGCAGGTTTGAAGCGAGGCTCAGCTACTTAATGAGGCTCTCAGCAACTTAATGAGACCCTGTTTCCAAATAAAATATAAAAATAGGTCTGGTTCCTTGTGGGTAGAAAATACTTCAATCATTTCTTCTGGGCAAGACTAGAAGTGAAGAAATCATGCAGAAAAGTGCATGGAAAATTCAAGCAAAATATTTTTAGCTGGTTGACCTTTTCATAAGAGTAGTATCTCCTTTAAATGGAAAAAATTATCAAAAAGAATGTTATTACTAATATCTGGAAGGGAGGGAGGAGGGGAATAAGCCAGAGGTTAAAATAACCCAAGCTGATGTGGCGCATTTTGGGGGCCTAGGTGCCCCGCAGCTTGTCCTTCAGAACTGAATGGCTTGGGGACTTTTCTCTCGCCTAACCATGGGCCCACCGTGGGAATGTGCCTGCACAACCATTTCTAGATTTTCAAAGTGTTCTCACATAGCTCCTTTCCTCTCTTCCTTCTTCCTTTCTTTCTTCTTCCCTCCCATTTTGGTCATGTGACTGTTGGTGGTAGCCAGGCCTTGATTTTCCAAAGCCTTGGGCGGTGCCATTCAGGAATTGTCAGAGAGACACAAGGATAAGAATCTCACCCTTAGAGCTGAGCCAGATCATGGTCAGCTAATCAAGATGGCAGAGCCCGAAGTAAGAGAACAACACAGCTGGGAAGTTGCCCTCCTACACTGAAGCAAGGGCCGGCCGTCTGCAAGCCCTGTATTTTGGGGTAGGATGGGCTGTCTGGATAAACACGGTGATTCTGCCAATTATGGGATAGTTGAAGGCTCAGCTCCTGGACATCATGGTAAGGGGCGGACCATGTGGGTGAGCGTGGCGTTTCCCACAGGGCAGCCATGGAAGTTTGCCTTGGAGGTGAGAAATCAACCCCCTCCCTGCCACCCCGTAAAGAGCTATCATACCAGGATGACCTAAATTAGCAGATCAAGTAAGAGAAAAGGAAGCTGGGGACGAGAGAGGACAGGTGGCCAGAGGCTGTGCTTTGGGTGTGTCCTTCACTTTTTTTTTTTTTCTGTACTAGGGATGGAACCAAGGTGCATTCTGCCTCTGAGCTATACCCCAAACCCTCTTTCTTAGTCTTTATTTTGAAACAGGGTCTCACTAAGTTGCAGAGGGCCTCACTAAGTAGCTGAGTCTGGCCACAAACCCAGATCCTCCTGTCTCAGCCTCCCGAATGCTGGGATTACAAGGGTGCGCCACCACGCCCAGCTTGTCCTTCATTTGTTACTGTGCTTAAAGGCAGGACGTCCTGGCCTCTTCTTGCTCTGCGTTCCTCTTTTTGCTGTCTTGGTTTAGAAGTTTTATTATATATATGTGAAAGATTGCATGACAGAATATTCTGGTATAAAATCTCATTCTGTCTCTGAGCTTAAAGCAACTTCCAGAACCTTCTGTTTTGAAAACCCTGCTAAGCAATACATCACTTCTCTGTGGGGCCTTGGAATAGAACAGACTACAAAGAATTCTCCACCAAAATGCCACAGAGAGAACTTCTGGATTGCTGGGGAAGCTGCACACAGAACTACTGCCTCCCCTTCCCCTACGGAACGTTAGAACAAAACAAAAGAAAATTTTAAAAAGTCTTATTTGGAGCTTTCCAGTGAAGGGTCATCTTCTGTCCTTGGCCTGGCTGCCCTGAGGGTGGATTACAGCTGAGCCCTGGGGTCTCTGGAAAAGGAAGAAAATCAGGTTGCTACAGTGCTTGTTTTTTTTTTCCTCCTGCAACCCTCCTTACCCCCACTCAAGTTTGGGCACTTATGGGCATCACTTGTTCAAGAACAAAGGAAAAAAATAAATCTGCTGTGGGTTCCTCACGTGTGTCTGCCCCAGATACCTGAGTGGGGTCGGCTTGTGTTCTGAGATGCCTGGAGCTATAGGTGTTCTTCCTGTGGGTGATGCTGGGTGTAGATAGACATAAACAGCCCACCAGGCTGCAGGGAATGAGCACGGTGGCTGGCTCATCTTTCTCTGGAGCCACATTCCTGCAGAGATAAATATACAGAAAGACAGACAGAATAAAGGAGGAAGGACGCTGTGTCAGCGAGAGGGATCACAGAGAACAAAGGAGTTATCGTGTGCAGAGGCTGCAAATAGAATTGGAAGCTATCAGGACCAGGGAAGCATCAGAGGCCTCCTGGAGACCAATCCACAAAGAAAACCTGAGATCCCTAAGAAAACAAGTTCCAGGGAGAGCTGGCTGAAACTGAACCCCAACAATCCATTTTTGAGAAATGCCATTGATCAGAAAGGAAAAAAAAATACCTTTTTTTTTTAAAAAAAATCACATCCTAATGAGTATAATTTGCAAATTGTTTTTCATAAAATTTTTGGCTTTCTCAGCTAAAACTTTTTTTCTTGTTAAGATGATTAAAGCGGGACACTGTGGCCCATTCCTGTAATCTCAATATTTGGGAGACTGAAACAAAAAGATCGAAAGTTGGAGGCCAGCCTCAGCAACTTAGTGAGGTCCTGTTTCAAAATAAGACCAATTTTAAAAAAGAGGTTGGGGGTGTAACTCAGAGATAGAATTCCCCTAAGTTCAATCCCCAGCACCAAAAAATATAAAATAAAATAAAAAATTACTAAGGAAGTCCACATATATGAACAGTGCTACTTAAATTATATCTGGGACAAGACTGAGAAGTGGGATGGGTTTTAGAAATGAGCCATCCTGGCCAGGCATGGTGGCACAAGCTTGTAATCCCAGCATTTGGGAAGCTGAGACAGGAGGATTGCGGTTCGAGGATAGCCTCGGCTACTTAGTGAGGCCCTTTGCAACTGAATGAAATCTTATTTTAAAATAAAGAATAAAAATTAGGGCTGTGGATGTAGCTCTAAAGTAGAATGCCCCTGGGTTCCATCCCCAGTAAAACAACAAAATAAAAAAACAAAAAAAAAAAAAGAAAGAAAGAAAGGAAAAAAGAAAGAAGGAAAGAAAGAAGGAGCCATCCTAACTTTTTGAACTGTACGATTACAGAATAGCTGCTGTAGAGCACATGTTTCCAAGACAAGATCTGGCACATTCATTTTTACATTTCAGCCTCTTTTTATTCTCCCTTGACTCCTCCAGGTTTTTTTGGCAAGCTTGATAACATTCAGTGAACCAAGTCAAGGCCTTCCGCAAGCACAAGTGCCTTCAGCTTGGGCGATATCTCTGCTCCTTTGCAGATCAAGCATCTAATGAAAACCATGCTGGGGAGAGGTCGTTTCTCCTTTGACCATTTCAGTGGGTCGTTAACCTTTGAGTCAAGTGACTCTATACCCATGTCCAGCTTCCTCCCCGCCACAGCCTCCTCGGTGCACCTGGTTTAAATTAGAGTATCTCTGTTTACAGGGCACAAATCTGGGTGTAGATCCAGTTGGCCCCTGGCTCTCTTGTAACCAAGGCAGCCTACTGAACTGCGCGGAGAACCAGTCAGCTGTGCACAGAGCCATTTGGTTGGAAAGGCCAAGGGAAGGAAGCTGCCCTTTACGAAAACTTAGCCTCTGATTAGAGGCATAATTAAGCCATTATGTCTGTTAGGAAGGTCTTCGGGTTGGCCTGCGAACGTTTCCAAACAAAAGCTTTAGCTACACACTCCAGCCCTGAACCTCCTCATCCGGGTGTTGGGGTTTGCACACTGGGATCGGCACCCGTGGCAGGCAAAATGGTTCTGATTTTAAACCCTGCCTCTGCTTAATTTCAAGGTGGAAAGTATTTCCAGTGGGAAGTAGGGCTGCCTCATTCTGGGCTTGGCCTTGAAAGCCAAAAATGATCTTTCTCCTCCAATTCTCTTCCAAATTCAAATCCAGGCTATACACACACACACACACGCTTTTATTGGTGCAGTGTAATTGTGCATCCTAGTGAGATTCAAAGTGCACCGCACATGCACAGGTCCCTCCGTGTGCCCGCCTAGCTTCCTCCTCTCATGGGTGTCAATGAGGTTGGTAGTGAAGCCTTCTTGTATGGATATAACCATATTTGAATTGTTTCCGTCTTTGATCTTGTTTTTCTTCTCCCCTTCCATATCCTAGTGTTTTCCTTATTTAACTGAAGTTTTTTATGCTTCCTATTTTTGTTCCAGCTTCCACATATGAGAGAAAACATATGACCCTTGACTTTCTGAGACTGGCTGATCTCACTTAGCATAATCTTTAGTCCATCCATTTTCCTGCCAACGACATAATTTCGTTCTTGTCTATGACCGAGTAAAATCCCACTGTGTAAATATCCCACAGTTTCATTCCAGGCTGTCTGTACTTGACTTTTCTTGTTGCAGCTGGTGGGAATGGTGGTCTAGGATTTAATTAGGAGTGGGTACTTATTCCTAAGGAGATGACTGTCTTAAAGACCAGAAATATTTAAGGTAAATATTTAAGATAAAATATGTAAGAATACAGCACGTTCCACTCTCACCCACAAACAAAACGACAGTGGTCCTCCTAGTGCCCGTCCCTCTGCTACATGTAAAGATCTGCATCTATAGCTCCATGGAGAGCCATTTTATCTAGAGAACCCAAAGACATTAAAGTGCTCTCTGGCCACCAGCTTTCCTAAAACAGAGACAACATTCGGAGTGGATGAGACAGGTAGGGAGTTTGCCTCTGACTGGGGCGGGGCAGTAGAGAGGCAGCCTAGGGGATTAGGGGTGGAATTTAAGGTCCCAGCTGTGCTTCCTGGACCTGGTCTCAAACTCAGCACTGGATAAGTGTTCCTCCTCTACTGCACAGTCTATGGAGGGAGTGGCAAAAGGAGCAGTTCTTAACTTTAAATATTGTCTTTACATTGCCAGGAAACGGCTCCTGGCCAAGCTCTGCAGAACAAAAGTCAGTTGGGTGGAAACCTGGGGGAAGTTCACCACTGTTGTGTGCGTGTAGGTCCCTATCATTCTGAACTTCATTACCACGTGAGGTTACAATGCACCAATAAAAATGTATTTCAAAAATAAAGAAAAAAGAACCCCATATAAGGGCAAAGAGCAACCCTGCTCCACCTGGCTCCTCCCCAGGCTGTTCTGCCTGGTTTTCAACCTGAACCTCTTTCCTCCATCCCTCCTCGGTCCAGCTCCAGCCTCCTCAGCAAGTTTGATGTGGCAAAAATTCCTGCCCCTTAGAGGAGGACAGATAAATGCACAGAATCTTGGAACAGAGCATAGGAAGATTCTGAAGAGTTCCTCTGTGCAGCCTGCCTCCCCTGCTGGAGCAAGAGACCAGTCCCTCCAGAGAGCTGGCATCAAAGATGTCTCAGGGTGAGGATCCTATGGGCACGCACAGGGGCTCCTGCAGGAATTTCATTCCTGGTGCTTCAAGTTCTTCCATTTGTCCAATTTAAATAGATTATGCTTGTGCAATACCCTGGTGCCTCCTTTTTTCACAACTTAATTCTGTATCTGAGTTTGAGCTGTCCATCTTCAGCAAGCACCTTCCCAGTCCCAACCCAGCCTTTGATCTGGGTACATGCTGAGTACACTGAGTAGAAGACTTGTGCCCTGTGAACATCTGGTCTCTCTCTCTCTCTCTCTCTCTCTCTCTCTCTCTCTCTCTCTCTCTCTCATTCTCTCTCTCTCCCTCTCCCTCTCCCTCTCCCTCTCCCTCTCCCTCTCCCTCTCTCTCTTATCATGCTGTGCATCAAACCCAGGGCTTCCCTTTGACTAATGTACACTCCCTCACTTACTATATGATGCTCTCAAATTTTGGAAATGAAGGCAGATGTGTTCATTCATTCAAAAAACTAATTTTGAACATCTGGTATGTGCTGGTCACTCTTCTGTGTGCTGGGTTACATGAGGTAACAGTAACAAAACATAGCTGCCTTCTGAACTTCCATTGTAAGAAAGAGGGGGAGTGAGGGAGACAGCTTATGAACATTACACAATAGATAAATTGCAGGTTGCAGTAGAAGTTGTAAATGCCATGGAAAAAATAGAGCAGAAAGGGAAGCCAGAGCATGCAACTGAGGTGGCAGAGGAGCAATCACATTTCCATTTGCAATTTTGCTGAACTAATGAGAAAAGTACCAAATGAAGGCTTCTATTCCATTTTATGAAGAATGTATGTCACCAATAAACAAATGTTAGGATGCATACACACACACCTATATAGACATGCACACACACACTCCAATAATGTACACACATAGATTTGCACACGTATACACACACATCCACGTCTTGTTATTTGCAGAATTACAGTCTATAGATAATTATATTTTGCAAAATAACATTCAGACCTTTATAATTATATTTATTATATATGTGTACACATTAATAATCATATACATATACTCTGTGTATATATGTGCACATATATATGCATATAGATTACCATTTAACCAAAGCTGCTAAAAAGTCAGTGGTCTCAAGACATTTTTATTTATTTATTTTTTTTGTGGTACTGGGGTTTCTGAAAACCCTTCTACCTCCGGGCTACACTCCCAGACCTATTTTATCTTTTTATTTGGAAACAGGATCTCTTAAGCCAGCAAGGCTGGCTTCGAACCTGCGCGATCTTCCTGTCTCTGGCTCCCAAGCGTGGGGATTACAAGTGTGCGCCACCACGCCTGGTGACATTTTGTTATTTTGATGTCTCTTTCAAGTCAGGTGGCTATTTAGGAAATCTCTAGCTCCCTAAATAGGATTTTTATTTATCCAGGGGGAGTTTTCTAAGCTGACCATTTACATCTCTTGGTAACATGAATCATAGCTGCTTCTGCCTGGGTTTGACCTGTGTCATGGTCTGGCCTCAAGCGACTGCACGTGGTGGCCATCCTGAGGTGGCTGTTGGGAGCCACGTGGGCTCTGGAGGACAGGGCTGCAGTGGCCGGGGAGCCTCACGCTCCGTGGCCAGAGGAAGGACATCAGGAGCAGGGTCACTGTCAGCACATCTTCCCGCACACTACTCCGCTCTGAAGCCCAAGTCAGAACTCCAGTTTCTGGCTTCTTTCAAGTCCTTGGTGTACAAATAAGCAAATGAGGGGCAAGGAATGTCCAGTCATTGTCTGATAACTTTCTGGAATTTGGAGCATTGTTATTTTAGTTGTTTAGAAAGGACTTGGGTTGCCTGTTTATCATACAGCGCAGGCACATGAATAACTTCCTGGGGGCCTGGCCCACATTCTCGGTCCCGTTGGCGTCTCTTGCCCAGCAAGGCTCATTCAGGGCCGTCTTCCCAACATCCTGTCTGGGAATGACCTTCTTTTCTTCGCTTACTAAGCTCTGAGAGTCTGTATTGAAATGACCTTCTGCACAGGAAGGCCGGCTGTGGCGCCTGGCAAGGGAAAATAGCCCTGATTTCTAGGAAGTTACACACACACACACACACACACACACACACACACACACATGCACACTGAACGTCTTGTTCAGCAAAGTGTTCCTACAAAGGCCTTGTACGGGGAACCAGCAAACATTCCAGCCACGTACAAAACAGAGGTAAAGACCAGAGGACACAGGTAGAAACCAGCAAATGCCACAAGTCACAGCCACTCAAAGCAGGCACCGATATTTCTCGTGGGTCTGGGTCTGAGGGGAAACTAAGGCATGTGCATGCATTCAGGTATAAAGACTACTCTGCAGCATTTAAGAGAAAATTGGCTGTGGGATTTATCTAACATGAATTTTGCTCAATCCCTAGTGCCACGAAAAAAAAAGGAGGAGGAGGAGGAGGAGAGGAAGAAGAAGAAGAAAAAGAAGAAGAAGAAGAAGAAGGAGGAGGAGGAGGAGGAGGAGGAGGAGAAGGAGAAGGAGGAGAGGGAGAAGAAGAGGGAGAATAATGATGGAATGTTGCTGTCACCAAATGTGTTCTGAAGCAGTCGGAATTAATTTTTCATTTTTCCAAATGAAACCACTCAGAATAAGGGGATTGGGAAGAAAGGAAGAGGCATGTCCTTTAAATTTGTTGTTGATCCTCAAATAAGACCTGCTTGAGCATCGTAAAGAACTCTAAGGAGCCCACTCTCCCTGATAGAATGATGCAATTTTTAGAAATAATGCTGTTGTGATTATTATGTCCAAGACATTCATCAATAAGGACTAGATAACCAAAAAGTTAAGGGCCTTTCCTCTGGTTGTAATGTAAATTGGGATTTCTGCCTCAGGTGTTCAATGTATTACGACTTTCCTCTCTATGCGATCCAAGCCAAGCTTCACAGGCAGGTTATCCATACAAGTCCCTGTGCTCAGAAATGCCCCCTGCTGGCTGGTTTAACACTTCATGGTTGCCATCTTGAAATCCTTGACAGTTTTGTCTTTGAACTCATGTTTTATAAACTGAACTTTGATGGGACACCTGGGCACACTGGTGAGCTTGGTAGTTACATGCAACATATGTGTCCGGTGCCCTTTGTTTCCTGTTCACATGCAGTGTTTGTGAGGCCCCGAGAAGCACAGAATTCAACTCCAAACAAATACATGAAAAGTGTGTGTCCTTCAGAATGCGGTGAGGCAGGGCACGGAGGGCTGCGAGCAGCCCCAGGGGGACCCTTTTCACTCTAGCCAGAACTTGCCTTGAGCAAAGAACGAAGGCAGTGGTACTCTAAGGCACACACATGACCAGGGAGCCCCATCATTTTCTTTCTTACTCTTTCTTCTTCCCCAAATAGGCAAATCTTGGCTCTGGAAATGAAGACGATTTCACTGAAGACAAAGGGAAGACAAAGAGGGCCACCCAGAGTTCTTTCTCTTTCCAGTCCCTCCTGACTCATCAGTCAGCCAAAGGTAGAGACTGTTGGTGAGATGTGTGTATACTGAAAAGGGAAAGAAAAAGAGCCAAGTTCGTTTTGTGCAGTGTTTCCATTGTTCTAGGAAGAAGAAATGCATATGCATGCATGAGCTACAAAACATGAATTGCCAAGTATGTAATTTCAGGGAGTCTGAGCACAGGCTTAATACCCTTACATTCATATTTTAAAATGGTTGTTATACAACATAAAGATGAGCAGTGAAATTCGTGCCTATAATTAAAAAATTAATTTTCCTTACTTAGAGTGGCATAAGTAGCAATTAAAAAAAAATCTCTGTTAACTTGAGGGACTGCACAAAAAAGGATTAAAAGCTTTGCATTATTGCACCCTTAACGATAATTTCTTCCTCTGCTTTTAAACAACTTTCATTCTGTACCAGGCTCCACAAAATATATAACTGGCCTTGCTGGTGATAAATACACATTTCTGTGGAAACACACAGTAACGCAGTGGTTAGGGTTAATCTTGGCAGTAGACTTATCTAGCTCGTGTGTGCTGGTATTCACAATACATTGCTTTAGGACTTCATTCTGTGAGTGTCTTTGGATTTTCTCTAAGGGAATCCCTGAGAGAAAGGCTCTGACTTAGAAGATGATCCCTGAAACACCAAGAGAAAAGAGAGAGACAGGTGGGGAAGCAGAGGAAGCCAGGTAGCTGTGTGCTGCGGGAGGTCCTTACTACTGGGGAAACGTGAGCTCATCCCTACTGGGGAGTTCTAGGAGGCAGTATCACCCCAGAATTACCCCAAATGAAGATCAAGGCAGCTGTTTGCTATCCAAAGACAGTGATTTCCTGGAAGGATTAATTCTCCCTGACCAGCTTAGTCTGCTCCTGGCTACCAAGGCCAGAAGAAATCATTTAAAGGAAGAGAGTTCCAGGTCTAGACAAGGAACCAACAACACCTACAGCACTGGGCAGGCACTAAAAGATTCTATACAGACTGAGATTCTTGGTAAAATGATTTGTTAAACTCCATAGGATAAACACACACACACACACACACACACACACACACACACACACACACAGGAAGATCGATATTTTGCGTGCTTGGATGAGATCTCACAGTAGCACTCTGAAGGGTCCTTCATGGGCACATCTTGAATGGTGCTTTTGCATCTGGTTCTGGGCAGTATTGGAGATGGTACTTCTAGGAGTGTGGAGAAATATAGGGGACTTGAATGGAGAGCTGTAGATATCACAGGGTTGCTAAGGAGGACCTGGGACCTATTGGGACATGAAATGCACACTGAGATAAAAATGATGCTGGATGGGAGATTAAACGGGGAAGGAAAATACTGGTGAATGTGCGGACTAGCAATAGAAACCATCCCAGAAGGGAACACAGAGAGGAAAGAAGAGTAACAAGGATGGTGAATGAGAGAGGCCTGGGACAGGCGCAGGCAGCCTCCTGTCTGTACCACTGGAGCTGGGCAGGCTGGCTATGCAGTCAGAGGCTGAAGCTTGGGAAGGCAGGTACAGTCCAGCGAGGGGAGACATGCAAAGCGCTGGATGGAGTGAAGTCAACAAGGAACAGAAGCAGGGCCACATGACCCTAAATGGAGACCTTGGGCAAATTAGAAAAAGAATGCATTTGGGAAGACCGACTAGAATATGCTTCTTGTGTCAAAAGGACCAAAACAAAACTATTCTTTAAAAGGGGGTGCTCATGCCCCCTTTTTGAGCCCTGGAAAGTGACTCAGGGCTGAATTTGGGCACCATCTACTCTAACCTGGCATCTTGGGGCCGTGCACAACCTAGAGAATGGGAATGTGATGGTCCTAAGACGACAACCAGTAAGAGACACTTCCTAGACAATTCAGATGGTGCAAGGGACAGCCAGAAAGAAGCAAAATCATTCTGGAGGCAGAAGGAATCCCAGAAGTGCATCCCAAGAGAAATGCATGCATACCTCTAGTGAGAAACTGTGCCCAGCTCTTCCCTTGGTCCATCAGTTTTGGACCCCTGGATTTCAGAATTAGTTTAGAAGAAGACACATCTGAAATGGTAAACACAGCGTTAAGGGTTGAATTGCATCCAGCATTCATATGTTGAAGTCTGGACTCCCAGTACCTCAGAATATGACTGTATTTGGAGGCAGAGTCTTTAAAGACGTAAATGAGTTAGAATGAGCTCTTAAGGGTGAACCCTAATCCAATTTGACTGGAATTCTTATATGAAGAGGAGATGAGGACAAAGATAGGCACAGAGTGAAGATCATGTGAGGACATAGAGGAGACAGCCACCTGCAAGTCATGGGGAGAGGCCTCAGAGAGCCCTTTCTCAGTGTCAGGCTCCCAGCCTGAATGGGAGGGAATGGTAGGGAATAAATAAATGTTCGTTGTCTAAGCCACACAGCTTGCAGTTCTTTGTTGTGATATTCCTACCAAGCAAACGCACAAGGTCAGAAAAATCTCATCAGACCACTATGAAGCAGAGTTCCTTGCTAGAACGCACCCTGGAAGGAATGCTAGGGTTTAAGCATAGGGCAGCAGTAGGAAGCAAGTGTAAGCCTGGCTCAGAACCGGGAGGGCAGCTCTGCCGCTGAGTAGATTTGTGACCTTGCGTGAATTACTCAGTTTCCTGGCCCCTGCAGATCCTTGACCGTAAAACGAGCTCCAGAGAGTGTGTACACTCTAGAGACGCATGTGACGTGCTTTGCAGACTTAAGTTCCCAACATACCAGTTCATCTTCTATTTTCCTGAATCTTTAAAACTCCTCCAGGGCATCACCATGCTTTCATCTGCCTTTGAAATAAAATAGAAGCATTTACTGAGTGTCAGCCTTTTACTTCAAGGAGCTACCAGGCCGGGAAATTGAGACCTAGTTAAGGAAGTTCAGATGCACAAGGAGAATGAGGAAGGTAGGGGGGGGGGCGTGTATTGTTAGATGCTCCTATGTACCAGGAACTGCGTTGCATGCTGGGTTTCATCTCCATCTCATTTAATCCTCTTCAAAGTGCTGGGATTCAAGTCTTCACCTAATTTTTAAAGGTGTACGAACTGACGGCTAGGGCAGTTACAGGATTTTTCAAAAGACTCCCTCCAAAGATTTGTGGGGCAAAACCACATCCATGTGTATGGTCATTAAGTCCATAAATGTAGTGATTATTCAAATGAAGTCAAGTTATCTTCCTGGCAATCTCAAGAAGCAGGCAAGGACCTATGGCTAATACCATTTTGCATATTAGATATGTAAATACCGTCCAGAAGATGCTGAGTCATACAAGATATATCCAGTATTGGACACAAAGTCAGTTTTTGAATTTAGTGAAAGTTTTTTGGCTATCAATCTGGTAATATTTAGTTAGATACTATTTAGACAGGTTCTCAAGTAAGTGACTCTCGAGAAGGTGTCCATGTTCCGTGAGTGGATTTGATTACAAAGAAATTTTTGAAATACTACTTTTTCTGTTTTTGGATGGGATACATCGATGTCAGCCACAATCTGAGGAGGGTGTCCCACCATGGATTTGGGAGTCAGAAGACCAGGAGTTTGGCTCTGGGTCTGCTACAAACTGGCTAGATGACCTTGATGACCTGCGGCATTTCACTGCTGTTGGCCATGGATTTCTTAACTGCGAATTGGAGTGATTGTGTTTGTTAATTCCCAACATCTGTTAAAAATTGATTCTGTGAAGTGGATCCACTGGTGGACCCTCAGAGCCAAGTAAGAAGCCCAGGAACAAATGGAGGTAGAGATATTTTTGCCTGTCATCTCAGACCCCATCATGGACAAGGCCTTTTAGTAGCTGGAATTATAAAGGAGCAATGAGACAGGTAACAGTGGGTAGGGAAAGTCTTGGTTACAGGAACAAGTCTACTGGGGACTTAAGGAATTCAGTGTGCACTCTCAGGATTAGTAAGTACAAATCCTACAAGAACACTGGCGGTAGAACAGAGAGTCCTAGAACAAAGCCTGTTTTGATCCTTTGTCTTGGTTAGGGTTGATACCATATCTGCAGCATAAACTACGATGCTTGTATTGTTTGCATGCCAGTAATAAAACAGGAAAACACCATCAAGTGGTTTGGTTAGTTTTGGCATGTACAATTCAGGGTGGGAAATGCCCTTGGATTCTGGCTGATCACCCAGCATTTATTTTTTAATAAGTGCGTTGCTATCAAAATACCAGAGGTTCTCATTGGAGGGCAATAGTAAAGAATTGAACATCCTGGTATTTGGAACAAACATTCCAGCTGGTTGGCATCACGGGCCTTACTGTAACATCAGTGATAATAGCAGCGGCCACCAGCGTAAGGTCCCCGGGGATGCCCTAAGGGAAGCCTTTCCATTTATGGTAAAAGACAGTAAAGAAGGGGGAATTTGCTCTTAAAATCTAGCAACACTTCCTAGATATTCTAGTGTTTGGAATGAGTGGGCCTTAAAGTGGAATTTTCCTTAGCCTCAGTGACCTTAGGATCATGATCATCGTGTACCCGATTTCATATAGGAGTGACCTTGGGCTGACCTTGAATCTAGCTTTGGGATTTACTCGTTTGGGATTTACTGATTTACTGGTTTGTAGTTTACATTGTTGTGGGGCTTCCATATCTTCATCATTAAATTAGAAGTTGATATAATTTAGATCTTTACTATCACCCAAAGGCCGAGGTGTTGAAGGCTTGGTCCCCAGCCCATGGTGGCAGCAGGAAATAGTGAAACCTTTAGCATTGAGATGAAGTCTGGTGAAAGAAACTTAGATCACTAGGGGCTGCCCTTGATATTGGGTCACTAAACTTCTCCTGTTTAGGAGAAGTTTCTGGCACAGGTCAGCCTTTCGCTGGCCCAGGACAGTGTGGTCACAAAAAAGGACTTAAAATCCAATGGGCAAGCTAGGCATAGTGGTGCACCCTTGTAATCCCAGTACTTGGGAGGCTGAGACAGGAGGCAGGTTCGAGGACAGCCTTAGCAAGTAGTGAGATTCTCATCAACCTAGTGAGACCCTGTTTTCAAATAAGAAATAAAATCAGGCTGGGAGGGTAGCTCAAAGGTAGAATGTCCCTGGGATCCATTCCCAGTACCATGAGAAAAAAAAAAATCTGATCCAATGGGTACAATCAGAACTTTTCTCTACCCTGCAATATTACCATTTTTTAGCCAAAAAGAAAAGATTTCTTTTCTTAAAAGAAATATTTGGGGGGGAGGAAGCTGAAAGAGCTCTCTCTTTCTTCCTCTCTCTCTCTCTCTCACACACACACACACATGCATGCACGCACGCACGTACACATTTTTAAAATACTACCACTTAGAAACATATGAAAATAAGTGTCACATTCCCCAGGCAGTTTTCTAACCCCACCCACAAAATTACCCACTGTTCAAATAATATGGTGGCAGAATGTGAAGGGTGCTGCCAATCTCACTAACTTGTGTGGGGAGGGGAAGGGGTGCAGGGTGGGATGTGAGGGAATATATAAAGAGCTGTGTGCTGTGTGTTTTTAACACGTTGAAGCTTACTATGAGGCATAATTGCCATGTACCAATAAAATCACTTAAAAAGTTCCCACCGTTGACCAGTTTCACTTGTATCCTACCTGAAGTACTCTTTTAAGTTGGGGTTTCTAAACCTACATACACACATGCAGTAAAGATCATCCTTAATAACTGCTTTACTACATGCTTCCTAAGCCAGCACAATGAGAAAGTATGACGGAGCCCTCTTGAAAAGCCTCCATTTTAAGCCTTTTAGCAACTCTGAAAGACGTTTTGCTTTGAGAAAGCAGAGCAAAGGGGTTTGTGTGGATGAGACAACACGAAGCAAATGGGGGAGCGGGGTGTGAGCCAGGCGGTCGGCTCCCTCTGCCCGCCTTCCTGTTCTCCTGGATTCTCCGTTCTCACTGCCAGCTCAAGCACAATGGACACACACGACACTCTCCAATGACCCGAGTCTTTTTGGAGTTTACAAATGTGGCTTAAACACAGTGGCAGAGCTGGTGGAGATCAAAGAAACTCGGGCTCTCTTCCCCATAAGATCATGAAGGGCCTCCACTACCAGAAAGGGGGTGATGTCTTAACAAAATGGCTTCCAGTTCTCTCAAGAATCCCTCGTGCATTCTAAGCTGGGGCCTTTATTCCTTCTTGAAAGTTAGGCTGTAATTCAGTTGAGATCATTGTTTCCCAATATTTATTTGAAAAACCCTTTTCTGACCTCACTGGGTACACTTATAAGGTGATTGCTCAGAACTTTTCTAATCTCTCTCTCTCTCTCTCTCTCTCTCTCACACACACACACACACACACACACACACATACCTCACCAGAGTGCAACAATACTTATGGTAATACTTTTTTTTATAATAATAATACTTTTTGCACACACTTAACCTCAATTTGTCTGGCCTCTTCCTCTTAGAATCCCCTAACTTAACTTGTAGCATAACAGGAGTTCGTGTCTTTATTATAAAAATGAGGAAACTGAATTATATAATCAACCTGGAGGGCTCTTTGTACACCTTCTAGTCTATGAGGGAACTCTGGGACCACAGCCTGTAACTAGAGATGATGATGTTTCTGAATGTGGATTTTAATAACCAGAGTAATCTTCCATGGGGAAAGTATTTATAGTCTTCCTGGAACCCTTCTGCTGTTGATAAACTTGGCCTTGCCCCAAAGCAATGGCCGAGCGAGTCCTGCCGTCATTAGAGGATGGGTTTATCCTGCTTTTTCCCCATCACTCACTACTTTCCTTCCACACCTCATGGGCCAATGCTTTCTTGGATCCACTTGACTTTGATCAGAACAGAAACTTAGAGTATCATAGTAGTCAGCATTCAGGACTCCATTGGAGAACATTTTCATGTTTGATTAACATTTACTGAATATTTGTCATGCCCTGTGAGCTGAGCTGGGCTGGGTTCTTGTTAAATAACTCAGTAAGGCTTTGGTGAAATGGGGCTGCCCGTGGCACGTGCTCCTCCAGCGGGGAAGGGGTCAAGTAGGTTACGGTGACAAGGAGAACGTGGAGACCTGGCTACATCCATCGTTCTTTAACCTCTGCGTTGAAGAGTCCCATGACTGGATTTTATCTTGGTTTTTTATAAGTTCACCTCCCATTCTTCATTCCCATAGAAGCTGGTTCAAAATACACATCTATCTGTTGTCAGGCTAGGACCTTCTGTCACACATAAAGGAGAAAATAGAAAACAAAAACCATAGTATGCAGATTTAGGCTGATTTCAGTCCATCTTGACACTGCTCAGATTGCACCCAATAGGTAATATGTTGGAGCCAGCCTGAGCTGGCTGGGGGTGGGGTGGGGTGGAGTTTGTGCCTGTTGTTCCAGCTCCCTGTTCAATGACATCAGGGTCATGGCTCGAAATTGGTCATTAGACTATTTAATCCTGAAAATCTGCAGACACTATAATTTAGGACTTTTTCCTTCTAAAGAGCCAGATTATCAGCATGCCATTATCCCCAACCCACACATTTTGTATAACGGATACTATAATTACTTAAAATAAGTAATCAATTTGAGAGAGAAATATTAATACTTGTTAGCATTTGTTGCTAACGTAATGCTTAAAAAGGTGACATCTTAAAATATTTAGGTTCGAGTGTTGGAAGAAACACTAGACATTAACCAGCCTATCTGTCCACTTGACAGACAAGGAACCTGGATTGATCCAGATCACAGGAGCACTATATCCTTCTCCTTGGATGATCCAGTCTGTGCTTTCCCCTCATCATCTTGGGTCTTGGGATTCAAAGGTAATGGTGATCCCAGAACAAAGTATTCAAAGCTGCTCTGCAAAGATTGGGAGCTCTGCAAGAACCTGCCAGGTATAGTTTGCCTCTGCCTGGACTTGGAACAATTAACAAGGAAAATGGCCCCTGTTTTTTACGAGTCCTTTCTTTATTCCAAACCACCTTTCCATGCCAAGCTTGAAGATCCAAGGTGCAGAGGAGGGGCTAACTGCCGGCAAGTATAAGACCCTCAGCTGAGAAAGCTCCGGGACGCGTGCACGGAAGTGGTCTCTCAGAAAAAACAAAACAAAACCCAGGGTAGAGGAAGGTGTTCGTATTGTGCCAGTGTTGTTTAGAAAATCATGCTTCCATGACTAACCAAACCAAACCAATTGATTTGTTTTAAAAATTAATATAAGCAGAAAATGCACTGCAGAGCAGCCTGTAGGAAGGTAGGCATTTTCTAAGTAGCGTTCAGAGTAAAGCGTCCAGATCGCTGTTTGTGTCAATATTCCCTGGCTCTGAGCTTGCTGCTCGGCTCTGCTGGCCTCAGCCCCACACTGAGCCCACTGGAGCATGAAGCCGGGGAGGTCGAGCGTCTCATTTGGACCAAATCACAGATGTCACTTTCCTTCTTCCAGCCCACGAGCCGCTGAACCGTGCAGGGCAAAGGTTAGAATTATAGTTTCTGGCCGTTCCTCTCTGTGTGCCTGGGAGCAATGTTTTCCCTGGTCTGCGCACGCCCCCACCCCCATCTTACAACAATCCTTGCAAAAATAAACGAACAGGAAAAGATCACGCAATTGAAAGTTTGCATATGAACTCTGGCATGTTCTAAAAGCTGAGTGCTGGTGTCTAAAGCCCAAGCTGAAGCTGATTATGCAGACAGTTGACCCTTCTATCTGTGGGAGTTGGTTCCAGGACCCCCAAAGGATACCAAGATCTTTAGATGCTTAATCCCTTATATAAAATGGCATAGTATTTGCATAGAGTCCACACATATCCCCTTGAAAATAGTACTTTAAATCATCTCTAGATAACACATAATAACTAATACAATATACATTATGAAATAGTTGTTATACTACATTGCTTAGGAAACAATGACCAGGAAAAAAAAAAAAAGCATCTGGGAATATAGATCTTGAACTTCTCAGATATTGGCTTTCAGGCATCACATGACTAAGATGGGCCTTCTTTACTCTTGGCCCAGGGCCCTCAGAAGGAGCTTGACTCTTGAAATGAGGAAGTCTGGAAACGAAGTCTGGGAGCAACAAGGTTAGAGGCAGGGAGACTTCTACACCTGGAGCCCAGGCTGGGCTGCCATGGAGGTGGTCCTCAAGATGGAAAGGTACGAGGGGCTTGGTCAGGAAAAGTGCCAAAGAACAGCTTGTTACTCCTCGTGACTCCTTGAGAGATTCAAGACTAAGGAAGCCGTGCGTGGTGGCGCACACTTGTAATCCCGGTATTTGGGAGCCTGAGACCGGAGGATCATGGTTCGCAGACAGCCTCAGCTTCTTAGTGAGGTTCTTTGAAACTCAGTGAGACCCTGTTTCAAAATAAAGACTAAAATAAATAAATAAATGAATAAATAAACAGAATAAAGGAAAATTTAAGAAAAAGACAAAGGAAGAACTATGATGACGAGGGTTAAAATGGTAACTTTTCTTTTTCTAATGATGGCTATGCAAGCTAGTTTATAAGACTCAGATGCAAGAATTCTAGGACCTGACCCCAAATAACCTTGAGAGCCTAGCAGAACCAAAAGTCTCTGAGGAGCTGAACTTGAAGACTGAGTATGGGGCTTTGCACACCTAGATTAGGAGCAAGGTGTGCCATCAACAGCTGTAGATAGGGTGAGAATAATCGAGAGGCTACCTGGCACGAAGGCATATGCCTGTAACCCCAGTGTTTCAGAAGCTGAGGCAAGAATATTGCAGGTTTGAGGCCAACCTCAGCAATTTAGTGAGACCTGCAGCAACTTAATGAGACCCTGTTTCAAAAAAATAAAAAAGGCTGAAAGTATAGTTCAGAGGTAGAACGCCCCTTGGGATCAATCCCCAGAAAGGAAGGAAAGAAAGAGGGAGGCAGGGAACAAGAGAGGGAAGAATGAAAGAAGCTTGGAGCCCTCTAAAACTGAGCCAAAATGAGTCTTTCCTTCCAGTTTTTTGTTCCAGGCATTTGTCAGTGAGGACAATCTAATGCACGCATCCAGAGTCATTCTCATAGTCCACAGACGCTGACTGAGCATCCTCTGGGCCAGGCACGTGGCTAGCTCCCAGGACAGACCTGTTCTCCCATCTCACTCAGCAGGCTGGTTAGCAGTCGGCTTGGGCTACAGTAACAAAACCACAGCCCCGGAGGTTCACAGGAGGGAAACCCCGAAGGCCGTGACTCCAAGATCAAGGTGCAGGCGGGGCTGGTTTCTTCTGAGGCTTCTTTTCTGGTTTCTCCCTGTGCTCACAAGACCTTCTCTCTGTACAGGTCTGTGTCCAAATCTCCTCTTCTCAAAAGAAGATTTGTGTATTGGATTAGGGCCCAGCCAAATAACCTCTTTTTGCCTATTTACCTCCTTTAAAGACTCCATCTCCAAATATAGTCACCTTGCAGGGTAATAGGGAGTTAGGGCTTCAACATATGTCCCCGAGGGAGACAGAACCACCCCATGGCAGGTGGTTCCCTGACTGCTCGCCTTGTCAAAGGAATGATTTGTAGGATCCAAAAGCTCCTCCTATTCCACCTCCCAGTCCCCGAGGAAGGCCATAAGGTGGACACGGGGAAGCAAACGTGTCCAAACTGTTTATAAAGACCTCTTATCAAGAGAAAGCCCATTTGTAGAGTGGGCCGGCCAGTCTCCTGCCCAGGTTCTGTGTCCCTTGCCTCTCGTAATTCATGGGTAGTGATCTGGGTGCATCCGGAGGGGACGCGCCACTGCCTTCAATCAAGTTGATGTGCAACCCCTGGGCCTCCCCACAGTGTATGGGACACCTGGGGTGGGGGCTTCCTGCCTCCACTTAGGGCCCTAAGGGGTCCTTCCCCTCTGAGTGGGTCTCTCCCATCATCGATCTCTATTTTGTCTTCTTCAGCCAAAATTCTCTACTATTTAATACAATGTGAGAAAAATCTCAAAATTGACTGGAAGAGCTAACTTTCATAGTGATTTCCAGTTCTCTTTAGCATGATTACAAAAATCTTTCTCTAAAGACCCTCCCGGACTCCGTTCTGAGACCGGCATCTTTCTTTGGGAATGTTTTCCCTGTGTCAAAATTCCCAGACTCCAAGCTCAGGGACTTCTCAGGGCTCGGCTCGTGGAGTTTCCCTGAGCCCAACTCCACCCTCCTCAGATCATCTTTACAGTCCTTCACTATACAGTTTGCTCAGAAGTCGCGGCTCTTCATCACACTCTTAAACCACCCAGGCGTGGGACCTAAGTTCATAGTTCTGTGACTCAGACAAATGTTGGTGCAAAGTCATGTTATCTGAAACTTAACTAGGCATGATCATTCCAGCCCTACACAGAGCACATCTGGTGGGGAGCACACCTCTGGTGATAGAGGAATGGGCACGCTGGCTGCGGGAGAGTGTGTACACATGGGAAGCAGTCTCCTTTTGGAAGGATAGGTCCCATGAGCTTACTACATCTTTTTTATTTGTTTTCAAATCCCGATATTCAAGCCTGAATTGCTGACAAAAATGGATCTTTTCCAGGAGGGCTGGCAACAGTGCTAAACTGTTAAAAAAAAAAAAAGCAGGCAATAGCTTGTTAACATCAAGCCAAGTGGTAACGTGTTGAAGGCCCCCAGGGTAGACTAGCAACCCGCTTCAGCCCCTTCTTGTCAAGCCAGGATGGGTGCTGCTTCAGTCCAGGCTTGGTATTAATGTTGTTGTTACAAAGCTATTTCATAACCCATTGCTCAAGTGAAAAGAAGACATTTCCTTGCAAAGTTGAGATTGCCTCCATGTGAACCTGTTAGACAGCGGGCTGAGGTTTCTCTTTCTTCCATCTGTAATCAAGTTGACTTCCCTGGAGGGACACTGGGTGGTTTGACGAGGGAGAGCGCTCAAGGTCCACAGCTGTGGGGACAGAGGGAGAAGTTGGGATGCAACGAAGTCACCCCAAGTCTTCAGCTGACCCCAAGGGATGGCCCTTCAGAGAGATGAGCTGAGGCCAGAGGACAGACCATGAACATGTGCGTGCTGTATTGGCCAGCTGTTGGACGTGCGCTGCCCCAGGAGGGAGAGTGGCCTTGAGGGAGCTGTCCTTATTAGCAAAGCCAATTCTCAAAGGGGACCGAGAGCCTCGAGTATTAAAATTTTCACTTTTGAAGGGAGTATTTGGGTGGTAGCATGGTATCTCTGACCTTCCCTTATACCTCATGGGGGATTATTGAGGGGTTTGTGGGTTTAAATATATGTGAATACTAATGGTAAAATGTAGTTGTTCCTTATTATCCATGGAGGTCTAGTTCTGGGACCCCTTGCAGATATCTTAGATCTTCAAAATCAAAATCCATAGATGATGATCAGATTCCTCATCTAAAATGGTATAGTATGCCAGGCGTGGTGGTGCAAGCTGGTAATCCCAGTACTTGGGAGGCTGAGACAGGAGGATTGCGCAGGTTCAAAGCCAGCCTCAACTACTTAGTGAGGCTCTCAGCAACTTAATGAGACCCTGTTTCCAAATAAAATATAAAAAATAGGTCTGGGAGTGTAGCCCAGAGGTAGAAAATCCCCTGGGTTCCACCTCCAGTACCATAATAAATAAATAAATAAATAAATAAATAAATAATAAATAAATAAATAAATAAATAAAATGGTATAGTATTTGCATATAACCTATGTACATCCTCCCATATATTTAAAATAATCTCCAGATTACTTACAATACCTGATAACATAAATACCAGGAAAAACTTTTTTTTATTCTGTATTGTTTACAAAATAATGACATGAGAATAAAAAGTGAAAGCAATAACAATGAATATAGTATTGTCATTAGTGTGTGATATTTGAGCCTCTGACATTTTTAACCTCAAAAGAGAGACTGAGCAAAAGAGAGCACTAAGGGCAAATACTTTTTGTATGTTGCTTAAAAATTAATATTTTCTGTCCTCGGCTCACTAGAACAATGAAATGTAATATGAAAGCTATTTTGTTTTGCACTCAGTTCTGTAACTTGTCTTGGTGTGAAAATTTCAGACATCAAGCTGAAATACCAGAGAAAAGTCCGAGTTCCAAAAATAATACGGCATCTTTCTGGGGACCCACAGGAAGAGGCAGAGGACAATTTGATGGGGCTCAGGCTCCTGTCCCTGTCGTGACAACCTGCCATTCTGCCTTTGCAGTTCATGGGTGGTTGAGTTTTGGGGAGTGGGTGATTCCTGATTCTGGCTCTTTCCTCTGGAGAAAGGGCCTTTCTTAGCCTCTGAGCATAGGTGAATTTTCTGGGAAGACCACAAAGCCTCAGTCTCAGGGCCTTCACTTGCAGGATCTTGCTTTCTTCAAAGAGTTCTAGAAGTACTTTTTAAAGTATTTGGGAGGCTGAGACAGGAGCATAGCAGTTCGAGGACAGCCTCAGCTAGTTAGTGAGGCCCTTTGCAACTCAGTGAGACCTGGTTTCAATATAAAGACTAAAAAATAGGGCTGGGGGTATAGCTCAGAGGTAGAATGACCTTGGGTTCCATCCTCAGTACCACAGAAAAAAATTCCATGCTTATGACAAATTGGAAGAAGACTCTTTTTAAATTTGCTTTCTCAAAGAAGGTCCCCCAAAATGTTGAGACTCCAGTATCCACCCGGAATGACTTCATTGGCAAACATTTTCCAAGAGGCATCAAACACCTGCCTTTCCTCCTCCCTCCACCTTTGGTTCCCGACACATCATCCGTTTCCTTCTTGGTGTCTACACCCCTCTGGACTGGAGGCTCCCTGAGCCAGGCAGCCAGTCCTCCATGGTTGAATTTAGCATGCTTTCTCAATAGAGAGGTATGCACACACAGCTGCTCTAGAAGATGCTGATAGGTTAGCACCTGGTGGGAGAAATCTTTACCATGAAACCTTCAGAAAATGGGTTAAATGTGTAGCTTTTAATATGAGTGAAGTTTTCTTGGGAAAACATCCCTGAAGCCCCAAGCCAGGAACAGATTATCCTGTCTCTGGGCTCCCAGGCATTTCGATCCCACTGGTCTCATCAGACCTGGTTCTTTCTGATCACCGTACAGACTATGTATTCATTATATAAAATGCTTCAGATCAGAAGTGATCCAATTTTTTTCTGAATTTTGAAATATTTGCATGTATATAATAAGATTTCTTGGGTACTAGACACAAATCTAAACATATAATTTATTTATGTTTTATATAGACCTTATACATGTAGTCTGAAAGTATTTTTATAGAATTTGTTTTTCTGTGTGGCACTGGGGATTGAATTCAGGGGCATTCTACCTCTGAGCTATACCCCCAGCCCTATTTTATTTGTATTTTGCAACTGGGTCTCTCTAGGTTGATGAGAGTCTCACTATCTGCTGAGTCTGTCCTTAAACCTGAGATCCTCCTGTTTTAGCCTCCCAAATACTGGGATTACAAGTGTGCACCACCACACACATCTAGAATGTTTTAAATAATTCTATTCATGAAACAAAGCCTTATGGTATGGAATTATTTACTTGGTGGCATCGTGTTGGCCTTCAAAACATTTCAAATTTTGGATTTAGGATTTTCAGATTTAGGAGGCTCAATCTGTATGCTTATATGTTTCATCTCTTCTGCTATCCCATGAGCTTCTTATGGGTATTATATTTTTCTGGGGGAAGGAATTAAAACTAGAGATATCCTACTTCTGAGCTATACCCCCAGGCCTTTTTCGTTCTTTATTTTGAAACAGAATTTTTCTAAGTCGCTGAGGCTGGCTATGACCTGTGATCCTCTAGTCTCAGACTCCTAAGTACTGGGATTACAGGCATGTGCCACCCTACCCAGTGATGGCTGGCATCAGCTCTCTATGCTCAAAAGACCAGGGCTCCATGGAGGGGACTGGAACAAGAGACCCTAAAATTATTTGCTAAGCCCTTCTTAATCCCCCCCCACTCTCTCTCTTACACACACACACACACACACACACACACACACACACACTCCCTTCTTCTCAAGAAAAAAAAGGATGAGGGCAGCCTGGCATCTCTGGAGAGGCTGGCTCCCAGAGACCTCCTTGTATATGTGCCCCCTTCATAGAGTGAGGGGCAGCACCAGCTTCTTGGGTGATAACTGACTGTGATTTTTAGGGCAGTCAGACAGGGATGCCTGCCACGCACCCGGCCATCCTCATTTACTCTCTCTCCATTACAGCTGCATTACTTTGAGTGGGAGAATTTTCCATATTTGAGTGTTGTTTCTAAAATGCGAATATTCCATTATAGTAGCCAATTAATGCCTTCGTGGGATATTTAAAGGAAGTAAATACTAGACGCCAAGAGGGCTAGAGCCGGAGAGGGAGAGGAGGCAGCTTCATGAGTGCCCAGGACCCGTCCTGGCTAGTGGACATCCCCGCCCACCCTGAAGCCTTTGGTGCTGTGCCTGAGAAAAGTGAGTGGAGGCCAGCACACAGATCCCTGAGCATCATGTTCTATAATTTTTGGTGGACCGAGCAGGAGGTGACCAGCTGACTTTGGCAGCACATGTGTCTCTGAGCAAGCACATCAAAGAATGCCAGGTCCAAGGGAATCAGACCATAAGTGCACTTGCTCCAGGTCCTGTTGTCACTTTCTAGCTCACCAGGGTGCCTGAGGGAGCCAGGTCAGACTGTGGACCTGGGCTGGAAAGCAAGAAGCTGCCATCAGAGGGCTACAGGTTTTTTTTTTTTCCCGGTACTGGGGATGGAACCCAGGGGCATTCTACCTCCCAGTGACACCCCCAGCCCTATTTTTTATTCCTTTTTTTTGAAACAGGGTCTCACTGAGTTGCAAAGGGCCTCACTAACTGGCTGAGGCTGTCCTCGAACTGCTATGCTCCTGTCTCAGCCTCCCAAATGCTGGAATTACAAGTGTGCGCTGTCACCATGCCCGGCACTAAAGTTTAAGCAGAGGGAATTTACGTCTTGTCTTCTCATTGTCCGCACTATCCTTGCTTCATCAGTGACCTTGCAGCCAAACACCAGCTGTGACCGGCCTCTGCCCCGGTCTGGCTAACTAACCCCCTCCTGCATTTCCTTTGATCACAACTCTCTAGTCTGTGCCCGCTCGGGTCTGATTTTCTGCTCACACAGCAATATTCTCTTCCCACAACCAATACACAGAGAAAGGCTAGTTGCAGGGAACTCCGTACAATAACCTGGAACGACACACATTCGTCGTACCAGTAACTTCAACAGACTCTGGATTTGTTAGTCTATTTTGGGTACCACCTCCATTCCTTATTTTTATTCCTGTAAAACTGGAATCAGCCCTCCTTTGTAGGATTTTCATGAGGATTAAATGGGATAATTGACTTTAAGTGCAGGGCTTGGCACACGGTTAGAACACAGTAGTAGATTAATAATTCTATTTCATGTAATTGCTAATAAAAGCAGCAATATGCCCAAGGAGGGCACCATGTAGGAGAGAGACACCTGGGGAATTTCTGAATTAATGCAGGATTTTCCTGATGAAGCCAGTTTGGACTGGCCTGTCTGACTCAGGGATTTCCAGGGATATAAAACCAGCCAGCCCCAAGTGATGTGTGCAAGAGTTACTGTATCACTTTGAATCTCACTGTGATGTATAATTACAACACACCAATGGAGGTATAAAAAAATGAAAGAAAAAAAAAATCAGCCAGCTGCTGGCTGACACATTTGCGGGGGGGGGGGGCATTGTTTTCTTTTAAGGTGTGTGCAGTTTGAGTGAGGGAGAGAAATAATACACACACACACACACACACACACACACACACACACTTCTTTCCATGGTCCAGGAAAAGTGAAATATAGCAGTAGTTTTGATTTTCTGAACAAAGCTCACCCTCCTCTCCATCTCCAGCATCCCTGACCTTTCCCCAGGGAGGGAGATCTTCTGAAACAGATTTTCTCTTATGAAGGAGGGCCCTGGCCTACACCCCAGCCTGGAGAGCAGGATTACAGAATCCTCTGACAAATGGCTCCCAAAAGGGCTTCTGCAGGCTTCAGCCAAATTAAAGGAATGTTAGGTCAAGCTCAGGCAGGAGTGAGCCGGGCCTTCCACGGCCAGGTGTCTGCCTTGCCCAGCGGGTAGGGCCAGCATGTGGTGACCCGCCTTCTCACTGGCTGACCTGACCCCCTGCACAATCCTGACCCAGAACATGCAGGTGAGTGTGGAAAAAAGACCCCGAAAGGCCTCCATTCCCCGCAGGAGCCTGTGCCGGCTCCATTGCCCTGGGCAGAGGCTAAGCCTTTGGCTTTGAACCTGTCTGGCTTTGGCTTTCATGATGATCCTGGCACATCTGTGCCTGCGGCACAGCTGCCCCCCGCCACATCTGCACCTCTAAATGCAACCAACTGGGGGTAAAGGTATTTGGAGAAAATTGCATCTGAACTAAATATATACAGACTTTTTCTTGTTATTCCCTAGACTATCGACATGGTATAATGATAATTCACATAGCCTTTAGGTATTATATATAAGTCACCTAGAGATGGGCTATGGTATATAGGAGGATGTTTGTAGGTTGTGTGCAAATACTGTGCCACTTTATGTGATGGATTTGTGCATCCAGGGGTTTGGCTGTAGGTGGAGGTCTTGGATATTGAGGGGCGACTGAACATGGTCATGAACACTGAAGCTGAGAATTGTTTCATTAAGACCTTCATGAGAAATGAACACAAAAAGAGGACATTGAAATTTTTCTTTTCTTTTCCTTTCTTTTCTTTTTTTTTTTTTTTTGTGGCACTGGGGATTAAACCCAGAGGTATTCTATCTCCAAGCCACACCCCTAGCCCTTTTCATTTATTTTGTTTCGAAGCAGGAATCACTAGGTTGCTGAGAGTCTTGCTAAACTGCTGAGGCTGGCCTCGAGTCTCCTAGCTCAGCCTTCCAAGTCTGGGATTACAGGCGTGTGCTACCACATTCTGCTCAAAAGCCCTCTTTCTTTTTAGTCTCAGCAATGGCAGCTCACCTCCATAGGCAGAGCCATCCCAGACAGGTAAACGTGATATATTTGAATTAATAACTTGGCCTAATGTTTTTTAAAATTTCTTCTTTGCCTCAATTTTCTTCCTACTAGTCTCTAAATTGCCAGCGGTGTGGCGGGCGCTGCGTCTGCCCTTAGAGAGCACCTTGCCTGACTCAGGTGCCCCCTGCATTACACTCGGCATCTCTCGTGTCCCAGCGACACTCCCAGCTCCTAGGCTCCTCTCCTTGTCTGTAATATGAATTCTGAAGTGCAGTGCAAAGAAGTGACTGGTTTTCCCATGTGGCTGATGAACCAGCTACAAAGAAAAGTCTCCAAGAACAATTTCCAAACTGATCTGGGCAACTGCAGTCTGGTTTGAAGGAGCCCAGAGCTTGCCAAGGGAACTTTGTTGAAGGGCACCACTTACTTGGTTGTCCTGGTGGGTTTGTGAATAAGGAGAATGAGAGCGGAGCCTTAATACATTGGCCGTAACTAGGACAGGGCAAATCTCATCTCTCTGTTTGCCTGAAGGACTTTGCTTGGACTGGAAATTTCCTTTGTGGACTGATCATTAACTGGTGCTAAGCAATGTTTTGTCACATGCATGCCATTGTAATCATATCCATATATATAATCGTACATGTATACTATGTGTGCATCTGCATTGCTTGTGTGTTTATATACTATATATGCTATATATACAACACACACATATATATGTATATATATGTATATATTTGTATGTATATATACACACATATATGTATATACACACATATATGTATATATACACATATATATGTATATATACACACATATATATGTATATATACACATATACACACATATACACATATATATACACACATATATATACACACATATGTATATATATGTGTGTATATATGTATATGTATGTATATATGTGTGTATATATATTCAGCCATATATATATATATATAACACACGCATATATATGTGTATATGTATGTATGTGTGTGTGTGTGTGTGTGTGTGTGTATATATGTATATATATATGGCTGAATCTGAACCCACAGGCTTTCTACTTTCAGGCTAGAACCCCAGCCCTGTTTTATTCTTATTTTGATACAGGGTCAAGTCTTGGTAAATTGCTGAAGATCTGGCTCTAGTGCAGAGGCTGGCCTTAAACTGGGATCCTCTTGATTCAGCTTCTCAAGTACTGAGATTCCATGTGTGTGCCATCACACCTGGCTATGTGCTTGATTTTGACAAGAGGAGTTCAGGTTGTACTTTTTACCCTGTGACTGGCTCTGGCATCATACTGTGGATACTCCCAGTTCCAACCCAATCTGATAATTTTGAGTGTGTTGCGTCCTGCAAGACCCATAGAGCCCCAAATAGCCACCTTGGGTGAGCTAATTTCAATAAAGCCTGTGATAAATGTTCTTTGAGTCCTTTTCCCACTCGGTAGTTCACCTCTAAATTTCCCCTTCTCTGACCCCCTCCTCCCCGCCACACTCTTAGGTGCCCTCAGCTGATCCACAGAAATTCTTCTTGGGGACCTGGGTCAGAGGAAGAACCACCAAAAAACCTGGATGTCTGTTGCCTCTGCACAGAATGAAAATAGTGTGTTGTTTGGAAAGAAAGGAGGAGGAGAGTAATTAAGGCTAATTATGGAAAGAACACGTTAGAATGGCACCCTAAGAGGAGAAAAATCCAGCCCCCACTGCTCAGTGGGTGAGGAGGGCAGCCTGGCTGAAAGTCCACATTCCCTGGAGATGCTTGGGGTGGCCAGGGAGGGAGGGTCAGAGAGCAGCCAGGAGGTTTCATTTTAAGCAACAGCGGCTTAATCATCAACTGTTTGGAAAACTAAGGACAAAGTAGAATAATATTTACAAAGCCAGCTGGGCAAAGCCCACATAGGCACACTCATTCCTCCTAACCCAACGCCACCTTGAGAATTCCCAGTTCCCCAGTACAAGAGAAGAGCGCTGCCTTTTATTTCAGTCGTAAATAAATTTAACATGCATTACACAGCCGATGGGAGCATCTGCGGCACTAGTTATAAGTTCACCAATATCTTAGTGCCGCATAGGATTTAAGAAATATGTTAAGAAAGGGAAGATCTCAGCAATTACCTAGTCCTGGCCATGGAAGCCTTTCTTAAAGAGAAAGGAGGTACAGATGGTTTACAGGAATGGAAAGCTCTCTTTGAGCTGGAAAGCACAGCCCACAGCTTCTCTGGGAAAGTCCTTGGTTTTGATAAAGCAGTTAGTGCTTAAAACTGCTTCCAGAGTCCAAGCCCCTTGCTCATTCAAAGAATTTGTTGGGCACCAATGGTATGCCACCAATGGTTTGGGGCTTGAAAGAAAAGCTAACGGTAGAAGTCTACCATTCTTGCCCATGTCGTGTTTGTGCTTCTGTCGGAAGGTCGCTTGTCGTGGTGGTGGCTCTCGGTGGATGGAGGCAGGAGCAGGTGGCACATACCTTCCACCTCCACTTGCTGGACCTGCCTCATTCCTTTTGCCTGTCACCTTCAGAGGTTTGATGAATTTACTCATACCCTGTGCCCATTAGCTCGGCCCCTACAGCCATTCCACTTCCGTTGTTGGATGGCACGTCTGTTTCTAAGTGGAGTGCCTTGTTGGGAAACATGCATTGACAGTAACCATACAAGCTGGAGTGATCCTGCTGTGCAGTGGCAGAGAAGCTCACAACTAAGCTCACATCTTATTCCAGAGACTAAGTTGCTTCAGACAAGGTAGACGTTCAAACTGACTTCAAAGCTGAGCCAAATGGCCTGTTTCCCTTCTGATGAGCCAGCTGGGAGGCTGTTTCTGAGAAGAGTACTGAGTTCCTTCCTTCCTTCCTTCCATGTCTTCCTTCCTTTCTTTCCTTCTTTCCTTCTTTCTTTCTTTCTTTCTTTCTTTCTTTCTTTCTTTCTTTCTTTCTTTCATGTCTTCCTTCCTTCCTTCCTTCTTTTTTTTTTTTGGTGGTACTGGGATGGAACCTTTCTACTGTCGGGATACACTATCAAACCTACTATATATATATATATATATATATATATATATATATATATATATTTTTTTTTTTTTTTAAAGTTGGAAACAGGGTCTCTTAAGCCAGCAAGGCTGGCTTTGAACCTGCGCGATCCTCCTGTCTCCACCTCCCAAGTGCGGGGATTACAAGTGTGCGCCACCATGCCCAGCTCTTCCTTCCTTTTTCCTTTCTTCTTTTGTTCCTGTACTAAAGATCAAACTAAGGGTGCTCTACCACTGAACTACATATAAACCTCAATCCTTTTTATATTTTATTTTGAAACAGGATCTCACCACATTACCACGTGCTGGACTGGTACCTGCGCTGCCTCTGCCCCTCTGAATTGTGGGCCTAAAAACACTTGGAAGACTCCTATGTGACTAACTCTGGAAGATGACAGAGCCAAGGTCAGCCATACATGTGGAGTGGTGTGTGACAGGGACATCACAGGCCTGCACTTTGCACTTGTTCATAGAAAGCAGCGCATGTGGGTTTGAGTAAGAACCCAAAGGAACAGCAAAGAGGCAAGCATGCTGCATCCAGGGAATGTGGGGTGTGGAAAGGGAAAGAAGGCCCAGGAACCTCCAGGCAGAGGGACATGTCTCTGCAGCCATTTCCTTTATAGCTCACGCCGACCCCTTGGTCTTCGTTGGACTTATGATGCACTTAAAATGATCAAGGGACATTTTGACAGAGTTGCTCTTATCTATGCAGAGACATTTCAGAGCTGAGCTGGGAAGTCAGGGGATATAGGAGCAAAGGGACAGCTGTAGCTTTGCCCACAACCCAGCACACAAGCAATCATCAGATGGTCGACAGCCCTGGCTTTTGACTCCCGCAAATCCAGACAACGTAAGAGGCCAGTGAAGCTCAGCTCAAGGGATCTCACTGTGAGGCCCTCAGCAACTTAGTGGGATCCTGTTAGTGAGAGCCCGTGGGGCAAGCTCAGAGGTAGAGAGGAGTGCCAAGGGTAGCTGCAACTCATCATGGACTTTCTCTACTTCTTCTGAATCTAGAGGGGAAACCTCACATTGCCAGTGAAATAAACAAGATCCCAAAGTGCTGTGCCAGGGTCCTTCTCACTTCTATCCCATCTACAAACATGTGGGCTCAAAACAGGCACAGTGGCACATACCTTTAATCTCAGTCCTTGGGAGACTGAGACAGGAGGAGTCACAGGTTTAAGGCTAGCCTCAACGACTTAGCATCTTAGTGAGACTCAGTTTCAAAATAAAAATATAAAGGGCTGGGGGTATAGCTCAGACACAGAATACCCCTGAATTCAATACCCAGTACCAAAAAAAGAAGAAGAGAAGAGAAAAGAAAAAATGATTATATTAATTTCCTTTTACATTGAGACAGGCCCATTTGACATGGCTACTGCTTGATCTGACCTGGTGAAAGGAATTTGGTTCAGCATTTTTTTTTCTAAATGCCAGAGATAGCATTTATGAGATAGCATGAAATGCATGTAGATTCAAAATTTTTTTTTTAAAGACAAGACTTTGCACCATCATCCCATGATCAGGAAAGTGTATAATCTTGTTCCTCCTTTGGAATGTAAGTTTATGGATAAAGAATGTAAGTTCATGGTAAAGATGATATGACACTACTGTCATAAAGGCCCATCAGATCTTGCTCCTCAAGGCTCTCTTACTACTCAGTGCAAGAATCCAGTAGGAGCGCATGGGAATGCACTGGGTTAGCAGAGGAAGACTGATGAGATCTTAAACTCTATTTGCAGATTTTATAATATTTCCCTGAAAATTCACATTCTTGAAGGAAAATCATGGTTTCCTTTGCTGTGACCTGTTTTGATAGAATTGTAGAAGGTCATGGCTGGAAGAAACCTTAGGAATCCAACAAATCCTTCATTGAAAAATGAGGAAGCCCAAGTCTGGAGGGGTTAAGCCTAAGGTCAGTGAGCTAATTAGTGGTTCTCTAGAGAAAAGGGAGATCTGGCTCTTCTTTCTAAGGAGGTCTTGATGGCTCCATTTCACGGGCGCACATTGTTAAGTGCTCTTGTGTGGGGACACCAGGACCTTTTAGTAGAAAAGGAGTTCTTTGAAATGCGAAGCCAATTCCCTCCCAGCCAAGAAACTTAAAAAATAACAGCAATGAGTTGGGACATCTGTCTGTCATTGGGAATTTGGGAGGCAAATATTTTCACAGAACCTAAGTGTTCAAACAAACATGAGTGGCAAATATGGTCTCAACTCCAGCTGAGCCATGAAAACTTGGACAGAGAAGCAAAGGAAAATGGAAATAGAGGGCCGATAGGAAATACAGGGCTCCAGGATTCTTGTGTGGATTATATAAAAAATGAAATGCATGTAGATTCAGGAATTTTTTTTTTAAAGACAAGACTTTGCACCATCATCCCATGATCAGAAAAGTGTATAATCTTGTTCCTCCTTTGGAATGTAAGCTTATGGATAAAGAATGTAAGTTCATGGTAAAGATGAACATATGCTTAGCAGATTGGACGACTCAGCCAGGAATAGCCCAGCTTCTTCTCTGCAGGGCTGGGGTAGACTCAAAATCTTCAGGGAGCTTGAGTGGGACCTGTGTGCTTTGGGTCAGAGCTTTGGGTCAGGTTTGATTAGGTGAGTGGGACCTTGGTCAAGGAGATACCATGGATAGGGCAATGGCAGCATGGAGCAGAAGCAGTAAGGGTAGGCGGTTAGTCTCAAGTATGACAAGGAAGATGTGTGAGCTCCAGTGGAGAGTCTCAGACCCAGGCATGCTTCTAGTGTGTGCTTACTGCGGATGTGTGAGATAGAGCCAGATGAGAGCAGGTGAATGTGGCTCTGGCTTTGAGTCTTTCAACACTTTATAGGTGAGAAGTAGGCTAAGGAGAAGATCTTCCAGCCTTATACACCTGCACCCAAAAAATGTACCATGAGCTCAGGGTGTCCAGGGAAATTGCCCTAGAACTGATGGAAATGCAAACCCTTGGAAAAACCAGTGTTATCTATATCTATCAGCATTCTTGCAGATCGATATATAAAATATTAGCCACATAACTTAGAGGAAAGATAGTTTGTTTTCTTAATGGTTTTAGTGTATGTGAGACTGGGGACTGCAGATCTCAGGACATGGCGGCAAGAGGCAGAAAATACTTGGGCTATGCTCTTCACATCATGGAAGTTGGAAGCAAGAGCACAAGGGCGATGAAGAGCCACTTATATAATCTCCAAGGTCGCACCCCCGGGGACCACCTCCTCTAACCACACTCTACTGTCATACCTGGTACCACCCAGGTAAGTCCATTAGGATGGATTTATCTACTTCTTGAATTACAGCCCTCATGACTCATTTACATAAACTCCAAACATGAATAAATGAGCTCTTTGGGGGACATTTTATACTTTACTATAATATTATCTAATTCTAATTCTCTTTCTTCCTCTGGGGCATGACTGAGCTTCTGACACTACAGGAATTGAAAGAAATCTGATTCTATTCTATTTTTAGGAAACAGCTGTGTTATCTGTAGAAAGAGAGGTAAAATTCTTTACTATTCTCTCTCTCTTTTTTTTTTGCGGTATTGGGGGTGGAACCCAGGAACATTCTACCTCTGAGCCCTATTTTTTATTCTTTATTTTGAAAAAGGGTCTCACTGAGTTGCAAAGGGCCTCACGAAGTAGCTGAGGCTGTCCACGAACCTGGATCCTCCCGTCTCAGCCTCCCAAATGCTGGGATTACAAGCGTGCGCCATCATGCCCAGCTTATTATTCTCTTTTGAATTGCTCTTGCCTAGGTATGAGAGAACCATTGAAGGTTCCTAAAAATTTAGAGCAAGTGGTAAAAATATTCAGGCCAATTAGGAGGAACACAAGATAGCCTCCATGAGGAAGCTGAGAAAAGAAAACTATCTCCCCACGCTGGTGCGATTGATATTAGAATTCTACCATTACAGATGCATTCTTTAGCATCCTATTATGGTCTGGATATGAATGTCTCCTGAGGAGCCATTAATGTTCAGAGGTGATGCCATTGAATTATGAGGATTCTAGTCTCATCAGTGGATGAATTCATTGTAATGAATTTATTGGGTGGAAATCTAAGCAGG
Organism: Muscardinus avellanarius; assembly: GCF_963383645.1. Taxonomy (NCBI): domain Eukaryota; kingdom Metazoa; phylum Chordata; class Mammalia; order Rodentia; family Gliridae; genus Muscardinus; species Muscardinus avellanarius. The sequence continues at coordinate 69,586,334 of NC_137800.1, forward strand.
TGAGGTATTACTAGAGGAGATGTGTCCTTGGGGGTGTGGCCCTAGGGATTATATATGTTCCATACTTCCCTTGTTCTCTCTCTTGCTTCTGGCCTTTGTGATGTAAAATCAGAGCCACTGAGCTCTTTCTCTCTGCTCCCTGCAGCATGCCTGAGAAGACCTTCTGTGGAACTTCTCCAAATATTCATATGCCTGCCTAGCGCATAAGGAAGCCTAAATGTCAGAAGACCACATTTAAAAAATCACTTAAGCCAGGTGTGGTGGCATGGGCCTATAATTCTAGTACTTGAGAGGCTGAGACAGGAGGATTGCAGGTTCAGTGCCAACCTCAGCGACTTAGTGAGGCCCTCAGCAACTTAGTTTTGCTGAGACCCTGTTTTAAAATAAAAAATAAAATAGGGCTGGAGGTGTAGCTCAGAGGTAGAATTTCCATGAATTCTATCCCAAGTACTACATACACATATAAAAGTCATTTTAAAGATAACTGGGATGAAGCAATTCCTTATGTTGTAAAATAAAACAAAGTATTTATTGAAGCTGTTTCATGTACAAAGTGTTAATTTATAGTCTGGTTGTACTTGTACCTTACTTAAAAATACTTGAAAAATGAATTATAGCGTGACACTCTGTGTATTACTTTAGGTTAACCCCAGATTCCAATCAAGTAAGCCTAACCAGGAAGTGGCCAGCCAGATTATATCAAAAAGGTCAGACATATCTTTTAATAGTCCTCTTAGGTCAACTACCGTTGATTTGTTAATTTTTACACAAGGCATCAACAATACGTTTTTATAGGTGAAACTAGTGTTTTATTGGTGAAATAAAGGGATTCTAAGATGTACAGGTTAAAGTTGGGATGTATGCCCATCTTTGAATAACAGGACTTCAGAACCCAATCAGCTATGGATTTACTCTTTTAAGTATATTTTCCTAGCTTGAACCCTTGTCAGTCCTCTGCATGGCTATTGTTCAAGACATACAATAATGCAGATTACAATGCTTGACTTTTGCCCAGGAATGTCACTGTGTCTACACTAAGAAAACTTTTTAAAGTATATGCTTTGAACACCTAACAGGGCAGAAAGCTGAAAGCTGGAATTTCACCAGGTTTACAGAATTTTTGAATAAGCTGCTTTGAGCTTACATTTAAATGACTATTTATCAACTAAATGTGTATATGTGTATGAGAATTTGGGCTGAGGCTTGCTTTCATTTTGACCTCCTAGCAAGCTTGTAGAGGAAAGATAATTATTGGCCACTCATATTTTCTTGAAGGCCACTGTATTTCACCAAATCAAAGCAAACCAAACGAAAGTCTGAAAACTTGCCCATGACCAAACGGAAGTAATTTGCAATGTCAAGTTTACCTATATGGATTCTAAATATTTCTATATTCTCAAAGATAGAGCATAAGGGATGCTGTGGAAGAAGGCTAGTGAAATGAAGAAGCAGAAACTAAAAAGCAAGTACAAGAAGACAGATGGGGTACAGAAAGTACAAGGGGGGCTTCAGAGTGCGGATGAAGATTTAATTTAGGCAAGAATGGGAAGCCCAGAAGAATGGGGAGCTAGCAATGGAAGCATGTGATGGAAATTCTGGAAAGAAGTACACTTTTCCCTGTAGAAGATGAAGAGAAAGATGATATGTGGGGTGTGGTGGTATACACCTGTTATTCCAATACTTGGGAGGCTGAGACAGGAGGATCAAAGGTTCAAGGCCAGCCTCAGCAACTTAGTAAGGCCTATTGCAATGCAGTAAGACCCTGTTTCAAAATATAGAATGCAGTAGGGCTGGGTGTCACTCTGAAGTAGAATGTCCCTGGGTTCAGCCAACTATGAGAGAGAGAGAGAGAGAGAGAGAGAGAGAGAGAGAGAGAGAGAGAGAGAGAGGATATCAATATTTTCCCATTTAAAAAACACTTACATATACCTTGAGAAATATTCTTCCTGTATTTATAAATATATTCCACCTCCATTATCTGAAATGTATTTGAGACCTGTAATATTTTAACGTGTCTCATGACATCAGCATGGAGCACATCTTTCCAGATGCTACCCAGGTTCTATTTTTAGTAAAGCCAATCAATAAATGTTCATTTTAGACCTGTTGCTACCATACTAGGTATGAAGGGAGATAGCACAAAAACACGAGAATCAGTTCTGACCTCAAGAACCAGAGGATTTCACAGGCATCAAGCAATTAACCACCTGTTTTGTGAATATTTTATACTTTTTATTATTGCTATGGCTTGACTGTGCCCACCAATTCCCACCAAAGTTCATGTGTTAGAAACTCAATCCTCAAATTCACTTGTTAATAGCTCTGGGAAGTGATGCCTTTGGGAGGTAATTAGGATTAGATGTGACCATGAGGATGGAGCCCCTGTGATAACATTGGTGGCTTTATAAATGAGGAAGAAAGATCCAATAAGTCTTACCATGCCATGCCTTCTGCCATGTTCTGATGCAGCGGGAAGGCCCTCACCAGATGCTAAGCCTATGCCAGTACCACGTGCTTGGATTTCCCAGCCTCTAGAACCATGAGCCAAAAAGCTTCTTTATATCAATTACCTGGTCTCCATTTTTTTTTGTGTGTGTAGTACTGGGGATTGAACCCAGGGGCATTCTACCTCTGAGGGATGCCCCGACCCTATGTGTTATCCTTTATTTTAAAACAGGCTTTCACTAAATTGTAAAGGGCCTCGCTAAGTAGCTGAGGCTGGCCACAAACTGAGATCCTCCTGTCTCAACCTCCCAAGTACTGGGATTACAAGCATGGGCCACCACGCACAGGTATTTTGTTATGGCAATGGAAAATGGACTAAGACAATCATTACTTATAATGAGATTCAGAGAGAGGAGGTATTAATGTAATAAGACATCAAGGTTTGGAGGGGAAGATAAGATCTGGGCCAAGGTTGTATTCGGATAGCATAAATATGTGTTTTGATAGAGAGAAGAGAATCTTTGGATCAGAGTCAGGAGGCCAGGTAGGAAGGGGGAAGAAAAAAAGTGAACAGTCTTTGCAATGATGCAGTCACATCACGGATAAACTTAAGGGCTTAGTCGACCAGAAGCTCTGTTCCCCACTGTGTGGTCCATCTTAGCTGAGTCACATGTGTCAAGCAGGTATCTGCAGGTATCTGCTGGGGTTTTATATGGCACTTGGCAGACTTAGTGCCTTATACCCACCATTATCCAGTAAAAAAAAAAAAAAATCACCCTCAAAACATCAGTAAAACTCATGATTCACTCGCAGGCTAGAATTAATCTACAATAATCTAGAATTAATCTATATGGTGCTGGGCCAGGGTCTCAACAGGCTCACAGTCTACTTATAAGAAGGAGTATGGGAGAACAAGGGAGGTGGGGAGTGTTGGTGTGCTCTGCTTAGACAGGGTAGGAAGGGGCTTCCCAGGCCCCCTACAAAGCCCCATGGAGTCTGGTTCTGGGTGTGCAGATCCCACCCAGCTCAGCACACAGAATAGGTTGCTATCAGCACATAAACAAATCAAACTAATTTAAAACGCTTTGCTTTCATTGAAACCAAGTACAATTAATGTATTATTTTAACTACCCAGTGGAGTCTGTGGTAGCATTTAAAAAAACCAAGGAAAAGAATATGATAACTTTGAGAGAGTTCAAAGAACAGTCAGACCAGTTTTATCAGCACAATTGTTTTGGGGGCCACTGTTCTTTTTTAAAGAATTAAGGGTGGGTAGGTCCTCAGAAAACATCTGTCTGCCCTTGATTATTTTACAGGTGAGGACAAGGGGCCTGGAGACTAAAGGGACTTGCCTCAGTCACAGAGCTATTTTGAGTGGGGTCAATATTAGGACAAGACTGCAAAGGTTCTGGATTTGAGTTTCAGCACTATTTATTTATTTTTTAAATAAATTTTTATTGGTGCATTGTAGTCATACTTCTTAATAGGATAAAAAAAAAAAACTTGAGATATACATGCACACATCACCCAATCAGCCCTTACCCAATCCCTAACCCCTACCCTCCCGCTCCCTCCTTCCCATGCTTGGCTTCCTGATTAACTTTGATATTTTGTTTAAGTAGATCATTTGCTTTAGAGAATTTCCCTCTTCCCTCTCCCATCCCCTCAGATAGGTCACTTTAATTGTTCCTCTATAGGATCTCTTCTTCATCTAGAGTTCCTGTTACCCATCTGATTTCTTATTTTTTTGTGACATTTCACTGCAAATGCCATAATTTTGTTCTCCTTTATGGCTGGGCAAATTCCATTGTGTACACATCCCAGAGTTTTGTAATCCACTCATCTGTTGAAGGACATCAGCACTGTTTAAAAAAATTTACTAACAAGTTTTAAAGTCAATAAGCCTCCTAGTTGATTTTGAGTATTCAATGAGTATTCAGTTGACCTCATAGTTTTTTAAAACAATTTGTTGAGGTGTAACTCATATGATGTGATCTGCCCACTTAAAGAGTATAGATTGATGGTCTTTAATACAGTCACTGGGTTGGCATCGTCCTGGAAGGAAAGTCTGCTTCCCTTAGCAGCCAACTTCCAGTTATCCCATTGGTCACTTCTGCACATTCTTGGGAGAAATATCTATTCAGATGCTTCACCCTCTTAGCCATAGGCAAAAAATAATTTTTCTGACTCTATAGTTTGCCAATGAAATCATATAATATATGGTTCTTTGTAACTGGCCTCTTTTACTTGGTATGCTTCTGAAATTTATTCATCCTGTAGCATATGTCCATGTTCCTTCTCTTTTTGTTGTTGAATAATATTCAATTGTATGGATACATCTCATTCTATTTACCCATTTGTCAGTTGATGGATATTAAATTCTTTCAAATTTAAGCCTCTCAAATACTAGGATTACAGGCTTGCACCACCACACCCAGTTTAAGGCAAGTTTTAAATTCATATAATCTTGTAGGATTTTTTTTTTTTTTTTTGGTGGTACTGGGGTTCTTGGAAACCCTTCTACCTCCGGGCTACACTCCCAGACCTATTTTTATATTTTTATTTGGAAACAGGGTCTCTTAAGCCAGGGAGGCTGGCTTCGAACCTGTGCGAGAGTCCTGTCTCCTCCTCCCAAGCGCGGGATTACAAGCGTGCACCACCACGCCCGGCAATCTCATAGGATCTTAAATGGCAAATTATTTTTTCTCTGCGACTCAAGCCATTGATAGACAAACTTAAATTCTTTTTGGCTGTCATGGATAATGCTGCTGTGCACAATTGTGTACATGTTTCTGTGTGGACATGGGTTTTCAATTCCTTTGGAAATGTACCTAGGAGTGGAGTTACTGCATCATGTGTTTAGTGGGTTCAGGAATTATCGCTTGAGTTTCTGAAGCCATAGTAGCATTTTACATCCCCACCAGCAGTGTACAGGGTTTTGATTTCTCTGCATACTTTCCAACACTTGTTATTATCTGCCTTTAAAAAAATTGTAGTCACCCTAGCGGGTGTGAAGCAGTCTCTAATTTTGGTTTTGACTTACATATTCTCAGCAGCTAATGGCATTGAATATATTTCAATGTGCTTGTTGGCTAGTTGTGCTTTTTTTTTTTTTCTAAGAAATGTCTGTTGAGATTCTTGCCCACTTTCAGCTGGTTTGTCTCAAGCTGTAATAGTTCCCAGTATATTCCAGAAACAAGTTCCTTGTGAAATATATGATTTGCGAAACTTTTCTTCCATTCTGTGGATTGTTTCCTAATTTTCTTAATGGTATCTTTTAAAGCAATTTTTATGGTACAAGGGATTGAACTCAGAGACATTCTACCTCTGAGCTACACCTCCAGCCCTATCTTATTTTTAAAATTATTATTATCAATTTTTTTTGTGGTACTAGAGGTGGAACCCAGAAGCTTTCTACCTCCGGGCTATACTCCCAGACCTATTTTATATTTTATTTGGAAACAGGGTCTCACCAAGTTGCTGAGAAACAGGGTCTTCACTAAGTAGCTGAGGCTGGCTTTGAACCTGTGCAATCCTCCTGTCACAGCCTCCCAAGAGCGGGGGTTACAAGCGTGTACCACATGCCCGGTCCTATCTTATTTCATATTTTAATTCTTAAACAAGGTCTCACTAGATTAATGAAGGCCTCACTACTTGTGGAGGCTGTCATCAAACCCATAATCCTCCTGTCTCAGCCTCTCAAATACTAGGATTACAGGTTTGCACCACCACACCCAGTTTAAAGCAAGTTTTAAGTTCATATAATCTCATAGGATTTTTTTTTTTTTTGGTGGTACTGGGGTTCCTGGAAACCCTTCTACCTCCGGGCTACACTCCCAGACCTATTTTTATATTTTTATTTGGAAACAGGGTCTCTTAAGCCAGGGAGGCTGGCTTTGAACCTGTGCAAGAGTCCTGTCTCCTCCTCCCAAGCGCGGGATTACAAGCCTGCTCCACCGTGCCTGGCAACCTCATAGGATCTTAAATGGCAAATTATTTTTTCTCTGTGACTCAAGCCATTGACAGACAAACTATAATATACATGTCCTTTGCAACTCAGTGAGACCCTGTTTCAAAATAATGAATAAAAAATAGGGCTGGGAATATCACCCAGAGATAGAAAAGAATGCCCTTGGGTTCCACCTTAGTACTGTAAAACACACATACACACACACACACGCACGCACACACACACGCATAGCCAGACAGACTGGCAGACACCTATAAATAAAAATATTTGCTATCACATATATGGCAAATTAATCTAAATGAGGTGTTTCAGCTAGATATAAAGAGCAAATATAGGTAGAAAAATTGGTAGAAATAGGAAACAGTAAAAATTTAGTGAGTAGTGGTAGAAGGGTTTGTATGGAGAGGGCTATTGATTGCAAACCTGTGTAATCTAGAAATCACCTGTTGCCCAGCACAGGGAGGTCGCTATCCAGTATCACCTTGAGAAGGAATTAACATCCCCAGCAAACAGCACTGTGAAGAGGGCCAATCACTAGCAGATTATAGATTATAATGTTCTGCACGCTCCTGCTTAAAGCAAACAGAATTCCCACAGCAATAACTATTTATTCATGAAACCATGTACCATGTGCACTCGCTTATTTTCAGTCTGGATACCTGACTGCAGATGCATAATAAATTTTGCACACGTACATGTGTTTATGTATGCGTGAACATGCCCGTCACACTTGTGCCCGAAACCAGAGTTCTAAGTTGTTGCCCTGACAGTGTGAGCCTCACGAAGTTGTTTTTCTTTATTATTTTCCTTGCCTTTCTCCCCTCTCCTCCCCCAACCCTGCCACTTCCCATCTAAACACAGGAATAGACTAATCAGGGAAATATGCACTGCTGTTTAGTAAAGGGGTCAAATCCATTTGGATGGAATTCCAGGCTCAACAAGCTAACAATGGCAGGAAACTGGGTCTTCAAGCTGGCTGCAGCGGGGAGCTGTGGAGAGATGGATTGTTGAAAGCGCTGGCCCTGGGGTCCGCAGCTTTGGCTGGCTGTATGTTTGGAATGCTGTGATTGTCCCAGACACAATGAGGGATCTGTCTGTCCACACAGGAGAAGTTATAATGACAGAAACAAAAGCTAAATGGCTGCTCTAATTGGGAACAATTCCCTAACAGTCCATACACATCTCTAATAATTTGTCTTCTGGGCTTTATAGGGGCAGGCGGGATTTTTCATTTAATGTTTTTGGTGGCTAGGGTAGCAGGCCTTTTACCTTATATCCACTGCAAGCTGTGCTGCTCTGCAGGTAATGAGGGGCTCCTACTGCTTCAAGTCTATGCCCTCCTGAGCTGCTCTCTTGTGGATTTTGGTAGCCTGGTCCAGGAGGTGGGGCTGCCTCTGCTGAGAAGACAGGAGTTCCAAGCAGTTCTGCCTTTGGTGCCTGATATCTTGCTTTGCTTTTCCATGGCGATCATCACATCCTGCTGAGAGGTCTCCTTGGGTATAGCACCGAGGAACTGGTCTCCTAATTAGGAAAGAAGGTTGACACCTGGCCAGGCATCCTGTTCTGGAAAAGGCAGCGACAACAGATGAGAGTTTATAGACCAATATCATCACCAACTGGCTGCTTTTTAATTGTGGATGAGAATCTTTGTCCCTTTGTCTGTCAGAAAGCACAGTGGGAAAATTTGTCACTCTGGATGGCTTAAACTATTACTCATTCATTTGTTCGTTCATTTATTCACAAATGGTACTTAAGCCAGGCTTGGAGGTGCATGCCTGTAATCCCAGTACTTGGGAGTCTAAGACAGGAGGATGGCAGATTCAAGGCCAGCTTCAGGAAATTAGAAGGATACTCAGCAACTTAATGAGATGCTGTTTAAAAAAAAAAAACTTTAAAGGTTTGAGGTACAGCTCAGAGACAGAATGCCCTAGCTTTGATCCACAGTACCAAAAATCAAAACAAAAAAAAAAAAACCAGTTACTTATTTGAGGGCCTCTGATATCAAGCATTGTATTAAGAGTGGGACAAAATGCAGTTTAGGATAAGGTCTCTACAATGATTTACAGGCTGTGTAGACACCAAAACATGGAATCAGGTCCACAAGTAAGACCCTATGGTGGTGCTTGTGGCAGAATTATGCATGTATCATGTAACCGGCAGTCAAGAGTGAGGAAGACCATCCCCAGGAAGAGCCACAAACCTTTCACTGCCTGTCATTAGCCAGAATTGAGTAAGGGTCAATACTAAATCAGTCAACTCAGTATGGCCCAACTCTTAGATCAGTCAGGCCTGTCCAAGAATATGAGGGTAGAGACAGCTTTCCTTGATGTACATAGCAAAGGTTAGAGTTTTAATACATGAACAAAATCTGGGTTCTGTTTGAAAGAGAAGGGAGAACTCTGCTGCTGGAGATGGACAGTAGCATCCATTGTGTTTGGCTGAATGGGCAGAGTTTCTTGGGGGTGGGCATGGGGCAGTGGTCAGGGGAAGGAAAGGCAGGGAGACTTTAGGAGTGTTGCTGAATGCAGGAAGAGGTAATGAGGCCTGGGATGGAAGAGGAGACAGTCCCCAAGAAGAGAAGAGCATAGTCCTAAGAGGTGTAAGAAAGAATGGATAACCGCAATTCTCAAGTATGTGGGGGTAAAACCAAGCCTTTTGGGAATGTGGGGCTATCATCTAACTGTCAGGCTCGCCGACTTGCTCCATTAGTACTCGTGTGATCTTGGTGGCAGGGAAGCTGGCTGGTTGGTCCTCTGGCCCACGGTTCTTGATTTGGGTGCACATCAGAGACATCTGACCACATCATACTGGAGGGGAGAGAACAAAATCCTCACTTGCCAAAGGCCACTCCTTGTGCAGACATCCCATGGCTGTGGACCTCAGAGGCACGTAAGACCAATGGGAAAGCAGAGGTGCTACCGGTGTGGTTCTATACTAAGCTGAAAAAAAAAAACGGCAGCTGCCGGCTTCCGCCTGAGGCCTTCTGAGTCACAGCCCCAGGGGCCCCCAGAGGGGCTGCCATATTTGGTGCACGTGTGACTTGCTGTGATTACCAGCTGTTTTCTTTCCTGGAATTCTTTGGTGGCCTCTGTTTGTGCAGCTGAAGGTGACACTCCGGATCTCATGGCTGGCAGTTTTGGGAGCTGACGGCAGAACATTCAAGGAGTGATATCACGTGGCCTTTCCTTAGGGTCATTTCCTGCCAAGCAGCTCTGCAAAGATCACATTCCTTAAGGATGTGTGTGGCAGGGGGAGGGTTGGAAACAGACCTGATTCTGTCAGGCGAGAGATGCCCCAGGGCAGCCATAATAAGCAGTGTGTGTGTGTGTGTGTGTGTGTGTGTGTGCGTGCGTGTGTGTGTGTATCCATCCTCCTTGACATACTTTGCTGATGAACACACACACCCCACATTTGGCTAAAAATGAACAAGGTCTGCTAGGCTGTGTGACTCATGCCTGAATCGTCTTCACTCCCATTTTAAAGGCAAATGCTGAGCTCAAAAGCCACAGGTAGTGCTTGAAGCAGAACTCACAAGTGCATGAATGTTCACAGCCTCTGTCTCATATTACGCAGGTCTCGCGAGATTTCTCTGCCTTGGTGGAAATGTAGGTGCTAAGAAGAGGCAGCTGGTGAGGCGAAGTCAGGAAGTCCTGATTTCTGTGTGGGTGTTCTCACTACCACACAGTGGTGACCAGTTTACGTACCTGAGCAATGGTCTACTCACCTGGGAAGTGGACATAGCACACTATAGTGAAGAGTGTGAATGAGGCGAGAGGAGAATGTGTACCAAGTGCATGGCCTAGAAGAGATACTCAATGCCCACATCACTTTTCCCTTGTTACAGATTTCCTGCTTACTTGAGCTATCGTCTCCCTTCCTCCTCACTCTACATTAAGGACCTTATGTCTTCAGAGGAGGAAGACATCCATTTGTGCAATATTTATATAAATATTTACCTCTCCTATTCTCTTATACCATTGATTGTAGTTTTGTATTACCCTACAGGAGATGTCAATCAAAGCAAGCACAGCGGAATGGGCTGCTGTGGTGATACGTGTCTGTAATCTCAGTTTTTGGGAGTCTGATACAGGAGGATCAGAGGTTCAAGGCTAGCCTTGGCAACTTAAGCGAGCTCCTGTTTCAAAATAAAAAATAAAAACTGCTGTTTGTAGAGTTCAGAGGAGGGCTTGATAGCCAGGCATGGTGGCGCACACTTGTAATCCCTGCGCTTGGGAGGCTGAGACAGGAGGATCGTGCAGGTTTGAAGCCAGCCTCAGCTACTTAGGCTCTCAGCAATTTAGTGAGACCCTGTTTCCAAATAAAATATAAAATAGGGCTGGAAGTATATTCCGGAAGTAGAAAGCCTCTGGGTTCCACCCCCAGTACCACCAAAAAGAAAAAAAAAAAAAAAAAAAAAAAAAAAGGAAGGAAGGCTTGAAGGCTTGAATGCAATGATTCAAGACCTTCAGGTTCTTTCTGGGCTGTTTTTGAGGGCTCCTGTCAACAGCACTGATTTGAAGTCTGGTGATGAACGAGTTGGTGCATGAACACAACCACTTTGCTAAGTCTCATGGATGATTTTCTGCATTGGCTAATAGGTGGGACCATATTTCCTACTGTCAGCAGAGAGGCCAGCACACTGATGCCTTTACTATGAATTTCCTCCATGGTACGAGCAGACAGGGGTGTCTCCCCTAATAGACCTACACAATTTCTGGAGAATTGTTTTTGCTCCTTTTTCTTCATACACAGCTTGTCGTGTGATTTTTTTTACCTGCTGCCGATCTTTAAGGAGATGAATTTCTCTGATGCATAATTTGGTTTGATTATATCATACAGTTAAAATGGTACCCTAACATGAGCTATTTAAGATATTAAATATTCCTCTTGTTTTTCTCACATTCAGGCATGGTAGCCTAAGAAGTACAATTCTAGTTCAGGAAAACATCAGAGGGACTACCTGGGGTTTTATGTTTGTACTCAAGGATGTGGAGTGGGAGACTTTCTCCAAGCAAAAGCTAACCAGCTGGATTAGTGCATGTTGCAGGCCAAATGTTAGCATGAGAAACATTTTCAAACTTTCTTAGGCTCATAGTACATTAGAGATGGAAGGGGCCTAGAAATGTCTGGGAAATTTTATTTCTCTTCTTCCAAATATTATTTATAGTTCCTGCCCTTCCTTTAGCTCTAAAGTTAACTTTGCATGAAATATATTACCTTAGAGCCCATTTTCACTTAAGTGAAAGAAAACCACCTGTTCAGGAAAACAGATGATCCCTATGTGGAATAGTGGGATAAAACAGGTGGGATTCTTTAAATAAGAAAACAGGGATGGAGACTCTATAGTCTCACAACTTTGCCAAATCAGTTACATTAGTGTTATTTTGTTTTTTTGTTTTGTTTTTTTTTTAATTCAATTCAGCTGGGAGAGATGCATATTCCGCTTTGAGGTCAGCATAAATTCTACCAGCAGATGGCGCCAAATGTTTTCATTAGAAAAATAGGTTTCCTGAGGGACTAACTCCTCAGTAGTCCCCAATTAAAACAAGCCTGTTAAGTGAGTGTTGCCAGTTCATTCACCCAAATTCAGGAAACATGTGTCTTTCTTATTTGGTAGCTCTTTGGCAGTACACTGTGGCAGTTCGGGGTGAGTTACTTCCTTGAAGTTTGCTAAAAGGGAAGTATGGATGAAATTACAGATTGGAAATAAAACTCTGCTAGAGTTTTGCAGCCTCATTAACATCCAGTGTCCCGGCCCTGGAACTCTCCCATCAGCCCTTCTAGGCCTGAAGCACACAGGATGCTCCTGTCAGAGCGATGCAGGGTGACTCAATTTGCTCTCATTATGACTTGCTGCACAAAATTATTTTTTTCAAATCCCCAAAGTAGCCATAAGATCTGGCTTAAAATTTTATTCTGTTTAGAAAAGACAATACTATTAGGCAACCTAACTAATCAAGGCCTGTTTGGGGGTAGTGCATTTACAGTTTCTGGTGTGTGTGTGTGTTGACGGGAATTGTATTTTTCTACCTCTGCCCTTCGTCACTAGCAGCAAATGCTGCTGTGCAAAATATTCTAAACAAATATATTGGTTGGTTTATGCCAAGTTTCAATTCTCATAGGACTTTTAAAATAAATGAAGTGGATGTGAATTCATTCATTCATTCCTCCATTTGAGGAATATTTTCTAAGTGTCCACCATGCTGGATGTTGTACTTGGGAGTCAGGGATGCAGTGGAGAAGAAAAATATGTGGTTCTAGCTCCTGGGAAGCTTCTAGTCTAGTGGAAGAACCAGATAATCATCAAGACACCCACGTGAATATGTGGTAACAAGTTGGGGCAGGTGCTTTGAAGGAAAGAAACATCATTACCAGGATGCTGTTGAACCAAAGACGTTGACCTAGGTTCAAAGATTGATGGGAGCCAGCAGGGTTTTCTAAAGAGTGGCCCTGGAGCTAAGATTTGAAGGTTGAGGAGGAATGAATTTGGCATAAGCGTAGGAGGTAGGAGAAACATTCAGAACAAGAAACAGCAAGTTCAAAGGACCTGAGATGGGTGGGAGAATGGGAAGTATGACAGTATGAGATACAGCTGAAAGGGAGCCCAGGCACAGAAAGGAGTAGGTGCTGTTATATGGGCGAAAACTTATCATGGTTTTTGGACTCTTTTTTTTTTTTTTTGTGCGGGTTTGGGGATGGAACCCAGGGGCATTCGACCTCTGAGCTACACCACCTGCCCTATTTTTTATTCTTTATTTCTTTATTTTGAAACCAGGTCTCACTGAGTTGCAGAGGGCCTCAGTAAGTAGCTGGGACTGTCCGCGACTGCGATCCTCCGGTCTCAGCCTCCCGAATGCTGGAATTACAAGCGTGCGCCACCACGCCCGGCTCTGTTTTTGGACTCTTAAGGTCAACACACATACACACACATAACCCCCAAAACTCACCTGACCTTGACCAGTCTCCTGTTTTTATAGGTAGTTTGTGATGTTGTTGGCTTGGAGCCAGTGTCCAAATTTTCCCAAAAACTTGGGGCGTTTTCTTTTCCCAATACAGTGACCCCTGCAAGTAAACATAAACACTCTAGACAAGGCAAATCATAGCATATACATTCAATATTTGTAAGAAGTGCTCCCTAAAGCATTCTTTTTCCTCCATCATTAAGAAGACATTGGCCAGGGTTTAGAAATGGCAACCAATGTTCTGTTGAATACAGGTTGAGCACCCCTAATTTGAGAATCTGCAATTTGAAATATCTCAAATGAGAAACTTTTCATGCACCAACATGAAAGTACAAGTGTTTCCACATTGTATCATACATGAAATTACTTTAAACTATTGTATAAGTTGAACTTCAGGAAACTACGAAACATAGGTGAATTCATGTTTAGACTTGGGTCTCATCCCCCTAATATCTCCGTATGCATGTGCATATAGTCCATAATCTGAAAAATAATCCCATATCTGAAACACCTGTAGTCCTAAGCATTTTGGATAAGGAGTACTTGGCGGTAACTGCAGAGACGCATGGTTTGGCAGGAGGAAGTAGGTCACTGGAGGCGTGGCCTTGGGGACTAGACCTGTCCCTGGCCCTTTCCTCTTTCCCTTTCTGCTTCTGGCTGCCACAAGCTGAGTAGATGTCCAAGCCCGGCTGTCAATGAGGTTTCTGCCTTGATGCTGGCTGACTATGGACAGAACCTTTAAAACCGTGAGCCAAATAAACCTTTCCTCCTCTGAGTTATTCTTGTCAGGTATTTAGGTCACAGTGAAGAAAAAAACTAATTAAAATAACCCTTTTCATCCTCTGGCAATGTCTTCATGTCAGTAAGAGCCCTTGAGCCTACGTTTGTCTTCATGTCAGTAAGAGCCCTTGAGCCTACGTTTCTTCATGCACATGGACAATCATTGTTTTGGAAAGGAAGAACCTGCTTTTTAGTTAATACTATTTTGAAAAGAAGAGTTTATTTCTCTGACCACCAATGTTCTGATTGCATCTTAGAGGCCTTAAAGGTGAAACTGGTCCAGCAACTTACTTATTGTATAGCAGCTGAAGCATCAATGCTGTATTTGACTTATGAGCACAGGATTGGTTTTTAAATAATTGTTTAAAAGTATCTGAAGCCAGGTGTGTTGGCACATGCTTCTAATCCCAGTACTTGGGAGGCTGATACAGGAAGATTGCAGCCTCATCTACTTAGTGAGGCTCCCTGCAACTTAGTGAACCCCTGTTTCAAAAATAAAGAATAAAAAATGGGGCTGGGGTGTAGCTCAGAGATAGAATGTCCCTAGGTTCAATTACCAGTACCACAAAAAAAATTTAAAAAGTAAATAAATATGATTTGTAGCTCACTTTTATTTAGGCAGATCATTCTTTGATGCCCAGCACTTTGGCTAAGATTTAGGACTTTCTCCTAATAAGCTCCATGAGATTCAGGGTCTCTGGGCCCCTCTAAAGAGAAACACCCACTTGTTGTATCCACTGAGCCCGGTAGTAGTTATATTCTTTTATTATATAAAGAAAAAAACCAGTTCTCTTGAGAACCCACAAGTCAATGAATTAATTCTATTTTGCCTGTCTTATAGAAATCATCTCCTTTTAATTGAGGTTTTCTTTGTGGTACTAGGGATTGAAACTAGGGGCATTCTATGTCCAAGCTAAACCCCCAGCCCTATTTTTTATTCTTTATTTTGAAACAGGGTTTCACCAAGTTGCAAAGGGCCTCACTAGGTAGCTGAGGCTAGCTGTGAACCTGTGATCCTCCTGTCTCAGCTTCACAGATATTGGGATTACAAGCGTGTGCTACCATGCCCAGCTCTTTTTAGTGATTTTACTTTGGTATTTTCTTTGCTTATTTATTTATTTGATGGATATTTTAAATATTTGCAGTAGAATAATTTTAGATTCATAACTAACTTGTAACATTTTTTGAAAAAAAATCTTTCTGTGCTACTCTCTTCCTAGCATCAACAAATGTAATCCTACTACAATGAACAGAACTTACTCAAATCTGGCAGATGTCACCCTCATGTGCTTTCTGTGATCTAGGATCCAAGTCAGTATCCCCAAACTGCATTTAATTGCCCGGCTTCAATCTGGGAGTCACTTTTTCTTTTTCACGGTCTTGACATTTTCAAGACCTACCTTCTCAGTTGGAGTTTGTCTGATGTTGCCTCCTGATTAGATTCAGGTTATCCAGGCTTCGCTCTTGTAGGTGTTGGGCCTTGCAAGTCTCAAGCTACTCACTCATCATGAGTTTGTGTTCCTTGGGAAAGGATGTTCATTTATAGAAAAAGAACTTGCTTCTGACTCCATTTCTGGCACTACAACACAACTCTTCATGCACCTAATACAACACTCATTAGTCACCCCAGGGTTTTCATGTAATAAACTTGAAGGCACAATGAACTTTAAATCTTGTATTGTTATATCTTCTACTTAATACAGCTGAGTGCCTGAACGTGTCAGTTCTAAATTCCTATCATTAGTCATCATTAATTCACTAAGAATATAGCTAAATCATAAAAAGTAATGTTTAGACCAAGTATTGAATCAACCAGAATTCTTACAAACTAAAGCCCCCACCCGATATATCACTTCACAGCATGACAGCTTTTGGGGGCAAATGCACCATCGGTCAGCCAGGGGCATTAGTGAGGGGCTGACTCTAAGAGACTAGAGACTGGGCACCATTGCTAATAGCCAACAATGGATAGGAGAAGCTGACTGCAGGGAAGAGTTCTCTCAGATGGAAACTGTGTATAGAAACTGCAAATGGGCCAGGGATTGGAAGCAGGAACCCAATCCCCACTTATTACTGTGTTTCCTGAATCAAGGAAATTGTTCTCATTCACTTATTCACTTTAACAAACCATGAGTTATTTTCTATGGGCGCTACTCCTTGCCAGGCATTGGACTTCTTAGGATGAGTCAAAACAGATAAAGAATTTGCCAAAAGAAATAAAGACTGATGTTCTAGTTGGGAAGAATAATGTGGGGTAATAATAACCAGGGGTAATAATAATAATAATAATAATAATAATAATAAACAACCAGGGGTCATGTGGCAGAAAGAATCAAGGGCTCTGCAAAAAGACCACTGTTGCTGGATGACAGAAAAATGGACAAGCAGCCTAGAAGCTGAGCCATGGGGTGGGCCAGGGTGACCCAGGAGATGCTCAGGGTGACCTAAGCATCTTAAGAAGCTTAGTCTCATCTTGATAGTAGGAGAATGTCGCTGACAGGTGTTAAGCACTGAGGGGATGTAATAACATTTGGGTTTTGCAAGATCACTCCAACACAACAAAGAGAACAGTTTAGATGTAATAGACCTGTTACATGGTACCTCTGGCCAGAGACACTAATGGTTTGAATTCAGGTGGTTGCATAGGAAGAAGGTGAACTTAAAAAGAAACAAGAGTGTTTCCATGAGATTGCCTTCAGAGTGCCAGTTTTCTACCACTTAGCCCTATGACCTTGAACATTGACTTTATCTTTCTATGACTCAGTTTCCTTGTCTGTAAGATGGGTCATAACAATGGTTACTATGTCATGAAGTTGTTGAAAAATTAATAGAAGTGCTTAGAAAATAATTTGGCACATAATAATTACATATGCTGTAAATATGTGACTATATATAAAATACATACATATGTAAACATATATGCACATAAACTTACATGATTATAGTTAAAAAGATCTTTAAGGTTTAAGACTGACAGGACTGGTAGATAAATTAAACAAGGAAGAAGAAGACCTCTTATTTTCAAGCAATAGATATTACCTCTGTCTTAAGTTAAAAAGAATTGATAAAGAAAAGTACCGTCAGCCAGAACTTCCTCTTCCTGCCAAAATAGGTAATAGAAACCAGATTTCCCTTCCCACCTGAACCAGCTAAAAAACAGACAATATATATAAAGCAACAAATTTTAAGGCATTGGATAATAGGCAGTGGAGGACAGTTATCTCTAGGAAATAGGAGAAAATACAGGAGTTTTATCTTTTTTTATTTTTTGCGGGTATGGGGATGGAACCCAGGGGCATTCGACCTCCGAGCTACACCTTCTGCCCTATTTTTTATTCATTATTTTGAAACCGGGTCTCACCAAGTTGCCTCACTAAGTAGCTGAGGCTGTCTGCAAACCAAAATTCTCCAGTCTCAGCCTCCCAAATGCTGGGATTACAAGCATGTGCCCCCACGCCTGGCTAAATACAGGAGTTTTCTAAGTGCCCTAGCTTGCTGCATTGAGAGAATTTCTAGGCTGTGATACAAGGAAGGTAAGGTGAGCACAGGATCAGCCTGTTCCTCTCCCTGAGTTTAGAAGGTGGAGTTGAAACTCTGGCTAAATGGATATGACATCTCTCATGATGGTGGTGGTGGCTCTGCAGGTATAAACAAATGTTAAGACTTATAAAATTACATACATTAAATATGTGTGGTTTGCTCTATGCCATTATACTTTACCACATACTTTAGGCCGAGAGGCTGACAAAGGAGAGTCACAGGTTTGAGTCTATCCTCAGCAATTTAGTGAGAACCTCAGGAATTTAGGGACACCCTATTTCAAGATAAGAAAATAATATAGGGCAGGGGGTAGACCTCGGAGGTAGTATGTCCCTGGGTTCAATCCCCAGTACTGTGTGTGTGTGTGTGTGTGTGTGTGTGTGTGTGTGTGTGTTCCCAGTACTTGGGAAGCTGAGACAGGAGGATTATAGGTTGGAAGCCAATCTCAGCAATTCAGTGAGACCCTGTTTAAAAATAAAATAGAACTAGGAGTATGTCTCAGAGGTAGAATGCTTCTAGGTCCAATCCCCAGTACACCCTCCAAAGTAATAAATAAAAATAAATAAAAGATTGCACCGGGTGTGGTGGTACACACTTGTAATCCCAGCATTTGCGAGGCTGAGATAGGAGGATAGCAGTTTGTGGACAGCCTCAGCTACTCAGTGAGGCCCTTTGCAACTCAGTGAGACCCTGTTTCCAAATAAAGAATAAAAAATAGGGCTGGGGGTGTAGCTCGGTGTTATAAATACCCTGGGTTACATCCCAGTACCATAAAACATATAATAAATAAATAAATAAATAAAACATTGGAAGTACCAGGGTATCCATGGCTCAGGTCATCACTTGGAGGCTGCACAACAAGGAACAGCTCCCACAACCATATATCAAAAGTTTCTCCTGGTGAGCGCTCTATGGTGCTCATTTGGGCCCTAAACACTTCGTTCCATACTCGCAACACCAACACTGAGTTGCACTGAAGACCTTCAGCTGGAATCACTGCCCCAGCAGCCTCCTAAAACTAGGTGCACCTGCCCCATGTCATCTCCAGAAGGATGAGATGCTTTTTGTTCCTCTAACTTCTAATTCAGGGGCTGGGGGTTGAGTATTTCTGAGGTGGGCCATGGGCCTACATCTGATCTGGACTGGGGGATGAGAAAGCTCATGCTTGCCTCATCAGATGGCAGATACCCCACATGCTGTAGGGGTATCAGATGCCGGGTAGCCAAGAAGAAGATGACCAGTGTAAAAATGCAGGCATGTCTTTAATCTTACACAGGATGCCCTCATTTACTTACCTAAAACAGGAACATTTTAAGATTTCACTTAAATTATTAAGATTAAATTAAGATTTAATTTCTGTAAGAATCAAATGAGATCATATATACGGAAATGCGTCATGATTTTTGCTGTAAATAAAAATGTTATTCCTAAAACCCATAAAGCTTCAGAACTGAACTGTTTTAGGTCAAATAAGCCTTAAAGGAATAACCATGATTTGAACAGCAAGGAAGAAGTGACAGTGGTCAACAGCAGGAGAACCCAGTAAACTGAGGCTGGCCTTCACAGCAGTTGAATAAATGATCCTATATAGAATTGAAAACATGGGACTTAACAGGTTATGGGCATTCTTCCCACATCTATCCCTGTAGCTTTAAAATACAGCATGGACTGATGTTTTAACAAAATCATTGCAGTTAATACATTGGTACATTTATATACTTTGCATATGCCTTTACGAGTAAGATGAAGTCAGGAACGGTGATGTCTTCATTCTTATTGCTGAGAATTGTTTTGGCTATGCTGGGTCTTTTTTTTCTCCATATACATTTTTTTTTTGTGTGTGTGTGTGTGTGTGTGTGATACTGGGAATGGAACCCAGGGGCCTTCTACCTCCGGGCTACACTCTTAGACCTTTTTTATATTTTATTTGGAAACAGGGTCTCTCTCTTAAACCAGCTGAAACTGGCTTTGAACCTTTGTGATCCTCCTGTCTCAGCCTTGCAAGTGTGGGGATTACAAGCGTGCGCCACCGTGCCCGGCTCCATATAAAAATTATGACTGATTTTTCTAGGTCTCTGAAGAATGACTTTGGTATTTTGATAGGGATGTATTGATTTTGTAGATTACTTTCGGTAGACTGGCCATTTTGATAATATTTATTCTACCTATCTATGAGCAAGGGAGATCTTTCTATCTTCTAAAATCTTCTTCAGATATTTTTTTAGTGGTTTAAAATGTTCATTGTAGAGGTCTTTTACCTCTTTGGTTAGGTTTCTTCATAGCTAATTTATTGGTTTTGAGGTTATTGTGAATGGAATTGTTTTCTGGATTTCTGTTTCATTGAATTCATGGTTGGCATATAGAAAAGCTACTGATTTATTTTTAGGTTGATTTAGTATCCTGCTACTTTGCTGAATTTGTTTATCATATCTAATAGCATTTTAGTAATAAAACCAGCATGGTATTGGCACAAAAACAGACATATAAACCAATGGAACATAATGGAAGATACAGAAACAAATCCACACTCTTGTAGCCAATTGATTTCTGTCAAAGGTGCCAGACACATATGTTGGAGAAAAGACAGCTTTTTCAACAAATGGTGTTCAGAAATCTGATTATCCAGTTGTAGAAAAATGGAACTAAATCCTTACCTCTCACCCTGCATAGGCGTCAACTCAAGATGGATCAAAGACCTGGAAGTTAGATCAGAGATTTTAAAGTTACTAGAGAAGGGCATAGGTCCAACACTCCAACATATAGGTACAGGTAGAAACTTCCTCAACAAGACTCCCAAAGCTCAGGAAATTAAAACAAGAATTAATAAACAGAGCAGCACTAAATTAAAAATTTTCTACTCATCAAAGGAAACCATCAATAGTCTACAAAGAAAGCCTACAGAATGAGAGATCTTTGCCAGTTATCCCTCGATAGAGGGCTAATATCTAGAATATACAAAGAACTTAAAATACTTTACACGAAAAAAGCAAATAACCCAATCAAGAAATGGGCAATTGAACTGAATAGATGCTTCACAAAGAAAAATATAAATGGTCAATAAATACATGAAAAAAAGGTTCAGCATAATTAGCAATCAGTGGGAGGCAAATAAAAACTACAGAGAGATTCCATCCGACCCCAATCAGAATGGCAATTATTAAGAAGTCAAATAATAATAAATGTTGGTTTGGCTGAGAGGAAATTGGAACTCTTCTATACTGTTGGTGAGATTGCGAATTGGTTCAGCTGCTGTAAATATCAGTATGGGGATCCATCATATGGTCTGGCTATACTACTCCTGAGTATCTTTTTAAAGGGACCAAAATCAGAGAACTACAGTAATATATGCATAACCACATTCATAGCAGCACAATTCACAGTAGCTAAGTTATGGACCCAATCTACATGTCCATCAACAGATTACAAAATTATGAGATATCCACACAATGGAATTCACTCATCAATAAAAGAACAACAAAATTATGTCATTTGCAAGAAAATGGAAGGACCTGAAGAACATTATGTTAAGTGAGATTATCCAGTCACAGAAAGCGAAAAGATCTTATGTTTTCTCTAATATGCACAAGCTAGGTAGTAATGGGGATGCCAGAGAGACTCCAGATGATGGAGGAGAACCCTCAGTGGAACCAGGTTGGTCTAGGGGAAAGGGCTGGGAAGAATGAGGTTCACTGAAGGCATTCCTATCATCCCCTATGTGTACATATGTGAAAATTCCAATGTCAATCTCAGAACTCTGTATGGGAAAGGGGGAGATAGGGAGGCAGCAGAAAGGAGGGGCACAGAGTGCTGTGTGCATGTATGTCACTGTCAACATGATTTACATTATGATGTGAGACTATAATGCACGAGTAAAAGCATAAAAAAGAATACGTTGAATAATATTCTTCCTGTTGTCAAAGAATATCTTTTTATTAATCTATTTGCTTCTGCATAACATATATTACCAATTCAAACCTGGAAACATGCTATTTTCATCCTAGTTCAAGTTACTTTATCATCTTACTGTATTATCTTGCTTCCACATATTAGAAAAAAAATGAGGTTTGTTTATTCCATGGGAACAGACTAGATACTTAAATTCTATCTCTTGGCTTCACTTTTAGTTTGTACTATAATGGCCAACATTGAAAATAAAATCATATATATTCTATAAGGATCTTACAATTGCATTCAGAAGACTACATATCGAATTACATTTGCAATATAATTATGAAATAACCTTCATTTCTTTCTTCCTTCTCTTACCCAAGGGCACTCTACTACTGAGCTACATACATAGCCCTTTTTTATCTTTTTGAGACAAGGTCTCACTAAGTTGCCCAGCCTGACCTTGAACTTACTGTTCTCCTGCCTCCGCTTCCTGAGTGTCTGGAATTACAGGAGTGTGCCACTGTTCCTGGCTTCTCTAGGTTTTTATTTTTTATTTTTATTTTTGCGGGTCTAGGGATAGAACCCAGAGGCATTTGGCCTCTGAGCTACACCCCCTGCCCAATTTTTTTATTGTTTATTTTGAAACAGGTTCTCACTGAGTTGTGGAGGGCCTCACTAAGTAGCTGAGGCTGTCCGCGAACCGTGATCCTCTGGTCTCAGCCTCCCGAATGCTGGGATTACAAGCGTGCGTTACCACGCCCGGATTTTCTCTGTTTTTAAAGTGATCTTCTTATTCTAAGACCTTTTTAGAATTACAGAAAAAAAATGGCAAGGATTGAAAAAAGAGGTCCCACTTGCTCCCTAGCAAGTTACTTCTGTTGTTAATACCTTACAATAGTCAGGTACTTTTGTTAAAATTAATAAGGTAGTATTGTTTTGTTATTAACAACAAAGGCTCATGCTTTATCCAAATGCCTTTTTTTAAACTATTTTTGGTGCGTTGTAATTATACATCATAGTGAAATTCAAAGTGATACAGAAATGCATGCACACATCACTCGAGGTGTTTCCCTCCAAATCCACTCTTCTGCTCCCTCCTCCCTCCCCACACATGTCAGTGAGATTGGTAGTGATATTTCATAGATGGACATAACATTATTTGAGCTGTTTCCTTCCACGGTCTTCCTTTCCCCCACCCTCTTCCTGTCTTTAGTTTTTAATCATATTTCCTTCTGTTCCAGAAGCCTGTCCAGGCCACCACAGTACAGTTTAGGTGTCAGATTCCCTTGGGCTCCTCTTACTTGTGATGGTTTCTCAGACCCCTTTGCTATTGGTGATTTTGACAGCGTGAAGTTACTGGTCAGGTGTTTTGTAGCTAGTCCCTCAGCTGGGATTCCTCTGATGTCTTCTTTCTTATGATTGCACTGGGGTTCTGGCTTTGGGGAGAATAATCACAGAAGGGCTCATGACATCATCAGCCATACTTGTCATCATCAATGCTGAGCTGTTGTTGGCTCTGTCCTGTTGCCACTCCATCTGCCATTTTTTAGTGATTTCCAATATTTAATTTGAGTTAAATATTGGAAATATTTATATTGGAATATTAATATAAATATTGAAAATATTAATAATTAGAATTTAAAAACATACTGCAAAGTTTTAGTCTTAAGCTTTTTATTTTTTATTCATGTGTGTATGTGTGTTACTGAGGATTGAACCCAGAAGTGAGTGTTCTACCTCTGAGCTACAACCTTGCCTTTTTTTTTTAAATAAGTTTTTCCTAGGTTGCTGACAATCTCATTATATTGCTGAGGCTGTCCTTAGACCTATTATCCTCCTGTTTCAATCTCTAAAGTACTGGAATGACAGGCATGAGCCACCATGCCTGGCTGAACTTTTAAGTTTTTATAATATGTCACACATGTCTCCAAGACTAACTTATTTCTTGTATAACTTTTAAAATAATTTGAACCAATTATTGACCTCTTGCATGTTTTAATATCGACATCTAACAATTTAGAGCACAGCTTAAACAGGTCCAAGGATGGAGTTTCTGGCATCTTGTAAATGTTGATACGTTAAAATAAATGGTTCCATCCGTCTTTTAAGTATATGCAAATAAATCTAAGTACCTAACAACTTGATTCATAACCCATTATAAAAATGCATACATAATCTCCTATGGAAATTTGTACCTTTCATTTTTCTTTTTTTCATTCCAATTCTCCCACAGATTTTTATTTTAATGTAATTTTCCTTTTGCCAGAAAGTATCTTTTTAAATACCCTGTCATACTTCTGTTTGGCAAAATTGTGGATAGAAATTGAATTTTTAAAATATCTTGTTTCCTAGGGCCATAAGGTTGCACTAAAAATTCCCTTGTGAACAGAGTTATTGTAATTATTTTTATACAATTGATCAAAGCAACAAAAACATAATACAAAGCAAAGCAGTGTATAAAATAGAAAAGGTAAAGTTTCCTTGCAGCTGCTCACCTTTTTATGATAGAAGTAGTGTTTTTCTCCCTGATTACTTTGGGAATGGCTTAATGCTAGAATCATACAAATTTCTGCATTAATTATATTTCTACCCCTCATTTAATAGAAATAAACTGGTGAGCGCACTTATTCATCCTAACAAACAAATGGGAATGAAAGGCACTTGCTATAGCAATTTCATCAAGTTCTTTGAATTCTATTTCAATTATATGCCAAACACCAACCTAGTAATTTTAAGAAATATTTTTAGTGCTGTCTCTGCTTAAAGATGCATTAAGTTCTTCAAGTTTGTAAAAATGTTGAAAACCCCTGGCATAAAGAAGTTCTACTACCTATTTAAATGAGTTATTCACAGTCCTAAGTTCTGGGAGGACATCAAAAAAGGTTTTACTAAGACTTAACCAAATCGCTTTTGATTATATCCGTTGCTCTTTTGAGTTAGGATACCTTGTTTAGAATGGGTTGAGTCTTAGCTTAGTTTCTCCTCAAAACAGACCCAAAGATGAACCCTGGGATTCAAGATGTTTATGTGAGAGGTGATCCTATGAAGTGAAACTAAGGCAGTGAAGAAAGCGAGATGGAGAAGCAAGTCAAACATGAGTGAGTCGGTTCTACTGTGGGCAGCTGAGCCCAGTCTCAATTCTTGAACGTCGTGTAGTGAGCACCTTGGAACTTCAAATGGCAGAGAAGTGGGATGTATCTGTTGACTCCAACTCTCATTACTTGTGCCTGGCACTTTCAGGCTTCTCTATATAGGCTGGGGACCAAAGAGAGAGCGAGACCGCCTTACACTGAGAATAGACAGACCTTAAGACTAGGGAGTCTACAGAGGCAAGCCATTAGGATGTGAAGCTGGACAGAAGTAGGATCTGTAACAGCTGGGAAAATGGAAATATTTATAACTTTATTATTATTATTTTTGCAGTACTGAGGATGGAACCCATGGGTATTCTACCTCTGGTCTACACCCCTGCCCTATTTTTAATTCTTTATTTTTTATTTTTTGGTGGTATTGGGGTTCCTGGAAACTCTTCTACCTCTGGGCTACACTCCAAGATGTATTTTATGCTTTTTATTTGGAAAATTGTGCGATCCTCCTGTCTCTGCCTCCCAAGTGTGGGGATTACAAGAATGCGCCACCACACCTGGGTTATTCTTTATTTTGAAACAGGGTCTCATTGAGTTGCAAAGGGTCTCACTAAGTAGTTGAGCCTGTCCATGAACACTGATCCTCCTGTCTCAGCCTCCCAAATGCTGAGATTATAAGCATGCACCACCATGCCCGGCTTAATTTTATTATTGATAAAGTTTTTATCTTATCACATTTGGTGAAATATATTTTCATTAAAAGCTCGAAGCTGTTGGACTTCCAGGAAGATGGCGACCGAGAAAAGCGGGGCTTAAGAGCCCCGCTAACAACCAATCTCCATTACCACAAAATCAGCACCTTTCATGGCCAGAAAACACCATCACCAGAGAAACAAAAAAATCACCAGGCTCCAGAGAGAAAGCGGACTGAGAACAGAGCCACAGAGGAGATAACTGGCCTCACGCCCGAGGACGCGGCAGAAGCGGCATCAGCGCCATACTGCCGGCGGCACCGGCAAATTCACGGGACAGCTACAGCAAGCCGAGGTGAGCCACTGAGGAACAGCCAGGCGGGATTTCTCCGTGCAGAGAGTATCTAAAGCTCCCAGTGGCCGAGCTCAGCACACGCTGCAGGGATTCAGAGTGGAAATCAAAACCAAGAAGAAAAACACCAGCCCCACAGCAAAGGGCATAGCAGCGGCACCATATTGCCACCGGCGGCAGCAGCACCGAATTCAGCGAGGCCAGTACAGCTACATCTGCGTACTCAAGAACAGTGAGTCAAATTGCGGGCCACAGAGGAGAAATCCCAGTACTGTACTCCCTGGGACTTGACCCAGTGGGGGAGGGGCGGTGGCAGAGATATCACACCATAGGAGAACGTGCAACCTGGCACCCCCCACAATCTAAAGCAGCCTCTATTGACTCTCTGGGTCGGAGACTCTGTGATACAACCCAGTAAAGGAGTAGTGGGGTCTGAGATACTACTGACTCGAGATCCAGAACACCTTAAGTGAAGTCATAGTGACCCAAGGGAAGAACCCAGAGAAGGCACAAACTTCCAAAATCATGGGAAAGAGGAATAATACTGGAGCAATAAATGCCCACAACCCCACAACATCAGAACCCGATAAAACTGAAAATCAGAGATTTCTAGAAGATCAAATCAGGAAAATAACTGTAGAAATAATAGAGGTGCTTCGAAAAGAACTCAGAGAGAGCCAAAAAGAGATAAAGGATGCAATTAGTGAAGTAAAGGCCTCAATTTAAAGCACAAACAACCAATTATACCACATGGAGAACAGAATCTCACTCTTAGAAGATGATCATTCCAAAAATGAACGCATAGTTTCTAATCTAGGAAAAAATATCCGACAGCAGGAATCTGATATTGAAGAAATATGGGCCCATTTTAAGAGAGCTAACCTAAGAATAATTGGAATAGAGAGGGAAAAGAAAGTGAAACCAAAGGGATCAACAATCTCTTCAAGGAAGTAATAGCAGAAAATTTTCCAAACATAGAGCAAGAGGTAGATACACAGGTCCAGGAAACTTATAGAACTCCCTTTAGACAGGATCGGAGAAGAGGATCCCCACGCCACATAATTGTCAAAATGACCAATGTGGAAGCCAAGCAGAGAATCTTAAAGGCAACAAAAACAAAGGGCCAAGTGACATTCAGAGGCAAACCAATTAGAATCACTCCAGACTTCCCAAACCAAGTCATGAGAGCCAGAAGGGCTTGGAGTAACATATTCCAAACTCTGAAAGAAAACAACTTCCAGCCAAAAATTTCCTACCCAGCAAAACTTTCTATCAAATTAGATGAATAAGAAGCTTCCATGACAAACAGAAACTGAAGGAATTTATGTCTTCAAAACCAGCGCTAGAGAAAATACTCAAAGAGATTAACTACAAAGAAGAAATAGGTAACACACACCAGAACCAGAGAAACAAGAGTTTCCATCCAACAGTCAACTAAGATTGGTTATCTGTGGAGATTCATTACTTATGTTAGTCTTTTACCTATCTCTAAATGGTATTGTTTGCCTTTTTTGTTGTTAATTTTTAGGATCTCTAGTTGGAATATTAATATACCTTCAGATATAGCATTTAGAAATATTTTATCCCATTCTATTAGTAACTGTTAACTCTGTTTACATTGTCTTTGGATATACAATTTTTTTTTAGGGAGTTTGTATACTCTTCTGGTTGCCTGTGCCATTGAAATCATATCCAAGAAATCACTGCCAATTTCAATGTTGTGAGGTTTTATGACCCAGATTTTCTCCTAAAAGTTCATAGTCTTAAGATTTATATTTAGGTCTTTTATCTATTTTGAGTTAATATTTGTATATGGGATTAGGTAAGGGTCCGACTTTATTCTTTTCCATGTAATTATTATGTTTCAACAATATTTAGTTAAAAGATTATTATTTCCACCACCAAATGTTCGTGGAAACCTTGTCAAAAATAACTTGACAATATAGGGAAGAATTTATCTCTAGGCTTTTATTTAACTCCAATGGTTTATATATCTGCCTTTAGAATAGTACTACACTGTTTCAATTATTGTAGCTTTATATGGTTTGAAATCAGAAAATATATATCTTCTAGCTTTGTTCTTTTTCAAGATCGTTTTGGGTATCTAGAGTCCATATTCCATATTAGGATAGATTTTTTTTCCTGAAAAATAAATATATAAATATATGATAGTTTCACCTAAAAAAATAGAAAAAAAATATTCTCTGATAAGAAAGAAAGTAAAAAGAAATATTGAAATGTTATCTTTAAGTCATCCAAAGCTTGGTATCAGACAAATGAAACTGTTATGTGAGATTATCATTTTTAATTTTGGATAAATTGCTATAATACTAGATGTCAACCACTAAGCCAAGCATGGGAGGGAGGGATGGGGAGGGAATGGGGTGGGGATCGGGTGGGGGCTGACTGGGCGATGTGTGCATGTATGTCTACAAAAGTTTGTATCCCACTATGATATATGAATACAGTGCACCAATAAAAATAAATAAATTAATTAATTAATTAATAAAAAAATAAAATCTTGCTTAAGCTTGCCAAAAAAAAGCTCGAAGCTACAGATTTATCTCATTTAATTTATAAAAAATCCTTCCTATATTGACAAAAGCCAGTTCTTTTTGTCAAAACCATCATCAAAATGAGAATTTTTCTGACAAAAATAGCCTAATTTCACTTTTAATTCAAATAAATATGTTAATATTATTAAGAAATGTCATCAAGTGTTTCATGAATTTAATTTGCATTTAATATTGAATAAATATTAAACATTACTAAAAGTACTTAGAAATTAATTTCATAATGTATATTCTAAAGAGATTTAAATGAAGGAGACATAATGGAATTAATTTATTCACTTTTGACAAGTAATGAAAGCAGAATGACTCTCAATGTTATTTTCATTATCTAATTTATAAAATGGGTACCACATAAGCTAAAATGTTGAGTTTAATTTGAAGTGAGGTGTCTTATAAAATCATGATATTTATTTGGAAAATGTGTACATATATATTGATTCTTTGTGGATAATTGCATTAGAACCAAGTATAAATAATATCATAAATAATGTCATAATTTATATACCTCAGAATAAAACTTTTCCCAGTTATTTAAAGGAAGAGAAACTCACCTAATGCTAAAGCTGATTGGTCTGAATGCAAACATGTCCTTTTTTCCCCTATTTATTTATTTATGGTCATAGGAGCAGAAAGCTTTAAGCATTTTACAAATAAAATTAGATGAGTAGTGACTTCAGTTAGCAATATATATCGAATTATGTGCCTTTGTCATGTATACCCAAACTGCTTTATCAAAGAGCACACACCAAATCAGAAAGAAATTATGAAGCCGGGTGTGGTGGCACAGGCTTGTAATTCCAGCATTTGGGAGGCTGAGACAGGAGGAACGAGGTTCAAGGACGGCCTCAGCTACTTAGGCCCTTTACAACTCAGTGAGAGCCTGTTTCAAAATAAAGAATAAGCGGGAGTGGTGGTGCATGCTTGTAATCCCCGCGCTTGGGAGGCTGAGACAGGATCGTGCTGGTTTGGAGCCAGCCTCTCTGGCTTAAGAGACCCTGTTTCCAAATTAAAAATATATAAAATAGGTCTGGGAGTGGAGCCCGGGCATATAAGGATTCCAGGAACCCCAGTACCATCAAAAAAATAAATAAATAATAATAATAATAATAATAATAAAAAGAATAAAAAATAGGGCAGTTCGTGTAGCTTGGAGGTAAAATGCCCCTGGGTTACATCCCCAGTACTGAAAAAAAAAAAAAAAAGAAATTATGAAAAAATCTCATTGGTGGATTTTATCTATTTTACTCTGGGAAATTAGGTAGCTCCAGAAAGCATCCCAGGTAGGTTTGAAAAGCCAGTCACTGGCACATACTTCTTTGGCTAGTTCAAGTCACCTTTCTTTCCAGCTAATGCTGAGAGTAACCAAAGGAATTGTCTACACTTAAATACACTAAAAAAGCCACAAAATATTAAAAATATTTAACCCATGATTTGCTCACATGGACTCCATCATCACTACCACCAACAGAGTTGCAAATCTCTTCCCCCCTTCCTCTGAAGTACTGGGAATGGAACCAAGGGGTGCCATACCACTGAGCTTTTGAGCTACATATGTTGAGATAAAGTTGTCCAGGCTGTCCTCAAACTTGCAATTCTCCTGCCTCAGCCTCCCAAGACACTGGCATCAAAGGCCTATGTCTCTGTGCCCAGCGAGAGCTACAATTTTCCATAGTAGATTGTCATCCCTTCCACCCTCTCTGCCATGTAATTGAGTATCCTGTTACACAGAGCACCACTCTTATGCATGCAATACAGGAAGGACTAGGAGTCCAAAGGCTTTAAGTGCTCTAGGTGATGGTTAAAGGAGGCATCTCCTTTCCGGTCCCAAAGGTTTTGAAACTCGGGTTTAATGTGCTGAAGTGAAACTTGGAGGGTGCAAGGATGGTGTTTGCGAGCAGAGGGAGGCCCCGAGGCCTTCATGTTCATGGCTCCTTCGGGTAGCCCTGCCGTAAAGACCACCAGATGCTGGGGCGTGCTCAAACTCAGTTTTACTGACTATCTGACTGTTGCCTGATTTCTCTCCAAAGGAGTTCTGCCAGCTTACACCTAAACCACCCATCATCTGGAGCCAATATATGATATCATCAGACTTGAAATTTTTGCCAATTTGGCAGGTGAGAATATTGTTTTATAGACTTTACTTCATATTTTTAATAAATTGGGGATTGTTTGTTAGCTATTTGAGTTTCTACTACAGTAAATTTCTTTTTTTGCATTACTGAGGATGGAACCCAGTGGCTTTCTACCTCCGAGCTACACCCCCAGTCCTATTTTTTATTCTTTATTTTGAAACATAGTCTCACTGAGTTGCAAAAGGCCTCACTAAGTATTAGATGAGGCTGGCCTTGAACCTTGATCCTCCTGTCTCAGCCTCACAAATGCTGGGATTACAAGTAGGCCACCATGTCCAGTTTAGTAAATACTTATGTATGTTTCCTCACCTTTGTTTTTTAAGTTAAATTTTGAAGTTTTTAAAAATACATCCTATATGCAAATTTTTTGCCTGTTTTATATGTTGCAAAAACTGTTCTTCAGTATCTCACAGTCTTAGGTCATCGCCACCTACAGGGTGTTATCATCAGTATCATTTAATACTACTGCTTTAATGCTATTATCCAATGGTACTAGTAACAGTATAATTAAAAAGACACTGAGTGCTTATAATGTGCCAGACCTGTTTCAGGTATTTTATGGGTGTTACCTCATTTAGTTCTCACAACGGCTCTATGAAGTAGGTGCTTATTATATTCCCATTTTACAGATCAGGACACTGATATATAGAAAGATCTAAGGAAATTAATCAAGATTGTTCAGGCAGCGGGTAACAGGCAAGATTTGAACTTAGCCACTCTAATTTCAGAGCACTTATCCTTAGTTAATATACTGATATACTGTCTCATATAACTTTGTGTGTGTGTATGTGTGTGTGTGTGTGTGTGTGTGTGTGTGTGTGTTAGTTTAGTTACTGGGGATTAAATCTAGTGTTCTACCACTAAGCTATACCTCCAGCCCTTGTTATTTTTATTTTGCAACAGAGTCTCACTAAGTTGGACAGGCTAACCTCCAACTTCTTCCAAGTATCTGGGATTATAGGCATGTTCCACCATACCCAGCCTCCTGTAATTTCACTGTAATGTAGTATGGCTAGTATTATAATCTTCAAATAACTTCACTCTGGCTTATTTTAAATGGTATATAGTTTAGTCATTGCAGTGGACTATGGTCTACTTCAGTTTGATAGTTGATGTTAAATTTCTACACTGGGTTATATATTATGCTAGAATGGTGATTAAGAGGAAAAAAAGAAAAGTCTCTGCTAAGAGCTTACCTTGTAGGAGGGAAGTAAACACAGTACTGTGTGGCAAATGTTGTAGAAGGAATTGGCAAAGGATGCTAAGAGAATATACAGGTGGACTTGCTAACATAAGTCTCTTTATATAGACAACCATGCCAGAGGAACAATTGTCAGTGAGCTTTCAGTCAACAAAAATGACCACTTGATCACATGTGCACCGTGTTCTCATCTTATACTTTAATTTAGACCCAGGAATACTAAGAAATCTCCTTGGTCCTAGTGGCTTGAGATCTTGGCGGAATCAGCCGAGTGGCAGGAGGATCCTTTATGGGAGCCCCAGTTGTCGATTAGGTCTGATCAAGATGACAGTTCCCCAAAGCACCGAGGTACTTTGTGGCAAAGCCACTGGAGAGCCTGGCTGGGATTGGCAAAGTCCTGGGTAAGAAGCTGGAGGAGAGGGGCTTCGACAAGGTCTACGTGGTCCTTGGGCAGTTTTGGGTGCTAAAAAAAGATGACGACCTCTTCTCTGAATGGCTGAAGGACACATGTGATGCCAATCCCAGGCAGTCCCAGAACTGCTTTGGGTGCCTTCCAGAGTGGTGTGATGCATTTTTGTGTTCTTTTCTGGAGACCCCTCAATCTCCACTCCAGCACTGAGTGTCCAGAGTTTGCAGCTGAATGGGGGTTCCTCCTTGTCTGCTATAAAGGAAGATTGCTGTGTTGTACTCACTTTGGATGTACTCCTGGGTCTTTGGGGGTCTTCTCCCCTTACCATTTCAACCTTTTTGGAATCCTCACTCTTGTATGCATCTCCCTTCCTCCTTCCCCTGCCAGTTCCATGGCGACGATTACCAGCTTTTGGGATTGGATTCTTGGTCTCTTCCCTCACCTTCATCCTGGTCTGTTTGATGTCATTTTTCAACTTATTTTTTTTTTTTTTTGGCATAACAGTCACTGTCCTTGTAAAGTTTTTTAGGTCAATAAAGTCAGTGGCTTTCATGAAAAAAAATCTCCTTGGTCTGCTTGTTGAGATCTTCTTGACTTTGCCTTGTCCTTGAGTTTTAAACTAGTGTTTCTTTGATGAGAAGAAACTTTTTAGTTTGAGGAGATCCCACTTATTAATTCTTGCTTTAATTTCCTGCGCTTTGGAAGTCTTATTGAGAAAGTTAGAGTGGATTGCAAAATTATGGGAAATACACACAATGGAATTCTATTCAGCTATAAAGGAAAATAAAATAATAGCATTTGCAAGAAAATGGAAGGAACTGGAGAACATTATGTTAAGTGAGATTAGTCAAGCACAGAAAGAGAAGGGACATATATTTTCTCTAATATGCCCAAGCTAGGGAGTAGTGGTAATACCAGAGGGACTCCAGATGATGGAGGGGAAATCTCAGCAAAACTTGAACGGAAGGATAGGAGAGGAAGAAAGCTGAGGTTGTTCAATGGAGGAGCTACATACGAATATGTGTAATAGCATAAATACAACATGGTTAACCTGGACACTCTATATTGGCGGGGAGGGAAAGGGAAGAGGAAGGGCATGAAGCACAATGTAAATGTACACCACTCTCAATATGTTCCACTTATAAAAAATAAATTAAAAAATAAACTAGTGTTTCAGCATTATGCCATTTACAGTTAGATCAGCACATTATCAATGTCATTGTATAATTCATTGACCCTCCTCTCCAAACTGATAAATTCCCAGGATAGATTTTGTAGAGAACTCTGGGGGCAACATCCAGGCCAATTGCTGGCGTTCCGTAGCTCGTTTATCTGGTTCCTTGTCTGTTCCTAGGATAAGGAGGGTTGTGTGGTTGCACGTTGTCAGAATGAGGTCATCAGGCCATGACAGATAACTCAGGTGGCAGAGGAGAGGTAAAGTAGTAGAAGCTGTAGTATCCATTTTTTCCCCTTCCTTTCTTCTTTATCCTTTCTCCCCTCAATAAAAGATGCATAATGCCTTCAAAAGATCAATGAAGATTTAAGTCCTTTTTTGAGTTGAAAATGATGAGATATCACTTAAATGGCTGGCACCTCAATTTATTTCTCTTGATAATAGAAAAAAGTAATGCTGGTCACTAAATGAGAAATTCTACTTCCTTATCATGTTTTGGAGGGAAGACAGGTGATTGTGTTTTCTTGTAAACCTTGGTGGCACAGAAGGGAAAACATGACGTCCTCTGGACTTCATACCAGGGCAAGTGTTGCCTTATCTGGATTTTTCCTATGATGTCATTCTAGATTGGTTATTTTTAAGTGCATGAACACAAACATCTATTTCTTGGCTGCTAGTGCTCTGTCTCACTTCAGCTGCTATTTTAGCAAATTGTCCTATAAATGGACAGTGCTGTGATGTCGCAGGTGCAGGAAAGGGAGAGGAGAGCAGGGACCAGCCTGACAGATGACAGAAGGAGGGCTGAGTTTGCCGTGAGGGCTTTGAGCAGCACAGGTACCAAGAAAATGGGAGAAGAAACCAGTGAAAACACTGGCCAGTGCTGGGCTCTCTGCCATTGTGGGGGAATGAAGATCTTCATAACTATGAGCTGTAGCAATGCATATAAGTTCCCTAGTGTTCTCACCAGCTTGGAGCTTGGTTTTCTGCATGTTGCTTTCAGCTAATCCCTGACAGGCCCAACTCTTACCTATCCCCCAGAGTAAGTTACTCTACTAAATGTCTGAGGATCAATCCCTCTGCAGAAGCCTTAGAGAAAGATTTTCAGAATATTTCATGATGCAGTTTCCTGCCTCCAAAAGAACTGGTCCTCATTTAAGTTGGAGGAATTTGGGTCTGTGAACTGGCTTGGATCTACAAACTGGATGAGAAGCCATGTTTATCCATTATGTGATGACTCCAGTAAAGTTCTCAGGTCTCACACCTGGAGTTTTATTATGTTGATCAGAAGCTGACCACATCACGGTCTATGACCATATCTTGTCTTCCACTTGAGTTTGTACAGCTTGTGAATTAAAAATAGATTTGACAACCAGGAATGGTGGCACATGCTTGTAATCCCAGTATTTGGGAGGCTGAGAGGAGAATCACAGTTTTAAGACCAGCCTCAGGGGTTGGGGGTTTGGCTCAGTGGCAGAGTGCGAGTGCTTGCCAAGCAAGTGCAAAGCTCTGGGTTCGATCCTCAGCCCTATAAAAAACAATAGAAAACTATAAAAAAATACAAAATCAAAGACCAGCCTCAGTAACCTATCAAGACTGTTTCAAAACAAAAAAATAAAGAGGGCTGAGATAGAATGACCCTAATTTACCCCAGTGTCTCTCTCTTTCTCACACACACACACACACACACACACACACACACACACACATACACACACACACACATACACACACACGATGTAAATATTTAAATGGTTGGGAGAAAAACAATATTTGGTAACAAATGAACATTTTATGTGCAATGTTCATAAATAAAGTTTCATTAGGACATAGCCATACTCATTTAATTATTGAGGTCTGCTATGGTTTCGTGCTATTAAGGCAGAACTGAGTAGATAGCACAGAGGCCACAGATGTTTATCACTTATGTAGTAATGATGAACACACTGAAAATTATAGTGATACAGCTATAACTCAGCAGCATTTTTACTTTTATGCATATTGCTATATTGTGAAACATTTTATTACTAGTTTATACAATATGACAAGAAAATAAGAGAAAAGTATATTTTGTATGTGTGCTTTAAAGACACAGTGAAGGGAGGATTATTTTGTTATCAAATGAAATGGCACAACATTGTGTTTATTATACAATGATGTTATATAGTTTGCAAGTGGCTCATTTGTTAGCCAAGGGAGTAAAAAAAGGGCTTTACTAATGGTGAGTTCATTAAATCATGCCTGATCATAGTAGCCAAAGAAATGTGTCCAGAGAAAACAAATTTGTTTAAGATTATTAGCATTTCAGCACGGATAGTTGCTTGAAGAATTCAGAACATTGAGAACAACATCAATAGCCAATTACAAAACAAGGAGGGTGATTTTGAATCATTTACTCTGGATCTTGATGAGCTGACAGATGTTTATGATACTGCTCAATTGTTTATTCAAGAAGCCAATGCCTGACTAATTTGAAATAATTGAAGAATTATCCTCCTCGACAGGCCTGTGTGGAACAACTGTAGGTCTACCTATGTTCAAAGAAGTTGAGGGAAAAAAAAACAATTTGAAGTGGAATCTGCTGTGATGTGTTACCACTGGGGTGCTAAAAACACAGACGGAGCAGAGAAAGGCTTAAAGGGATTTACAAAGCTTTTGAAAGTATGAGAATTTTAAAGTTTGCATCTATTTGTTGAATTATCCTTCAGTTGGTGCTTTGTGGAAAACATGTGAATCTATCATGTGTTATTAAACCAGTAGAGTCCATGGTGAACTTCACTGACTACTGCAGACTTAACTGTTGCCAATTTCATAAACTTTTGTAAGAAATAGAAACTAAATATTGCACATTTTCCTATCACATTGTTCGATGGTTAGGGACAATGGTCAGTGAGCTGAATTATTTTTCTTTAAGAAAAGAACTGTCGCCGGGCGTGGTGGCGCACGCTTGTAATCCCCGCGCTTGGGAGGCTGAGACAGGAGGATCGCACAGGTTCGAAGCCAGCCTCAACTACTGAGTGAGGCTCTCAGCAACTTAGTGAGACCCTGTTTCCAAATAAAATATAAAAAAGGGTCTGGGAGTATAGCCTGGAGGTAGAAAGCCTCTGGGTTCCACCCCCAGTACCACGAAAAAAAAAATAAAAAGGAAAAGAAAAGAACTGCCTTACCTCACTGCTGTCAACACTGCGTGGCTTTGGAGTCTAGCCTTTGCTACACACATAATAATGCTTATTAATGAATTCAACCTAAAATTACAAGGCAATTGACACTTACATATGTGAAACCCAAGTACAGTAAAATTATTTTGACAATTAATCTTGTTTGACTGCAATCAGTGCCCAGCTGCTTTATGCACTTTTTGAGTTGTCAATAGTAAAAAGAAAAAGTGAGATCTCCACTACCACGTAAATTTGCAGTGGATACATCTCCAAATTCAAACCATGTTTACAGCAAAGTCTTTCAGACTTCGATGCAAGTGCAGAGGAAATGGAGATTTTAAGATCTACTTAACTGTGCACTTGGGGAACTTCTACGAACCTTCAGCTGAAAGTGGGTAATTTGCGATGTGATGAGCTGCTGAAAAGTAAATATAGTCATATATTGCATAATGGCACGACAGTGCGTACAATGATGTTATCATAAGACTATAATAAACCTGAAAAATTCCCATCATTATTGATGTTGTAGCCATGATGAAGTCATACTGCAATATATTCCTCATATATCTGTGGCGATGAGATGCTGGTGCAGAAAAAGTTACTATACTGCCTGTTATACAAAAGTATAGCACAGCCGGGCCTGGCGTTACACGCCTGTAATTCCAATATTTGAAAAGATGAGGATGGAGGATTGCAAGTTCAAGGTCAGCCTTAGCAAGACCCCGTTTCAAAATAAAAATAGAAAATGGGGCTGGAGATATATCTGAGTTAGAATATCCCTCTATTCAACTCCCAGTGCCAAGAACATAAAAAGTGTAGTACATGCAATTATACACATGGTATATAATTGATATACACATGACATATATTACACATGATAATAAACAACTATGCCACTGGTTTATATTTCTACCGACTATGCTTTTTGTCATTGTCTTAAAGTGTATTCCTTATACTTTAAAACTAAAAATCTCACTGTAAATAAGCTGTGTTGAGTGGGTAGCAGCCTCATACATTTTGTGTTTACTGAGTCTCTTGATTGTACCAAGAAGCTATGCCAGTGATTGACCTCTACACCATCTATGCATTTACTGTTATAAATGTGCACAATCTTACAATCATTGGAGGGTGTATGCTTTTTATTCCTGGGTCATGCTTTGCTCTTGTCCTTAGGAAGCAGACTGATAATTATGGGTGTAGTGGCAAAAGAAACATTAAGATGGCTCTTGAGAAGAAGAGGCATTGTATGATGAGGAAACTGCACTATTACTAAAGTTTAAGAAGAGAAGACCAATTTTTTCTTAAATATAAGAATAGTTTCTTTTGCTGGTAAAGAAGCTCAAATAACTGAAGGGTTTGGATCCTAAGCTTCCTCTGGATGTCCTCATTTCACGTCGACGTGTCCCTACCTTTTCAAATTGATATTTTAACTTTACTTGTGAAATTTGAGACTCTGTAAACTCAATTTCAATTATAATTCTGCAATGTGCACAATTATTTAAGCAAGTAGATAAAACAAAGAAATAAGAGATTCTCTTAGCTCTGACCCGAAAGCTCCCTGGTTATCTATGTATATGGCTTAAGCAAAGTATTTAGAGGTGTGAACTCGTCTTATGTGAGTACTTGGGGTGTTCAGAAGCAGCCCTCCCATGTTCTGGTCCATGTGGTCATATTACTGGTATCAAATTCAAGTATAGCAACCACCTGTTTCTCCCAAGTCTCTTTCTCTTGTAAGAACTTCAAGATCAACCACATAGTTACTAGAATTCCATTCACCTTTGGCAGAGAACTCAGCACTGTACTCTGGACCCAGGAGACAAATGGGTAGAACTAGAGATCATAACATGAAGCAAATTAAGTCAGGCATAGAACACAAATGTCCTGTTTTTTTTCTTCATATGTAAAATTTGGGGTGTAGGCAGTATAAAAGCAGCAGGAACACTGTTAGAGAAGAGGGAAGGGATGTGGAAGGGATGAGGGAGGGGGGAGGGAAGGGAAAGGAAGGTAGCAGACTATGATCATGTATGTTTTTTCATGCATGAATATGTTACAATGACACCAGATTAAAATGCACTTCTAAAAAAAGACAGAGGAGCTGGGCGTGGTGGCGCACGCTTGTAATCCCCACGCTTGGGAGGCAGAGACAGGAGGATCGCGCATGTTCGAAGCCAGGCATGCGTGCTAGCTTAGGAGACCCTGTTTCCAAATTAAAAAAAAAATGTAAAAATAGGTCTGGGAGTGTAGCCTGGAGGTAGAAGGGCTTACAGGAATCCCAGTACCACCAAAAACAACAACAACAACACCAAAAAACAAACAAACAAACAAAAAAAAAACCAGAGGAAACAACTAATGCAAGTTCTAAATTCTCTTTTTCATGGGATTGAACAGTCTGTTTGGGGGGATTATTTCTGCTGTACATCTCTCTGTAAGTCAGGTCCAGATAAGAGAGAGAAACCAGTCTCATTCTTTTTTATAGAGATAATTCAATATAAATAATTAGCTAGAGAATATGGCAGAATCTCAGAAGTAGCAACTGCAGAAAGCAGCTATCTCTCCCAGGGTTGGGGGAACAGTGCAATGAGCTGAAAGTTACTATGTCTGAGAAGTTTGGAAAAGAGTTCCCATCAATCCAAAACTCAGATTTCTGAGAAGGACATTCTGTAGCTGGTGCCATTGTCATTGAACTTGAAGGAAGACTCATGGATCTGGGTCCTGTGCCTCCAAGGAAAAGGCTCCAGCTGCCGAGGGTCTGAGGGGCATCCATGTAGGAAAACCATGGACTAGAATCTTGTTCCACTACTTAGTCTTCTGTCACTGACAAGGTAAAGAAGCGAGCCCGGTGATGCCGGTAAGCAAACGAGAATGGGCAATTTTCTTCTTACTCTTCAGCCTGTCAGTCTCCCTCGGTCATCCTCACTGGAAGAGGCCACCTTGGAGGATGCTGGCAAAGCAGAAATGGGATTTGCAAGTCAGTCCCAGGTTCACAAATTTGAGTACAAAAGCAGGCATTGGAAGCTGGGAGGAGAGCTTAATTACTGGCTCACCAACAAAGCGCACTAGGATGAAGGCTCAGCCACTTTCCACTTAGTCCATTTCAAAGACATGGACAGAGTCAGGACAGTAATTAAGATTCTGGAAAAGGACATATATTTTCCCTAGGAAAGAAAATATTATGAGAATGTTTCTGCTTGTGGTAGCCTCTGTGGGGCTACTCATTTATGCTGTGAACATTATTTATTAGCTCATGAATTTATTTAACACATGTCAGGATGTACCTTCTAGGTTCATGGTGTTTGCTGCCTGGGGATTCTATAGATGGAAAAGAGACCTCATTTAAAGCTAAGTTGAGTTTTCCACTGTGCCAGGAGCAAATTTATCTGAAGCTAGCCAGGGTCCTAGGCAATTTTCTTTTAACGGTGGCCTATATTTATCACCAGAAGTCTGTGTAACAGAGATTGGGGAGAGGGGAGAGAGAAAGACATCAATTAAAAAAATACAAAAACATCCCATTACTTAATCCATTTTCACTATCCCCAGGAGATTTGGGGAGAGGAAAGGAAGTTGGAGTTCCTCTCTTTAGGCACCGACTATATATTTAAGGTGAGATTAATCCTCCCACATGGTGTTTCGAATACATCTTCTTTGCAATCATCTTTCTGCCTCACTGAAGTCTATTTGCATCTTGCTAAGCACACGCAGCAGGGAGCTGGGTTCTTTGGGAAAAATTCAGAATGATGATGAAGAAAATAGTACGGTCAGCTTGATATACACTTGGGGGTCTTCTGCAACAAAGCTGGGGAGCCAGGGGTTGAGAGAAGAGAGCCTGCTGTCTCCTTGGTCATGCTGAAACGTGCTGTGTTCCCCAGTGTTGCAGGTGTTTGAAGAAAGTAGGGAGGGAGGACAGGCCAGATGGACCATGAGATGGGGCCTCTCTTTTTCTGCCCTTAGGTTAGTTAATAGTGTTTGAGAGAAAAGAAAGGAAAAAAGAAATGTGTTTTTTTTTTTTTTTAAAGAAAGGAAATAGGGGCACAAGGTCAAGCAGTGCTCACTACAGAAGGAGATGATTATTGTAATTAGTGGGGATGCCTATGGAGAATGCCAATTTGTGAGAGCCGCGTGGGTGGAGCCTTTTTTCTATTCTTAATCTCCTACAGGCCTCTGGTAACTCAGCAGCTTCTCTCTGTTAACCTGGTTACTACGCTGTCTTAGTGTTCCTACGCAGTGTGTGTGTGCATGTGTGTGTGCGTGCGTGTGTGTTTCTAGGTAGCTGTATAGAGGCCTATGGTAACTAGTTGTGTAACAAGAAAATACTGCAAAATTGCCAAAGGGGTTAGATGGCATTCTTAGTGGAATGCAGTCTAAGGCACAATCAAGTTCAAGGCTGCCTGGGGTTAATATGAACAATCCCCCTTCCTGCGAGAGATGCCTTAAAATTCACGATTGCACTTACCCAGCTTATGGAAGATGACTAGATTTTAAAGTTGGAAGGACTGCCGTTGAGGCAAGGCCGGTGCTGGGGCCTCCGAGGCTGGGATCGGAGCCAGCCGAGGGGTTAGGCCAGTGTCGGGGCCAGCGAGACCAGAATCGGGGCCTTCCATGAGGCAAGGCCGCTGCTTTAGCCAGCGAGGTCTGGATCAGTCCACCAGGTAGCCAGGCCACTACTGAGGCCATCAATAGTAGGATCGGTACTTGCAATGCGGCATGCACAGAGAAATATCGCAGAAAATAAAAACCAGATGCTTCCCCTAATCAGCAAAAACTAGGAGGGAAGGGGCAACAGGAAGAGGTTGAGCTATAGAAAGGGCCCTATAGTGAAGTAACTAAGGTGACCAATCAGAGGGTATAGAATAGGGGAGGATGGAGCCTCTTTAAAACACAGGAGGTACATAAACAAATGTATCAAAGTTAATCACCAAACAAGCATGGGATCGAGGGAGGGGGAGGGAATGGGATGGGGGCTGGATGAGGGCTAATTGGATGATGTGTGCTTGTATATCCTCTCAAGTCTTGTATTCCAATGTGATGTATGATTACAATGCACCAATAAAAATAAATAAAAAAAGAAAAAAATAAAGTTGGAAGGACTTTTAGAAATCAAATTTTCTAACTTTTTATTTTTATTGATGAGAAAATCCAGGTTTAGGCAAGTGACATTATGCCTCTAAGGTTACCCAGCCAGATAGAGGAACTTTATTGTTGCTCCAGGCACATGACATGCATGTGAATAGAAGAAGGTAGATTCGTTATGTTCAGACACATTAGAATACACATTTTTAAAAAATCATAAAAATATTTTAAAATATGCATTTTTTTCATGAACATTCATGGATTCAAAGGCACAGTGAGCTTTTACTCACTTGTTCTTAGACAAAAAAATTTCTTGTTTGTGGAATATCAAACTGTATCCTGGATAACTTTATTTCTTTTATCTTTCTTTTTTTTTTTTAATTTATTTATTTTTATTTTTTTAATTTATTTTTATTTTTTTTTAATTTTATTTTATTGGTGCACTGTATTCATACATCATAGTGGGATACAAACTTTTGTAGACATACATGCACACATCGCCCAGTCAGCCCCCACCCGATCCCCACCCCATTCTCTCCCCATCCCTCCCTCCCATGCTTGGCTTAGTGGTTGACATCAAGTATTATAGCAATTTATCCAAAATTAAAAATGATAATCTCACATAACAGTTTCATTTGTCTGATACCAAGCTTTTGATGTCTTAAAGATAACATTTCAATATTTCTTTTTGCTTTCTTTCTTACCAGAGAATATT
Source organism: Muscardinus avellanarius (assembly GCF_963383645.1). Classification (NCBI taxonomy): domain Eukaryota; kingdom Metazoa; phylum Chordata; class Mammalia; order Rodentia; family Gliridae; genus Muscardinus; species Muscardinus avellanarius. The sequence continues at coordinate 69,628,478 of NC_137800.1, forward strand.
TTTTTCTTTTTTTTAGGTGAAACTATCATATATTTATTTTTCAGAAAAAAATCTATCCTGATATGGAATATGGACTCTAGATACCCAAAACAATCTCGAAGCAAAAACAAAGCTAGAAGATGTATATTTTCTGATTTCAAACCATATAAAGCTACAATAATTGAAACAGTGTAGTACTGTTCTAAAGGCAGATATATAGACCATTGGAGTTAAATACAAGCCTAGAGCTAACTTCTTCCCTATATTGTCAAGTTATTTTTGACAAGGTTTCCACGAACATTTGGTGGTGGAAATAATAATCTTTTAACTAAATATTGTTGAAAAATAATAATTACATGGAAAAGAATAAAATTGGACCCTTACCTAATCCCACATACAAGTATTAACTCAAACTAGATAAAAGACCTAAATATAAATCTTAAGACTATAAACTTTTAGGAGAAAATCTGGGTCATAAAACCTCACAACATTGAAATTGGCAGTGATTTCTTGGATATGATTTCAATGGCACAGGCAACAGAAGAATATACAAACTCCCTAAAATATAATAGAAAATATTGTATATCCAAAGACAATGTAAACAGAGTTAAAAGTTACTAATAGAATTGGATAAAATATTTCCAAATGCTATATCTGAAGGTATATTAATATTCCAACTAGAAATCCTGAAAATTAACAACAATAAAGGCAAACAATACAATTTAGAGATAGGTAAAAGACTAACATAAATAATGAATCTCCACAGATAACCAATCTTAGTTGTCTGTTGGATGGAAACTCTTGTTTCTCTGGTTCTGGTGAGTGTTACCTATTTCTTCTTTGTAGTTAATCTCTTTGAGTATTTTCTCTAGCGCTGGTTTTGAAGACATAAATTCCTTCAGTTTCTGTTTGTCATGGAAGCTTCTTATTTCTCCATCTAATTTGATAGAAAGTTTTGCTGGATAGGAAATTTTTGGCTGGAAGTTGTTTTCTTTCAGAGTTTGGAATATGTTACTCCAAGCCCTTCTGGCTCTCATGACTTGGTTTGGGAAGTCTGGAGTGATTCTAATTGGTTTGCCTCTGAATGTCACTTGGCCCTTTGTTTTTGTTGCCTTTAAGATTCTCTGCTTGGCTTCCACATTGGTCATTTTGACAATTATATGGCGTGGGGATCCTCTTCTCGGATCCTGTCTAAAGGGAGTTCTATAAGTTTCCTGGATCTGTGTATCAACCTCTTGCTCTATGTTTGGAAAATTTTCTGCTATTACTTCCTTGAAGAGATTGTTGATCCCTTTGGTATCACTTTCTTTTCCCTCCTCTATTCCAATTATTCTTAGGTTAGCTCTCTTAAGATGGGCCCATATTTCTTCAATGTCAGATTCCTGCTGTTGGATATCTTTTTCTAGATTAGAAACTATGCATTCAATTTTGGATTGCTCATCTTCTAAGAGCGAGATTCTGTTCTCCATGTGGTCTAATCGGTTGTTTGTGCTTTGAATTGAGGCCTTTACTTCATTAATTGCATCCTTTATCTCTTTTTGGCTCTCTCTGAGTTCTTTTCGAAGCACCTCTATTATTTCTACAGTTATTTTCCTGATTTGATCTTCTAGAAATCTCTGATTTTCTGTTTTATCAGGTTCTGATGTTGTGGGGTTGTGCACATTCATTACTCCAGTGTTATTCCTCTTTCCCATGATTTCGGAGGTTTGTGCCTTCTCTGGGTTCTTCCCTTGGGTCACTATGGCTTCACTTAAGGTGCTCTGGATCTCGAGTCTGTATTATCTCAGACCCTACTACTCCTTTACTGGGTTGTATCACAGAGTCTCCGACCCAGGGAGTCGATAGAGGCTGCTTTAAACTATGGGGGGTTCCAGGTTGCACGCTCTCCTATGGTGTGATATCTCTGCCACCACCACTCCCTCACTGGGTCAAGTCCCAGGAGGCCCAATACTGCGATTTCTCCTCTGTGGCCCGCAATTTGACTCACTGTTCTTGAGTACGTAGATGTAGCTGTACTGGACTCGGTGAATTCACTGCTGCTGCCGCCGCCGGTGGCAATATGGCGCCTCTGCCACGCCCTCGGCCATGAGGCTGGCGTATTTTTTCTTCTCTGGTTTTGATTTCCACTCTGAATCCCTGCAGCGTGTGCTGAGCTCAGCCACTGGGAGCTTTAAATGCTGTCTGCGCCGAAAGATCCCACCTGGCTGTTCCGCATCGGCTCACCTCGGCTTGCTGTAGCCGTCCGCTGAGTTCGCCGCTGCCGCCGGCAGTATGGCGCTGCTGCCGCGTCCTCGGGCGCGTGTGTCTCCTCTGTGGCCCTGAGCTCTGTTCTCAGTCCGCTTACTCTCTGGAGCCTGGTGGTTTTTTTGTTTTTCTGGTGATGGTGTTTTCTGGCTATGAAAGGCGCTCTTTTTGTGGTAATGGAGATTGGTTGTTAGCGGGACTCTTAAGCCCCGCTTTTCTCGGTCGCCATCTTCCCGGAAGTCCTCTTTTATCTTTCTATCTCCGGCCTTTCAAAAGCTTCTTTGGGAAGCTCTTCAGGATGATGATGATGATGAAGGAAATAATATGTTTAGCTTGACATGTGCTCAAGTTCTCTGGACAGCCCTGTCAAAAGAGAGATTCCCTAGGAGGAAAAATGGTCTCTGAACTATAAAGACAAGAACAGGAAACAAAACCCAAGAGAGGGTAAAGTCAGTATAACTACAGGGCCTCCGCAGTGATCTGTTCTCTTGCTTGATCTCTTTTGGAAATATTTTCCACCCTGTATATTCACCACTGATGGTTGCTTTCAATTGTTGCTTTTAAAAATAGCCATCATGTCTTAGATGCACACAATTCTCTTTGACATCAAACAGCCCCTGTTCTTTGTTGGTATTGTTTCTTATAGAGAGATAGCCTCCGGTAACAGGCATGGGCTCATTAGTTATAATTTCTCATCTTTACTTCTGATTTCTTATTTTCCCATCAGACTCTGTATCATCAATTATCAAATCATTTATTTTAATGAATGTTGATATTTATTATGGTTTATTTCCATTTGCCCTTGGAAAGAACACTGTCAAATGTTCTCAATTCAAGTGCTTATACAGCCACCTCTGAAATGTAGGGCTACAACCAAATCACCCCACTTCTTAGTCTTAGTTTCTTCCTCAAACTGGAAAGCTTATACCTAGTCTTCTATTTCAATGGGATAAAGTGGGAGATATTTGTCATTCTTTGGTAAAGGTGGTAGATGGAATTTATACCTAAACCATAAGATTCCCACCTCCTGGTTTGCATGCATTGTATAATCCCCTCCCTGTTGCCTCAGAAGAAGTAAATAGCCTTTTTGTGAACTGCCTGTTGACCTGTGAATTGGGCAGGGACCTGAGTGTAACCTGTAGGAGTTTAGAGAGGTCTCCAGTTGATAGCAGAAAATGGAGACCTCAGACATGAAGCAAAACATGAGTGAATTGTACTACCCCCACCCTGGGAGCTCACCCTGGGAGCTCCGAGGGTTTGAACTTCTGGATGAGAACATAGCTGAATTGGTACCTGGATGACAGCCTCTTGAGACCTAATCAGAAATCCCAGATAAAGCTGTGCCAGAATTCTGACCCATGGGGACTATGAGATAACAAACCTCTGTTGTTTAAAGTTGCCAAGGGCACAGTCATTTATTATCCAGTGATATAAAACACCATTTTATATCCAATAATATAAAAGATCCTTACCCAGTAAAGCACAACAAGATAGGCTCTCTTCTCGCCGCTCTTACACCAGGACACAGACTTGGACAATCAGATGTGCCCATTTGGAACTTTGAATCTGGAGATCAAAACGCAAAGTCTCAAGGATTATCAAAGGTTAACGCCATGGCCCAGTGGCATCAGGGACAGAGGCCAGTGGGGACAGGTGCTGAAATGGCTCTCATACCATATGTGACTGTGGTCTGACTCAGGCCACTCCACATAGAATGAGGCTCCCTGAGTTCCTGGCTCGTCTCCATGCTCTCGTGTTCATGCGAACCCTGTGAACTATACACCATCCTTCTAGTGTATTATCTCAATTGTTTCTCTGCTTTCACTTTCCTTAGTATTCATAGGTGTGCTTGATTTGGGGTCCTTTCCGAGCTGTTATGATTTTCTTGGTATCATCTGACATGCTGCTGTTCTAATAAATAAGTGTACTTAGCAAAAATCTGTGTAAAAAAAATTAAAATCACATGCATCAGAACATTGAGAGACTGAATGGAGGGACCATGTTCTGGGAGTTTGAAGGGCCTATTTAAAGTATTTGCCTTCAGCTGAATTCAAAGGTCAAAGATAGAAACCTCTGTTTCTGTTTTAAACTGAAAAAAAAAAAAAAGTGTCTGTTATTGTGGTGTCTCCAGGGAAGATGTCCCCTCGATCACTTTTTGGAATGAACCTGGAATCTCAGACCAAATGTTCTGATGGGTCCAGGTTCACATCTTCACTTGCAATGAACAAGAACAGAGGTATATACGTATTCTCACAGTACTTCCCCCCATGGCAATAAATGTAATTCCATTTACAGAAAACTCTACTGTAGCTATTAGCACTAGTTCAGAGGCTTCAGGGTTAGGGTGGGAGAAAGATGCAGACCTCTTAGCAAATAACCACACTCAGTTCTTGAAATTATGCTCTTGTATTTTCATTTCGAGGTTCTAATGATATAAAAATGCTTTATAGCAGGCCTGTTTGTTTTAATTATTTAAGCCAAAGAACATTGGGTCAATTTACATATAACCCATTGGGGTGGGCCTAAGGACCCTTTAAATGGAAAACTCTCAGGGTATCAGTGAAAAAAAAAACACAACAATAATGATGTCTTTTTTCCAGCCAACACATTTGCATCTCATGCCCAGCAAGGAGAAATAAGGTTTTTGTCACTAATACCTGGTTTCTCGTGATGCAGGAAGCCAAAGGCAGAAGTCTAGAAAAGGGGGTGGTGGTGGTCTGCAGAGCAGCCCCAGGCCTGGCTGCGGGCAGGGCTGCGTCTCATAGTCTCATAGAAGCCTGCTGCCCTGAGGCTGTATGTTGACTCAGCAGTAATGGTACATCCCTCAGCTCCACAGGAGGAGTTGGGGATGTTGGCGTGCCACGACCTCTGTGGGATCATTTGAACTTTTCTTCTCAGAGGCGGAGGTTGGCTGGAAATCAGCAGGCTCTGTCTGGCAATCCATCCCTTTCGATGGGTGTGAGGTCAAAAAAGTTGTGCCATTGTATCTTGTTACGGTTTGGGAGAATATGGTTGTTGTGGGGAAACTGTTCCCCAGGAACCTCTGTGAGGGTCCCAGACATACTTTCCCCCAACCCATAACAAAACCCAAAATGACCAAAAACAGAAAAACCACGGGTTCTTGTCCTAAGCTAAGAATAAATATGTATAGCTTAGACAGTTGCTGAAGATTTAAAGAAGTTTATTAAAAGGATAGAAATACAGAAAATAGAAATACAGAAAATAGTTATAGCCCCATGCCAAGATGGAGCCCCATGCCGAGATGGCATGGGGGGTTGGCCCGGGCCAACTCACCACTCCCCAGATACAGCACATGGACCAGAATTTTTATACCCACGACCTCCATCTTGTTTGTGTAATTCTGACGTAGTGAATGTGTCTGTAAGGTACCTCCCCTTATCCTGTAAGTTACCTCCCCCAGCAAGCTGTGGCAAAGTGTCTCCTTTCATGAAGGTCGACCCCTCCTGCCATCTTAGCTGGCTTATCATGTAGATCTGTCTTTAGATAGAGACAAGCCTAGTTCTCCTCTCCTATTGACTTGTGAATTACTTTTAGCTATGTTAATTTACATTGGAATAGTTGCCTGCTTTTAGGCAGAAACCAAGTCCTTGCACAGATTTGCCCCTCGCCCAATTTTTGAAATATATTAATAATCAGAGCTTTCTCAAATCTTCCTAGGCCGTTCCCAATACTGCTACATATGAGAGGTTCACATTTATGAACATAGCCTGTGACTTTGTGAGGCCTTGTAACTTTTTAAACTTCCTGTAAAAATGCTGCTTCCTGTGAAGGAATATGTAATTTCAGCATCTCGAGGCTCAAAAGATAGCAAGAAAATAGCTAAAGAAAGTTTAAGTTACATTCTCTGGTGTATATAAGAATGAATGTGGCTGTAAGCAAGGCACTTTGTGTTTAGAAATATTGATCAGTTTATTCATGTAATCCATTTGTTCACGTGACTGGAAAGTCAGAACTACTGCTCTCTAGTTGAAGTCTTAAGGGTCCAAGAGAGAAAAGGCACTGGCATTTGCAATTACTTTGACGTATTGCTGGAAACGAATGTGACTGATACTAGGGATTTTGCTAATGGACATTCTATTTGGCTGCTTTAGTCAGTGGTAGCTGAGAGAAGGGAAATCATGAAGCCGGATTAGAAGCCCTCCTACCTACCGGTGACTGAAAATATAAACAAGAGCTTAAACAAGACTTGAACAGGTCAAGAGCAACAAAACAGCCACCACCACTGTGCTGGGCTTTATTTACATGATATCTTTTAATCTTCAAAATGCGAGGGCAGGTATTATTATCCTTATTTTACGAGTTTACCGTAACCTACGTAAGCCCACACAGCAAGTGTTCAGATGATGACGGTGATGATGATGATTGATGATGGTGAGGGTGATGACAATAGTCATGAGATGTTACCTGGCATCCTGCTTTTCTGTTGACAGAACAAGTTACAGTAAATGATTGCATTTGGGCCTCACAGTGTGTAGGTGATATCGGTATCGCTAGTACCATTTTCAATCTTTGCGTGGGAAAACTTGGACTGAAAACAGATCTAAAAATAATATCAAATTAATAAGTCAAAATTCCTTCATTTCCATTGTAAGTACATCAACTTTTAGCTATGCGACATTGTGCTAGTTACTTGACTTCTGTAAGTTTATTTCCTGCATTGGCTACTCAGAGTACAAGAAACAAACATAATGTACATCTTAAGTTGTATGGTATTGTTAGGGCTCAATAAATGTTAGCCATTTTAATATTATTATCATTATTATTACTATGTGTTTCAAGTTTTCTTGGGTTTTTTTGTGGGATTTATTTTATAAACCATCAAAATGCTTTTAATAAGGCAATGATACGCTTGATACAACACCATAATCTAACAAAGGACAAACTGGACTGAAGATGCACTGTTTCCTTGTATCTTTTTTTTTTTTAAATCCATTTTGTTCTTGTGCCTGGAAAGTCATAACCACTGCTTTCTTTTTAAAAAAGATACAGGGAATCTTTGTATGTTTCTAAAAAATTTATAAGGAATATATTGCATTTTAGCAAAGGTATACCAAAGGTATCTTAATGTATTAACTAAAAAATACGTAGATAGTGATTACCATGTGCAATTACTGTCCAAGACTTTGGAGATAAGTCTATGAAGCTAATTTAATTCCTATTTTCAAAGAGTTTATAATTCAATGGGATAGAAATTTATATGGATAATTTCAGTAGTGTGGCAAGGGCAGTTTGATCCAGCTATTTCACCTCACACCCAACTATTTTAGTTCCTGTTTCTGTATTTCTATTTCTAGAAGTTCTACTCAGTTCTTTTTCATATCTTCTAGCTTCCTTTTTTTTTTTTGCCCTTTTCTATTTGCTGCAAGTATTTTCAATCTTTATTTCCTTAAACATAGTGATTTTATAATTTGCATCTGATTATTCCATACCTGAAATCTCTCAGGGTATCTTTGTGGGATCTATTACTGCTGTGGTTTCTTTCTCATTGTAACTTACCTCCTATGGCTTAGTTGCAGTAAGGATATGCTGCTCATTGTCCAGGAGACATGAGTTTTGGTGATTCTCATAAATTGGGTGAAGGTGCCCTTATCCAAACAGATTTGCATTTTCCCTGGACACTAACTCTCTGTGCAACCAACTTAAATTAAAATCATGGCTTAAAGTTTCCTGGACAATCTCTAAGTTTTGAATATAATATACAAGTTATTAAGAGGCTGATATCTAGATAGAACTACTGAGGGACAGATTTTGTGTGAGTGTGTTGACTGTATGTTATATGCATATGTATGCATTTCTCCTATACTCAGTATTAAGAAATTTCTATCTTGGGATTATGGGGAGTGCCCCAAACTGATGTGTCACTATGTCAAAATTTAAAAATTAATTCTGGATGGCAAGAAAAAAAGTAAATCACAAAGCAAATCAAGGGGCTTTCAAGCTTAAGCAAAAGGACTGGTTTTCTCAGTAAAATATAGCTCTATATTATTACCAATTGATGTGTAAAAATTACCACAAAACTTAGCAGCTTCGAACAATAAACATTTATTATTTCACAATTCTTGGTGAATAGGAATCTGGGAGCAGCTTGGATGTTTGGTCTGTCTCAGGAAACCTCATGAGGCTGTGATGGAGACATTGGCCAGGGCTGTGGTCATCCTGGGACTTGCCTGGAGCTAACGGACCACTTCTGAGCTCATCCGTGCAACTGTCGGTGGGAGGCATCTGTTTCTCACTGACTGCTTTCTGGAGGACTCAATTCCCTATCACTTGGCCTTGTCTATGGCAGCTGGCTTTCCCCAGGGTAAATGATCCTGAGAAAACCACCAAGATAGAAACAGAATATTTTTATAAGCCAATATTGGAAATAACATACCATCATTTCAGCCATGTTTTATTGGTCACACAGACTGTTATGTTTAGATATAGAAAGGCCCCTTGAAGAGTTCATACATTGGTGTTCGGAGTTGATGTAATTGAGTCATGAGGGTTGTAATCCCAGCAGGGCATTAATCCATTGTAATGGATTCATCTAGGTGCTGACCTAGATGCGTAGGGTGTGGCTAGAGGAGGTGGTTCCTGGGGATGTAGCCTTGTGGATTATATACGGTTTCTCCTTCCTTTGATCTCTGTCTTGCTTCTGGCCTCCATGATGTGAGAAGCATAGCCAATATGCTATCCCTCTCTCTGCCTCCCATTGCCATGCCCTGAGATCCATGGTCCCCACCCTCACATGGAATGAATTTGAAACCCTTAGAAAATAAACCGTCTTTCTTCTAAGTTATGTGATCAGTCTTTTAAATTATAGCTGTAAGAATGCTTACTGAACCACAGAGTAATGGTGTGATGTGAGAGGGTACCATGCATTGGTGTGGATTCCAGGATGCGGGAGCCACCTGGTGCCATTTTGGAGGCTGCCCATTACAAGCTACCACAGTTAAAAAGAGAGAGAGAGAGAGCTGAGCATGGTGGCTCACGCTTGTAATCCCAGAATTCAGGAGGCTGAGACTGGAGGATTGCGGTTCACAGACAGCCTCAGCTACTTAGTGAGGCCCTTTGCAACTCAATGAGACCCAGTTTCAAAATAAAGAATAAAAAAATAGGGCTGGGGGTGCATCTTTTAGGTAGAATGTTTTGGCTTTCATCCCCAGTACCGCAAAAAAGGGGGGGGACCCATTTAAAAATGAACAAAGATATTAAAAGAGTGTTCATAAAAAATTTGGTATAAAAATTAAGATATCATAAATGTAAAAAAGATGTTCAATATTATTCAGAATAAGACTTAGTAAGGTAAGTTAAAACTATATAGAGATGCTGTTTCTACCCACAAGTTATAACTTACATACAGTATTGCTGAGGATTTTGGAAAATTGAGCCTTCTGTTTTGTCAGTTATGGCAGACATTGATAAAAAAAACCTCTCTGAATAGTAATTTGGCAATAACTCTCAAAAGTAAAAATATATATATCCTTTGATCCAATAATTCTACTTCTAGGAATTTATTCTAAGTATAGACTGGCACATGTGCAAAATGATGTCTGTATGATGATATTTATTGCAGTACCAACTTGTAATAGTGAAAGATTAGAAACCATCTCAATTTCCATCAGTAGGGTGGAAGTTAGAATAATATACATATAATAGAATTATATGCGCTTCTTTAAGAAAAATAAAGCTGACGTCTTTATACCGATTTAGAATTTTCAGCAATATATATAAAAGTAAGATGCCAAATAGTATGTCACTGTTTATGAAAAAAATATGTATATGCTTATACCTCACCAAAATATCTCTAAAGCATGACCAGGATATTGGGACTTGCAGGTGCTTTTAAAGAGTAATACTGGCTAGGGTATAAGGAGATTAGAATTACTTTTGCATGCATTCACTGTTGTACATTTTAATTTTCATAGTAAGCACATATATTCATCCCTGTTTCAATCTGATTTCTGTTGCTATAACAAAATGCCCAAGACTGGGATATTTATTAATAAATATTTGACTCACAGTTCTGGAGGTCCAAGAGCATGGCACCAGCATTTGCTTGGTTTCTGGTGAGGGCCTTACACATGGTAGAGACACATCATGGTAGAAAATCACGTGGAAAGCAAGTTTGTGCAAAGAGGAGGCTTATGTGCGAGAAAGAGAGAGAGAGAGAGAGAGAGAGAGAGAGAGAGAGAGAGAGAGAGAGAGAGAGGGAGACTGAGCTGCTGTATAATAACCTACTCCCACAGAAACTAATCCAGTTCCAAAGACCTAACTTACTCCCAGAAACCTAGGAGCATACCTCTAATAAGATCATTTATGCATTTTTTTGCAATACTAAAGATTGAACCCAGGGGCATTCTACCTTCAAGCTATACCCCACCCCTATTTTTATTTTTATTTTGAAACACAGTCTAGGTAGGTTAATGAGAGTCTTACTACTTGCTTAGGCTCTTTTCACACCTCTGATCCCCCCGTCTCAGCCTCCCAAGTACTGGGATTACAAGTGTGCAGCGCTATAGCTATCTTTATTTATACATTTAATAAAAAATTAAATTTTATGAAACCTCCCCTCATCTTTAAAAAGTCAGCGCTATTCTTTTCTCTACTCTACCATAAGCTTTTTGCAATTAGAGGTTATATTTTAAATTCCCATATATCTTCCAGTATCTAGTATGACGTCTGACTTGTTATATATTCCCAATTAATATGTTTTAGATGAATGTCTAAAAATTAAACTTCTAAAAATGGGTTTTATCTCTACGGAGAATGAATTGAACAGTTGCCTAAATGCAGAATATGAGCATCAAAGAGACTGAAAACACAGTATCTCATCATCTCTTCACGCAAGGGTGAGGGGGCACAAGTGCAGAAAAGATGAAGTTTATGCAGCAAATTGCTAATTGGAACAAGGCACAGGAGTTTCCAAATACAAGATAATTTTTTTAATGCATCTGAGGAAAGGAAAAAGTCAATCTAGCCACCAGAGGGCTCTCATCTTCGCATTTAACACTAAGCTTAGAGCCAAACATGAGATTAAAAACAAAAACAAAAGCAAAAAAAAAAAAAACCAGTTGAAGACCAGAAGAAAAAACATATATATGTATATATATGAACCTGTATATGTGTATATATGTGTATATCTATGCATATGTGTAACATATTATGTGTATATGTACGTATGTATGTATGTATTTCCCTTCCTCCCCATTACATTCATGCTTCCATTGTAAGGATATCCTGCCATGTCATCTTATTACAGGATGAGGGGTTGGAGCTCAGCAAATGTGCTGTAAGTACACCATCTCCAGCTGTTGAGGAGGGCCTCCTCGTCTTCTGTTCACTGCAATCTGGATGTACCTCTAGTGCTCTGTAACTTGAGGCGCCTGGAGGCTGTTCCCATGGGGTGGGTGGGAAGCAGGGAGCTGCAGTGAGCAGCTTCTCTGCAAGTAAGCTGCTGAAGTGTTATTTGTTGACATTTTAGTGTTTTCTGAAGACCTGAAGGCTCTAAAATCTAAGATTGCTGGAGTCCAGAGCATTTATAACGTTTTTCTGTCCTTCATTTTTATTCTCTTTGAAATTCGGGGGGTAAATGTCATACCTTGACTCGGGATCCTCTCGTCGATTTTGTGAATTCATGCAGACCTTAGGTGAGTTTTCCTGGTGTCAACATTGGTGCTTTATGATTTAACACTAAATCTCCCAGGCTCACAAATGATAACCTATAAAGTTTCTCGTTGGATTAATAGAGCCTTTGAGTTAAGAGTGCTGACATGAGATTAAATGTTCTGGGTCCATTGTTATTATTATCTACCCTCACAGCAAGTCTAACATAAAGTAGGTGCTGCACCCCTAATTTGCATAGGAAGAATCCAAGCTCTGCACAGTTGGATGAGTCACCCAAGAGTGTAATTGCTGTGGAAATGTGAGTGCTTGGATTTAAAGACCCTATAAAGCTTGTGTTGTTTCTTTCACTCTGATATTTTAGTAGTTCCCATGCTGGGGGCTTGTACTGTGGGCTTGCTGTCTCCTGTGGCTGCCATTTTCCTACAAGTTCTCAGGGCCCTTGGAGCTGTAGCTCACTAGAGCCGTAGCTCATTGGTGGAGCTTGCAGGCAGTATCTAGAGCCATGACAAAGACCTCCGGGAGCCTGGCTTGATGGTGATAGAGCTTTCTCACATCTCATTGTGCTTCGACCATGTGCTTTCCTAGCTGGAAAAGCTCAGGCTGCTGGAGCAACCATGGAGGCTCCTCCACAAGGCTTCCCCATTGTGTGGCAGGAGAGGAGGATGGAGCCCAGCACCCCATCATCTGCAGTGTGGGCCCTGTATGGGGGCAGTGATGAGTCCTTGCAGTGATTGTCATGGTTGGCCATAACTAGTCTTCTCAGTTCCCCTGGTGGCTTCTGAATTGTGACCTCTGAATATGGGCCCTTTGCTATAGACATTAAATATTGATCATTTCTCTTGGGCTCTCATAATCATGGGTCTTGCTCCTAGGAAAAAGGCACAGTGGACTGTGGTCTAGAGACTTATTAAGGACCTCCCCTGACTCTCCTAGACCTTCTCACCCAGCTCACCTGGTAAGCGATGCTCTCCAAGCAGGAGGGCAGCGTGAGGCTGGCCATAAATTCTACTTTGTAACTGTGGCCTTTAGCAGCTCATTCAGGAAGCCACACCATGCCCACAGCTTCACGAGCATCATTAGCCACGTGGAAAGAAATGGCAAACAAACCTGTGTGTTACAGACCAACCTCTAAGGCAGAGCATTTGGAAACCAGTCCCCTGACTGTCATGCGGGAAATGCTCTCCAACATTAATTTTTAAAGGAACACTTACACATGAGGTTTTTCTTTCTGAAATCTGCTCTACTGAACGGGTTCATCCGAGGGAGGACAGACTGTTGTTTCCTTGGCTGGATGATGTGGGATTTCAGGAGACTCTTGAATGAAGGCAGGAGGCAAGCGGAAGCTGAGGGATTATTATAGACTGATGAGTCACAGTGGCTGCAGGCGAGTGCTGTGGAGCAGGTGAGGGAGGGGTGAGGTGGGGGAGCAGAGCGGAGGAGTGTATGAGTCAGGACTCCAGAGAAGCAGGGCCCATAGGGTGTGGATACGTGTAGAAAGATTTCATTTATGGAGTTGGTGCATGTGCTGATGGAGGCTGGCAGGTTGAGATGGGAGTGGGAGGAAGAACATAGTTGCAGTTCAAGTCTCAAAGCCAATCTGCAAAGAGCCTCGGAGATTGCTCCCACAGTCTAGGCTTTTACTGATAGGGACGCACATTGAGGTTTATTGAGGCATAAAAAAGTCTACCCAGAAAATGCTGCAGAGGGCTTGGGACCGCTCCTGAAGCCTGGCCCCAACCTCTGACTCAGAGGCCCCTCTGCTGCTGCACCCAAAGGAACCAGGCAGATCGTCCCGCCACCATGTTTGTTGAGTATTAGTGTCGCTAGGCAGCAGCTAGAATAGAAGGCAGTGACTCTCCTGGGTGATGTGCAAAGCAACTGGAAGACTTCAGCTGCTACTATAGCCATGGAAAACTAGAGCGTTCTCATATATCAAGAATCAAAGCTGGGTGTGGTGTCGCACGCTTGTAATCCTAGCATTTGGGAGGCTGAGACCAGAGGATCGTGGTTCTCGGACAGCCTCAGTTACATACTGAGGCCCTCTGCAACACAGTGAGACCCGGTTTCAACATAAAGGATAAAAAGTAGGCCAGGGAGTATAGCTCGGAGGTTGAATGCCCTGGGTTCTATCCCCAGATCCGCCAAAAAAAAAAAAAAAAAAAAAAGAATTAAGGTGGTGCCCAACCTTGACTGAATATTGGAATGATCTAGAACTTTTTTTTGGATATATATATATGTGTGTGTGTGTGTGTGTGTGTGTGTGTGTGTGTGTGTGTGTAGAAAGAGGAGTGGGGGTACTAGGTATTGAAACCGGGGCCTTTCTACCCCCAAGCTATACCCTCAGCCCTGTTTTATTTTGTTTTGAAACAGGGTCTTACTAAGTTGTGGAGGGTCTTACTACATTGCTAAAGCAATCAAATTTGTATTTTCTGTCTCAGCCTCTTAAAGACTAGTATTATAGACTTGCCCCACCTTGTCCAGCTATGGAAGTGCCCAATCCATAACCCAGACCAATTTAGATTGTCTAGAGGAGGGGTCTGGGAAAAATCATTTTTATAACTCCTTAATGATTCCAAATATACAAGCCAGGCTTAACAGCTCTGCCTTGGACCACTGTGTTTGTCCATAGACTGGGTTACTTATAGAGAGTACAGGTTTATTTGGCACATAGTTCTGGAGGCTGGGAAGTCTAAGAATAGAGTGCCACGGTAGGATCAGCTGATCCCAGTGAGGGCCTTCTTGCTGTGACTTAATACGACAGAGGACATCACGCGTGCCAGCTCAGCATTCCTCCTATTCCTGTAAAGTTACCCGACCTCGTCTAGTCCTTATGACCTCACTATGAGCATATGAAGTTGGGCACTAAGTTTCTAACACATGAATTCCTGAGGGATATATTCAAGTTATAACAATTCCTTACATTTTTTTTGCATTTCCTTTTCCCGTCCAGGTTCCTTTCAATGTCTGTCTGTCTGTCTCTCTCTCTCTCTCTCTTCCTCCTCCTCCTCCTCCTCCTCCTCCTCCTCCTCCTCCTCCTCCTCCTCTTCTTCTTCTTCTTCTTCTTCTTCTTCTTCTTCTTCTTCCTCTTCTTCTTCTTTATTCTCTCTCTCCTTCCTTTTCTCTCCTCCTCCTTCTCTTCCTCCTCCTCCTCCTCCTCCTCCTCCTCCTCCTCCTCCTCCTCCTTCTTCTTCTTCTTCTTCTTCTTCTTCTTCTTCTTTCTCTCTCTCTCTCTCTCTCTCTCTCTCTCTCTCTCTCTCTCTCTCTCTCTCCCTCTCTCTCTCTCTCTCATTAGGGGGTTGAGGTCTGGCCCTTGCCTATGCTAAGCCAGCACTTTATCATTGAGCTAACCCATGTTTCTTCCTGTTAAAATCTAAAGTCGCTAGGCTCAGGAAGGAGGTGTTTCCACAGTAATTTTTCCTAGGCCTGTATACACCTCACATTGCATTGGAAGTCTTGAAAGGAAAATTCTTATGGCTTTGACCTTGAGAAGACAGAAGGAAAGGTTGTTTTTACGATTATCATGAACACAGAAGCAAGATCTGGTCCAGGTCATGTGGTCTATGGAGCAGGGGTTAGGAGTCAGAGCCAGTTAAACTAAACATTGTCTTGCATTCTTCTTGGGTAATTTTTCACTGGGAAAAATCCATCAATTTCACTGAGCCTCGGTTTTCTTATCCTTGGCATTTGAAATAATGATGTTTATTTCGTTGAGCCTGGAAACAATGAATAGCAAATGCCTATCCTGTAGTGGGCACTCAAAAGAAAATATAAAGTATTCCTAAAACAGACAAAGGAGAAGAATTAAAAGCTGCAATGTGATATCCAGTGACCCATGACCCTCCATCTCCTCATTTGTTAAACAGGAGTAGTGTGTTGGGTTGAATAGTGTCTCTATCTTCCAATAGTTATTTTCACCTGGAATCTCAGAAAGTAGCTTTATTCAGACATTGGATCTTTACAGACATGATTAGTTAAGGACCTTTAAATGAATCATCTTGGACCCTAGACTGAACACTATGTCTATCCAGTGTGCAGTACTTTTGGAAGAGAAGAGAGAGAGAGAGAGAGAGAGAGAGAGAGAGAGAGAGAGAGAGAGAGAGAGAGAGAGAGAGAGAGAATTATAGATTCCTTATAACATAAGAGACAAAGACCTAGAAGGAATACCAGGTAATGGTGGAGACACAGACTGTTATGATTCTGTGATCAGCCAAGGATTACTGGAAGTCACCAGAAGAAAGAATTCTTCCCTATAGCCCTCAGAGGGATCATGGTGCTGGGGACCCTTGACTTTAGACTGTAAGCCTCCAAAAGTGTGAGAGGTTAAACTTGTACTCAGTTTGTGGTACTTTATTATAGTTACTCTAGGAATCTAAAGCAAATACTAAGAGCTATACTACTTCTAGGCTGTTGCAACTATCATTAGATTTGCAAATTAGATTTAGTAATAAAGTTTTATTTAAGTATTACTTGAGATTTAGACACTAGGTAAGCAACCTCGTGTGATGATGAGCCATGCTGGGAGCCAAGGCCACTTAGAGGCTGTGTAAAGAGTGATCAAGGGAGGGATAAAGTGAGATGGCAGGTGTTGTGTGTAGGAGGAGCAAGTTACAATAAGGTAGTAAGTCATAGAGCTGCCTGGTCTGGCTCCATCCATCTAACAGGGAAGAAGGGATGGTTGTCCTTTGATCACTGTAGCAAAAACACAGCTCCTGGTAACAAGCATTTATCATACTTGTACATAAACAACTTAGAGTTTACTTGGTTGTCTTCCTGGAGATCATGCCTCAGTGTGTTTTCTTTTTATTTTTCTTATTTTTTTTGTAGCATTGGAGATTGAACCTAGGGGCATTTTCTCTCTGAGCTACACCTTCAGCCCTTTTTATGTTTTTGTTTTTGAAACAGGGTCTTGCTGAGTTGCTAAGGATGTTCTCAAACCTGCAATACTCCTATTTTAGCCTCTCAATAACTGGGATTACAGGTGTGTACCACCATGCCCAGCTCAGAGTTGTGATTTCAATCTCTTCTTCAATAAACAACCACAAGTTGGGTGTGGTGGTGTACACCTGTAATCCTAGTACTTGGGAGGCCGAAACAGGAGGATCGCAGGTTCCCAGCTAGCTTCAGCAATTTAGTAAGGCCCTCAGAAACTTAATGAGATCCTGTTTCAAGATAAAAAATAAAATAAGACTGGAGATGTATAGCTCAGAGGTAGAATGCTCCTGGGTTCAATCATCAATACAAAAATAAATAAATAAAGCAACCATAGAACCAAGTTTCAAGTATACATTTTTATTAAGCTCACTAGAACAAGCAAGTCCTTCTCCTTTAATATTGCCAATACAGTAGTCGTGTGTGTGTGTGTGTGTGTGTGTGTGTGTGTGTGTGTGTTACCTGTAGTTTGGCTTTCTGAGTTTTCCATTACCCATGTCCAATTCCTCCCATCCAAAAAAAATGAAATGGAAATTCCAGAAATAAACACTTCACCGGCTTTAAATGACTATTTTTATAGTATTTTATAATTGTTTTATTGTCATTAATCTCTTACTGGGTCTACTTTATAAATTAAACTTCATCATAAGTATGTACATAGAGGAAGAGACTTATACCGGGAGCCTTGTGCTATCCACAGTTTCAGGCATCCAATGGAGGTCTTGGAACGTAACCCCCTAAACAACAGGGGAACCACAGTGCGCCTGTGTAAACAATCCCTGGGTTACAAGCCCAGGGTCTAAAGGTGTGCCCAAGTGGGTTCAGAGTTCATCTATAAGTCAGAAGAATATATTGCAACAATTCTTGACTTTCTTTGGGTTTGAAGAATACAAAAGAATCCACATTGCAAGTCAGGAAACCATGACCAAATTGGCAGCCGACCATTCTGTTCCTTTTAGTTTGGCAAAGTGTGAGGACAATCAAAGGTGTCGAAGGTGGGAAGAGTCTTCAGGGGAGAATGCTGGCGAGGCCAACGCTCTCTATTTTACAATACAGGGAACTCTATTTAACCACGCGATTTTAAGAGTTGGCAAAGTTGAGTTAATACCTGTAAATGAAATGACAACATAATTGCCTTTTATGATGTACTTAGAAAAATTTTCATATGGAATCAAGCATGTCTACTTTGAGTGTTCAGAATCATGTAGCAGTTTCCCAGCAAGGTAAAAGTCATGTGGTATTTGTTTCCTTAACTCCACGTCATCTGACTTCATCATTCAAATCTTAATAAAATTTAGTGTTGAGTGAAAACAATCCCCTGAGTGTAACCAGATCTATCTGCTCAGGCCAAACTTAAGCCTCAGCGGAAGGTCTGTTAGCTTTCATGGTGGAAGTGGTCCTTCTTCCCTTCCTGGCAGCGTCTTAGAGGGGCTGAGCTGTGGAGCAGCTGCCAACAGAGTAAGCTGAAAACCTGGGCTCGGATCTGCTTTCCCAAAGGTGCTGCAGGACGAGAAGATGCAAAGGGCCCAGGAGGGGCCACCATCTCCCTGTCTTCACTACAGGATGCAGATGGTCAGAGCCATACACATAGTAGGTGCTTTATAATTATTTGTGGGATAAATGAATTCTGCAGTGCAGTGGAGTGCAATGTGGTTCCACTCACTGCATTCAGTTGAATCCAATTATTACTAAAGAAATACATTATTTTTAAATAATGTTATGATTGGATAAGGGAAGCAACATAATGGTCACAACAGTTTAAATTATGGAAGACAGAAAATAAAGGAGTCTATCCTACTTTTTAAAAGTAAACATAATTTCATGAAACTTTTATTTCATCTGTGCACACATATACATACTTATGTTCTGTGTATGTTTCTACTGAGTCCCCATGTAAAATTTATTTTCAATGGTATCTGTCAAGAAAGATTAGATGTTATTGGTGGAAACTATAGCGTGTGTGAGTCCGATGGATCTCTATTTGAATTCTCTAAGTCACTAAGCTACCATAGGTCAGTGAGCCACTATAGGTCACTGAGCTTAGTATTTAAATTTGGGCATTGAACATGTATTTGGAGTCTATGGTATATTAGATTCTATGCTCTGTCTGCTTCTCCAAGGGTTACAAAATTTAATTGACTCATCAGCTGCTAAGATCACTGACCACTTTTGTTTGGGTACTGAACACATCAGTTAGTTCACTCCAAAAGAGTGAGGTGTGCATGAGGGCACACGCACACACACACACACACACACACACACACACAGCCATTTTTTGGCAACTCACATGGCAATGGTTGTGAACTAGATGAGGTCTGCCCTCAGAGTCTGCAGCCAACCCATTCTGTCCCTATTCTTTTTCTTACAATATCTTCATTTTCATTCTTCCAAGGATGACCCCTCCCATATTAAAAATCACTTCCAGACCATCAACATCTTTCACTGCTAAATTGAACACGCATGAGTTTAAGTCCATAGATCACTTCTCTTGGAAGTGGTTACATGTTCAAATTACCTTTCCTTGTAATACAGGAAGCTTTATCCCCGACAAAAGATTGTTTATTTTCACATTAGCAAAATAGTTCATGTGGCAATAAGAGCAGAGGCCCTTTGCCATGACTCCTGAAGAACCACAGCATCGGAGAAGCTAATGAGGTGATGATGAGGTAAGAGAGTCAGAGTGGACCAGGCCTTAGGACAGTGCACAACATCCCTTAGGAGGGGTGAGAAGCCACCTAAGGTAAAAGAAATGCTGATGTAAACAAGACTTGTCTTCAGTGCTCTCCACTTCCTGTTTAAAGGTCAGTCCCCCTGACTTGGACCCCAGGACCTCAGGGGCCATCTGAAGGTCTGTTCTGGGGCTCTACCTGCAGGCAGTTCTCCTGCTTTAGGCCATTCTTCATCTTCTTTTCCTTATCATTGAAATTTGTCCTGTGTCTTCTTTCCTGCCCATCTACTTTCCACTGCAAGGTCCATGCAACTATAATTTGATCATCGCTGTTAAAGGGATGCTTGTATTGATGATGGGGAGAGTATCTTAAATGAAACAAGTATCTCTAAAGTTGGCGATCTCAGCTTTTGGAGAAGTGGAACATAAAAGATATTTGGGGATGAAGGCTGTAAGACGAAGAAGTTTCAAATCAATCTGTATTTTCAGCGCTATCTAGTGGTGCAGAATGAAGCTTTGTTGAGGATAAAGGAATAGACATGGTCCTTGGACTCAGGAGTTTGCAATCAGGCAGAGTAGAATGGAGGATCTTAGATGCCAAGCACTGGGCATTCAGCACTTAAAATAATCTAATCAGGGCAGATATTATAATCTTATATTTGTTGATAAGAAAGCAAGGCTCAGATAAGGAAAGTATTTTCCCTAGGATCAATGTGGATAAAGAACTATGGAGCCAGAATTTCAATTCAGTCTGGTCTGGGTCTGAAGTAGATATTCTTTCCAGCGTTCCATGCCCCGACAGAAACAGCCATCAAGGGGTGAGGGGTGTACAGAGAGTGATGGAGAACCGTGTTAAGACTGACGGGGACTGTGTGGGAGTTTAGAGAAAGCGGTAGCCAGATGCCCCAGAGGGGGAAGACAAAGCTTTCTAGGAGAGCTGGGAAGTGGACCTCCCATGAGATCTGTAGCAGGACACTGACTTTACCCTATAATAGCTGGAAGGCAAGGGGCTTCCAGTAGACTGGCTCAAGCAAAGGCTTGAGAGGGAGAATTACATTTGCCGGGAGGCCAAAAAAGTGGAAGGTGGGAGATCTGTGTAGGGAATGATGTTGTCCTCTCTGAGATACCTGTTTTTTTTTTTTTTTTTTTTTTTTTTTTTTTTTTTTTTACTGGGAATTGAACTAAGGGACATTTTACCTCTGACACCCTCACTCCTACTATTTATTTGTTCTTTTTTGTGTGTGTCTGTGGTGCTGGGTATTAACCTAGGGGCATTCTACCTCCAGGCTACACTCCCAGCCTGATATTTTATTCTTTATTTTGAAACAGGGTTTCACTAAGTTCCGGAGTGCCTACTAAGTAGCTGAGACTGGCCACGAACCTGGATCCTCCTGTCTCAGCCTCCCAAGTTTTAGGATTACAAACATGCGCCACCACGCCTGGCTTTAATTTTTGTTTTCTTTTAAAACAGGGACACCGGGTCTTGCTAAAGTGCTGAGGGCCTTGCTAAGTTGCTGAGTCTAGCCTCAGATCTAGGATTAGAGGTATGTACTACCATGCGGGGTTAAGGAGCGCCATCTTTTTTACCTCATCTTGGTTTGGCTGAGAAAGGTAGAGCCACATGCAGGAGGAAATGTCCAAGAGGACAGGAGCAAACCCGGCCTCTTCAAAGCCTTACCGGAGCCCTTGCCGCTGGCGAGGATGCTGGAGCCCCAGCTCCCAAGAGTGGGGCACGCCACAGAGGTTCCCCATGCTTGCAGGCCCTTGGGGAGGCAGGTGGGTGAAGAAGCCAGGTGGCCATTTCCCTTTTTTTGGAATTCTTGCCAGTTTCAATTTACATAGCACAGCTTAATCCACAGAAACAGGAACCACGAGGCAGGTTCTCTCTCTCTTTTTTATTTTTCCTCTTCAAGACACGGAAACCTTTATTTTCTCCCTACACCACAAACCGGTGCTGTTAAATAATATTGGATAATTGCACCTGTCGTACTCCCCATATTGTGCGGAGGAAAAATAATTGCTGGTTTTCTGCTTCGCGGTTTAGCTGTGACTCCGTCATTTGACTCAGAGCATGTCATTTTCTCCCATTTTAGACTGTGTACAGTCAAACTGTGTGAAAGGACTCCCAGATAGCAGCCCTGCGTGTGCGAGTGGGCGCAGGCCTCATTCAGCAATGATTTCTAATTTATACAGCATTGAAAATCCACAGCTATAAATAAACAGTTCTGACTGGCTTTGCTGCCTACTCAAATGCCTTAATAAAAAAAAAAAAAAAAAAAAAAAAAGGCCGCCACTAACTGCATAGGAAAGGAAAACAAGACTGTCTGGAGAAAGATTGGGATTTCTTAGCCCTGGGCTTGGGAGGAAGGATGCTCAGCCCTGGGAGGGTACAGGGCTCAGCCCCAGCCTCAGCCTCGGGGGCAGTGGGGGGCTGGCCTAGCCACACCTCCCTCGGCCCCTTCAGCTTCCCTCTGTGCTGGTACACCTGCTGGGGGATTTCAGTATATGCACCTGGCTTATTGTTATGACAAATACTGCAAGCAATTAGGAGCAGGGGAGATCAAAATAGTCTGGGAAAGGCATGACCCTTTTGCGGGAAGGAAGAGGTGAAAGTATTGTTTAGTCAGCAAGCTAAGTCTTCCACCCAAATTCAAAATTGGTTTCACATGTGAGACGGCAACCCAGGAATCAAAACACAGGTATGGGCCAGGCCTGGGGTGGGGGCAGTGTGGTGTGGCCCCTCCGTCTGCCTGGAGCAGGAAGTTCCATCAACTTGGGGCCCTGGCTCCCTTTTCTTGTCCAGGGTTGTAGAACGTGGATACATTTTTGTTTTTAGTAAAGGCTATTGGATACCAGTTACTGCTTTGCAATGTAATAAAAAGGAAGGGAGATGATGGGCTCAGGACTGCAGGACTGGGCACTTCTCTTCCTGATTCTTCACTGGCCACATGTCAGTTGCTTGAAAAGGCCATAGTGGGCATGGGTGTACATACCATGGACATGGGAAAACTCTATTGATCAAGAATTTTTTTTTCTCCTCCGGAGAATTGGCTGTTAAATACCTCTCATCACACCACCTTTAGAAGTACAGTTGACTCATTATAAAACAGGGACAGGCTGGACATGGAGGTGCATGCCTGTAATCCCAGTACTTAGGAGGCTGAGAGAGGAGGATTGTGGTTCAAGGACAACCTCAGCAATTTAGTGAGATCCTGTTTCGAAATAAAAGCTAAAAAAAAAAAAGGTTGGGGGTATAGTGTGTCTAGTGTGGAGGTAGAATGCCTCTGAATTCAATCCCCAGTACTGCAAAACTAAACTAAACTAACTAACTAAATAAAAAATTTAAATGAAGCTATAATAGAAATTCTACTTACAGAATTTGTGAGGCTAAAATAAAAGCGATTACAAATTACATGACACTATACACATATTATTTCTGGTATCACCATTTGGTTTCTATTACTGTCACTGTCTAACTGCTAAGGGCCTAACCCTGCCCTACACAGGAAGCAAATACTATATTTTGATGAGTGTTTAATCAGTGTTCATTATAGGCTTTTTGCTCATCCCGTCTCAAGCCACAGCAGCGCAGAGGAAGCAGTGGTGTGCCCAGCATGTCTGTGCCCAGTAAGAAACGGTTCTGAGGTCTTTCTGGTGTTGGCACAGACTCTCACGTGGCCAGTCACGCTGCAATCAAGGTTTAATTTGGTCTTGGAACAGTAACCAAAAAAGCCACAAATGAAAACCTGCAGGCTTGTCTCAGCCTGGAGAGTACTAGGACTCTAAGAAGTATTCAGCCCCAGTCATCATTAAAATGTGGAAAATTTGGGCGATCCCCTGTGAGTTTCACATTTGGGGGATTTCCACTGTGACAACTGCTTCTGGGCTCCTGTGGAGACGAGGTGCTCGGAGAAGTTAGGAGGCAGCTGCAGGTGTGAGGAATAGATGATGTCCCCAGCTCCATCCAAAAAGACTGAGGCTGCCTGTTGTAGGTTAGTAAGAAAGAAATAGGGATAGACAGATTTCTTGGTACCTGCCCTAGTCTTCCCTGGAGATGTGTACCCTTTAAAATATTCTACCCTCTTTCATGACCCTTCAACGATGACTATTCTTTGTGTTGTTTATTTATTTATTTATTTATTCATTCATTCATTCATTCATTCATTCATTCATTTATGGTACTGGGGATTGAACCCAGTGGCCTTTTACCTCCAAGCTACACTCCAAGGCATTTTTATTCTTTTGTTTTGAAACACGGTCTCACTAGTTGGTTGAAAGTCTCACTAAGTTGCTGAGGCCAGTCTTTAACCCAGCCTTCCAACTACTGGAATTACAGGCATTAGCCACCGCACCCAGCTTGGTGTCCATTTTTAACAAATTTCTCCCATGTAATGCCAGGCTGGGAATCTCAAGTACAATAAACTCTGGTATCCACATCCTGAGAAGACTCGATCATGTTCACCACCACCAGACACTTGCCTTTTATGTTCTTTTTCAAAAGTGCCTATAAATAAAGACCTGGAAAAAAAAGAAAAACACCACTAGGAAAATCAAATCAGGGTTCATGAATCCTGGTTAATCACCTGATGGTCAGCTTTGTTAAACTACACACTATTTCAACAAAGTACTTTGCACCAAACCCCTCTAGCAGCACCTATAATTATATTACTTCCCAACCAGATTCTTCCCCAGGCTTAATGCACAACATTTATTTGATAAATTAATCAATATTTGAAGAGATTGTGACAATGTCATTACATTCACTATTCATGCCTGCCCCAAATATTTGTTCCCCAAGAGAGCAGATTTCTCAGTATTTTTACAATTTATTTTCTCATTACCCCACTTAATTTGCTGTCATATCAGGTAGAAAGACAACATCAGTAAGCACCCATCTTCCTACATATCTAAATCAAGAAAAAAAGTGAGAACTCCATGAAAATAACTAGCTTACTAAAATACTTTTTTAAAAAGAAAGTGGAATTATGAGAAGTTGGGGGATTTGGGAGACAGAAGCCATTGTCATCATTTGCACACTTTCTTCGATGCAGGTACTTTCTCCTTTGGGTCCTTATCGTTCTCCTTTGTGGAGTGAAAACTTTGGATGATCCTAAGTTCTTTCTCTCTCTATTCTCTAACACCGAGTTTCTACAAGCTTGTGTGGCCTTTGGACAGATTTTGGCCAGAAATCATCCTCCATGGAGGTGAAAAGTAACAAGTTCTGAGAGAAGGAGTTGCTTTTGGCACTGGCAGTCAGCCTTTTCAAAAAAAAAAAAAAAACCCAAGAACTTTCAACTTATGCACCTTCATAGCCCTCTTACTACATTTAAATATCACTCTCTGTTCTTTCTACAGTTCTATGTGGTTCCATCACCTTCCCCTAACAGAAATGATGATGAGGATGATGATGATATTAATAATAGATGAGAAGACATGCTCATGTTTTCTTTCTTCTTGGTTCTTGGAAAATGCTATCACTTCCTCTTCATATATGCCTGGATCTGGACCATGTCACCTGTGCAAACGAGAACAGAGAGACACCTCAGGCTTCCACATTTTCTGACAGGTATCTTGTGGTGTAGTTACCTAGTGGTGAGAGTCAGGGACACTTTTGTTGCAGGCAAGAAGAATTTTGAACAATAGCCCCCACTGCTGCAAGGGCACGAGACTGCTGCTCCTTCCCCTCCAGTCACACTGTGTGCCTTCATATTGCATGGTATGTGAGGCTGGGCCCTGTGGCTTCTGCTGAGGGTTTGTAGGCTGCACACATCCACGGACAAACACCGAGACTTCATAGATGGAGATGTAGAGACTGAGTCAAATCGGAGCAGAAACAGGAGAATGAATGCTTACCTAAAGGGAGCATATTCTGTGACCTCTCCCCAAATCAATTGCTAGCAACCTAAATGGGAAAATACTTACATATGGATTCATTTAATATTTTTTGCTTTTCTACAGGAATTACAGCATTCAATTTTTAGAATGATTTTTATCCAGCCAGCATGTTGGTACTGCCATATAGAAAGATCGTAAATCATCACATAAGCTTTGAAACTGATAAAATTTTATTTGCTCATTATCCTTCCTGCCTGTTGCTAAATATTATCATTCTACTTTAAAAACTTTTGTTGCCAAGCATCGTAGCACATGCCTGTACTCAGTACTGTGGAAGCTGAGACAGGAAGATTGCAGGTTTGAAGCCAACCTCAGCAACTTAGCAACTTAGATCCTGTTTCAAAATAGAAAACAAAATAGGTTTGGGGGTATAGCTCAGAGGTAGAATACCTCTGAGTTCAATCCTCGGCAACAATAACAAAACAAAACAAAACAAAACAACAGCAGACCTTTCCTGAATTCTGTCTTATTTTTTCTAGAAATTAGACCCCTTATAAGTCTGGTCTCACCAGAGCAACCTCCTGCTCCTGTTTCTAGTCCAAATCTACCCTCCAGGCTCTGCCACATACATCAATTCCACTCTTAAGCATTAAATACCTTCTGCTCATTTTATTTTGCTGGAATTCCCCTTTTCAGAGGCTGTAGTGACTGGTGTAACCTCTTGACTGCTTGATTGTCTACAGTCACCATCTCCTGGTCACATAGCCCTTAGGGAAATTTTTGTTTTCATCCCTCTCAACATTTCTAAAAGCCACAACTCCTCCTCCTCCTCCTCCTCCTCCTCCTCCTCCTCCTCCTCCTCCTCCTCCTCCTCTTTCCTCTTCTTCTTCCTTCTCATCATCAACATCAATCCAGACTATTTCAGTTACTCCAACGAAGCCTTAGTGTTTATCCAGTTTTGCAGGCTTTACATTTCGCTTCCACTCATTTTCCACTTTGCATGCAACCCCCCAGAACTAGTTTTCCTCTGTTATATACTTTCAGGCTTCAATGACTTATTCATCAATTAAATAACAAACTTATTTCCCCACATTCAGCAGCTTGGTCAATATAAACTTCTTAAATTTGTTCCCCCTGCAGACAGATACTCAGAGGGTCCTCAAACTCCCTTCAACCATGTCTTTACCACTTCCAGATCCTTATAACCTGCTTCCTTCGTGTGTCATGAATTGGAGACTGTTCTCTTAAAAAAAATCCAAAAATATGAAGGCCTAGAGAAAAGCATAAGTGATGGTGTGAAGTTCTGACGGGGAAGAAGGCACCTGCCCTCTGGAGATCAGAGTCTTTCCCATCTAAAACCAAGAAGCCAAGTGGTACACTAAGGAATTTCCACAAACCACTGTTGTGTGATCTCAGTGACACCCAAGGGTCCATCCTCATTAAAGGCTTAGTCTAGAGGGTGATGATATAGGGAGGTGGGACCTTATGGGAGATCTTTAGGTCATTCCTCAGAAGGCAGTTCTCACGGGACTCCTTGGTAGTTGCTATAAATCCTTTGGTCGAGTGTGGTAGTGCACACTTGTAATCCTAGCATTGGGCAGGCTGAAACAGGAGGATCATGGAAAGAGGCCAGCCTCAGATACTTAGTGAGGCCCTTTGCAACTCAGTGAGACCTTGTTTGAAAAATAAAGAATAAAAACTAGGGCTTGGGGTATAGCTTGGAGGTAGAATGCCCCTGGGTTCCATCTCCAGCACCACACATAACACACACACACACACACACACACACACACACACACACACTACTCTGTCTGGCCCTGTCCTGCCCTCTCTCCTCTCTTGGTTTTAGATATAATCACTTGCATTTCTCTACAAACTCCCACCATGATGTGTCAACTCTCTGCTGCCCTCACCAGAGGAGACCAACAAGGCTGCCAGACCTTGACTTTGAGCCTTCAAACCTGTGTGATAAGTAAACTTTTTCTCTTTATAAGGTTAGCTGCCTCCAGTATTTCATTATAGAAATGAAAAGCTGACTAATATACTCAGTAATATGCTAGAGAACATGCCATCATCAAGAGTTCTCTGTGTTGAGCTACAGGAAGACATTTTATTCTGTAGAGACAGACATGGTGTGAATACCTCAAGAATTCTGTTTTTCTTTTCTATTTTAGTGGGATTGGGGAGGTCATGAGGTAGATCTTTAATTTTTAATTTTCATGGAGCTGAGTAGTTTCTAGGCATCTTTGAGTCTTTGTAATTTATTTCTATGTTTATGTAGTGCATGGAAGCTGTCAACTTAGTAACAGATAATATATCTTACTCAAACCTTATTAGGAAATAATTTTATTTGTACTGTTTCTTGATTGAGTATAGTTTTTCCCAGTAGGAAGTTTGCTAGTTGGCAGCTAGGGATTTTGCTTTACTCTTTATTTTAGTCCTTCCTTTATCCACTGTTAGATGTGTCAAAGGCTAGAGAGACTTTAGGCTAAATGTTTAATGTTCATCTGCTGGCATGACAAAGAACCCACTGGTTAATCAGCATCACTATAGATATCATATAATAATTATATGCTTTATTCTCCAATATTCAGAATACAGAATGAAAAAAAAAGTATTCCTGAAGATGTGCAACCATGTATTTGCAGCTACAAAAGCTGCTTCTAGGGTTTGAATTGAAAATTTTTAAAATTTTTGTATCAGTGCATTGTATTTATATATCATAATGGGATAAAATTCTTGTGTTGACATACATGCACTCATCACCCAGTTAGCCCCTATCCAATCCCCACCCCATTCCCTCCCACCCCTCCTTCCCATGCTTGGCTTAGTGGTTGATATCGATATGTTTGTTGAAGTACATCATTTGCTTTATACAGTTTTCTTCTCCCCCCCTCCCCACCATTCCCTCAATTAGGTTGCTTTATTTGCTCCTCTGTACGATCTCCTTTTTCATCTAGAATTCCTCCTATGACCCATTTCTCCTTAGCTTTCACATATTAGGTAAAGCATCTGATTTCTTATTTTTTGTGACTGACTAATCTCGCTTAGCATAATGTCCTCCAGGTCCATCCATTTCCTGAAAAGGATGCAATTGTGTTTTCTTATGGTTGAGTAAAATTCCATAGTGTACATATCCCACAGTTTTGTAATCTATTCATCTATTGATGGGTATCTTGACTGGTTCCATAGTTTGGCTATGGTGAATTGTGCAGCTATGAACATAGATATGCATGCATTAGTTTGGTAGTTTGGTTTCCTTTCTTTTGGGTAGATACCCAGAAGTGGTATTCCTGGATCAAATGGTAAATTTGTTCCTATTCTTCTGAGGATCCTCCTCCATACTGTTTTCTAAAGTGGTTGCACTAATTTGCAGTCCCACCAACGATGTCTTAGAGTTCCCACTTCTCCACATCCTCTCCAGCATTTGTTGTTGTTTGTGTTTTGAATGATTGCCATTATAGTTGGAGTTAGGTGAAATTTCAGGGTAGTTTTTATTTGCATCTCTCTGATTGCCAATGATGTTGAGCATTTTTTTCATGCATTTATTGACCATTTGAATTTCTTCTTTCATAAAGTGTCTATTTAGTTTGCTTGCCCATATTTTGATTGGATTATTTGTTTTTTTAGTGTTGAGTTTCTTGAGTTTTCTGTATATTCTAGGTATTAGTCCTCTATCGGAGGAGTAGGTGGCAAAAAATATTCTCCCATTCTATTGGCTCTCGATTGTTCTTGACAGTTTCCTTTGCTGAACAGAAGCTTTTCAGTTTCATGCAATCCTGCATATTGATTTGCCTTTTAGTTTCTTGTGCCTTTGGGGTCTTTTTGAGGAAGTTTTTATCTGTGTCTATGAGTTGAAGTGTTGGACTTATGCTCTCTTCAAGGAGCCTTAAGGTCTCTGGTCTAATTTCCAAGTCTTTGATCCATCCTGAATTGACTCTTGTGCAGGGTGAGAAAGTGGGATTTATTTCCAATTTTCTGCATGTGGTTATCCAATTTTGCCAACACCATTTGTTGAACAGACTCTCTTTTCTTCCAGTGTATCTTTTTTGGCCCCGTTGTCAAAAATCAATTGGCTGTGTGTGGATTTGTTTCTGAGTCTTCTATTCTGCTCCATTGGTCTATGTATCTGTTTTTGTGCCAGTACCATGCTGATTTTATTACATTGGCTTTGTAGTATAGTATAAAGTCAGGTACTGTGACTCCTCCTGCATAGTTTTTGTTGCTGAGAACTACTTTGTCTATTCTGGGTTTTTGTTGCTCCAAATGAATTTAAGGACTGATTTTTCTATGTCTGTAAGGAATGATCTCGGTAATTTAATGGGTATTGCGTTGAATCTGTAGACCAATTTTGGAATTATAGCCATTTTGATGATATTTATTCTGCCTATCCATGAGCATGGAAGATCTTTCCATCTTCTAAGATCTTCTTCGATTTCTTTTTTTAGTGTTTTATAATTTTCTTTCTAGAGGTCTTTTACCTCCTTGGTTAAGTTTATTCCCAAGTATTTTTTTTGTGGAAAATCCTGAGTGGAAGTGTTTTCTGAATTACTTTTTCAGTGGATTTATGGTTGGTGTATAGAAAAGCTTCTGATTTTTTAAGATTGATTTTGCATCCAGACACTGCTGAATTTGTTGATCAGTTCCATAAGTCTTTTGGTTGAGTTTGTTGGGTCTTCTAAGTATAGTATCATGTCATCTGCAAATTGTGAAAGTTTGAGTTCTTCTTTTCCTATTTGTACTCCTTTGATTTCCTTTTCTTGCCTTATTGCTCTAAGAGATTAACTACAAAGAAGAAACAAGTAATACACGCCAGAACCAGAGAAACAAGAATTTCCATTCAGCAGACAACTAAGCTAAGAATAACAAACAGTATCTTAAAAAGAAGTGAATTGAAAGTTTGAAAAGAATATTTGTCAAGTTTCATTGGCTGTCTTGGAAAGGGTTAGAAGGCTGATGGTTTGGCAGGGGTATGAAGTTTTAGAGGAATGGGATTTGAACAGTGATGTGCTTAAGTCCACAGTAAAAAAAAAAAAAAGTCCCAGGAGAAAAGTACAGATAAGGGATGCCTGGAGAGACCTTTGTAGCAGGGACTGAGGAAGAAGGAGAAACAGTAATCCAGAGTAGATTCCCTTTGAGTTCAGGGAGATTAAGCTAAGAAAGGCAAAAAGGAGTTGCATTTATCTTATTGGAGTAAATATGGCCCCAGTAGGATCATGCTTTTCAAGTACATGTGGAATTATCTCATAATAAAATTCTCTTATTGTGAAATGTCAGGGATGATATACAAGACAAATAGACCTTATCAAATTTATTCATGGATATATATATACATATTCTCCAAGGAGGTAGACCAGATGGCCTCTGAGCAGCTTTCAACAATACATTCTTTTTAAAAACAACCTGGTCTAGGCAAGTAAAAGTAAAAGGTGTTTTTTTAATAAAGGAAAATCTCAATGTCATTCTTTCCATGGTATTATCATGAAGTTATTAGAATTTTTAGCTTAAGATTGTCTTCAGAAGAAAAAAGATCTATAGTCTAGGGCTCAAATGAAAGTGGCCTTGGCTTCTGGCCACCTTCAGAAAAGTAGGGGGTGGAATGATGGGCTGTGAGTAAGGTGAATGTCTCCCCAGCATCTCCACATATCAGAGGCATTGACATTTTGGCCACAGTATTAGTCCTTTTCTGTGTCTGATATTTCTTGTGGGTTGGTTTTCTCTTGAAAGACTTGAGTCCTGGAATCAGCATCCCTGTGTCCTATCATCAAGAAGAAAGAAAGGAAGAGGAAAGGAAGGTTGATTGTTGGTTAGGAACTTACACAGCAAGAAAAGGAACTCTGATGGGAAGCCCTTCTCAGGATGGAGAAGAATCTGGCCGGAGCAGGTCTTGGCTATTAGAACTTTTTGGTGACTGGACCTGGTACACTAAGCTTACAGGATCTGTACCAATCATTTCCCCTGTCTGCTTCATTGTCTTCTATCACTGTGTGAAATCAATGTTCACCTAGCTCTGCTCCAAAAGTAAAAATGGAATCATTCTTGGTGGGTGGCTGATCCTAACCACGAATCCAGTGCAAACAGGATTTGCTTCTCAGGTGCACAGGGCCAGATGCTTGCAGCCCCGTGCCCTGGGAGGACACAGCCACACACCTTACAAATTTCTATCGAATCCTGGTGTCATTTCTTGCAAGTGTCCTTCCTTCTTTCTTCTTCCTACTTACCGACTGACAGTGTACATGAGGAGGGAGGAGGTGAGGAGATATTCATCATCTGTGGCCATCTCCACAGACACCCTCCTTGTCCAGAAGTGAATGTGGAAGCATACTATGTTGCACATGGTTGCTTTTAGACATAATTTTCTCCACTGGGAGGAATCCAGGGTCCTGAGGTGTACTGAGCCCTATCCGCATTGATTATCTCTGGGACACCCTTTAGAAAGGCAAAATCCTCAGCTATACTGAAATCGACTGCATCAGAATCTACATTTTAAAAAATCAGGTTTTCTAAAATCCTCATTTTAACAAGCTTAAGAGGCACATACAGACTTTTGAGGAATATTGTTCTGTGACAGTGGCAAATTAAAATAACCAGGAAGCTAAAAAGAACCCATGTTAAATCCCTGCCCTCAGAGATGTGGATATAATTGGTCTGGAGTAGGCTTGAAAATAGTATATTAAAATTCCTTTAATGTTTCTATGGTGTGAAGCCGAGGTCAAGAACTACTGTTAAAGACATAACTGGTTCATTTAAAGGTTTCAGACTACTGGGTATGGTGGCACATGCCTGTAATCCTAGTACTTGGGAGGCTGAGACAGGAAGATCACAGGTTTGAGGCTAGCCTCAGCAATAATAGTGAGGTCCTCAGCAGCTTAGTGAGATCTTGTTTCAAAATAAAAAAATAAAAATTGCTGGGTATGTAGCTCAGAGGTAGAATGTCCCCGGGTTCGATTCCCCAGTATGAAATGCATACATACATACATACATACATACATACATAGGTAAGACTTACATTTCATCTGTTATCCTTGACTCCCCAGTGTTTACCTGGTGGCTTCCAACCAGGCCACATGTCTCAGGATTTCTGAAACAGGGATTCCAATGCATTCTATTCTCAATTAGCATGACTATTTCACCATGAGTTCTTGAGACCTGTCCCATCTCTGTCCATTTGCATTTTGTTAGGTGACTTTTGCTTTTAATTGCCTTTAACTGGGAAAGTGGTAATTTGTGCATAAACAAGGAGAGGATGAGAACATATACACAGAGAAGAAAGGTGGTGATTTTTGCCAGGGGAGAATGAGATGAACAGCAATGATGACTAGCTCTGTAGTGCAAAGTTCTACTCTAGGCACCTGATATTAGGGGGCCACTTAAGGCCTTTCATGATCCTTAGAAGGGTATGACTATGGTCTCTATTATAAAGAGAGAAAACTGGAACTCTGAGAGCTTAAGTGTTGTACCTAGTTTCACAGTGACAGGGCTAACAATGGAACCTTGGCAGCCCAGTACTAGAACTTTTTTTCTAATCTTACTTCCTCCAATTACCCACTGAAGCTCTCCTTTGAATTTCTGCTGTCATCCAAGGGAGCTCAGACCACCGAAGGATGAGAGAAGAAAATGTTTTCTTGAATTTGGACCAAATGGCTGGACACCTGTATGTTTCTATAAATCTAGAGGATCTGGAAAGGAACTCGCAGTTAGTAGAACCAATCGATTGGCCAAACCTAAACAATCCAGGTCACAGTAAGGACACTGGCATAGCAGGCATAAACCAGAACATCCTAGACGAAATAGGCTGTGGTCACCTTGTGAAGAAGTCAGCCCAGGACAGAAGAATTGAGGTGCAGTGTCTCAGGTTTCAAGATTGGTTTGTGGCTAGATGACTAATGTATCCTGGATTTTTTTATCCCTCTTTCTATGGTCTTCCCCTGCCTGTATATTGCCTCCCCTAACATGTATCTCTTCTTCAGCAACTCTCCAAGAAGCAAAACATGTCATCACCCTCTAGGGTAATGGATCTAAGGGACAGGAGCCTGTGGAGGGCTGAAGCTACATCAGCATGGAAGGAAAATAAGCAAATTACTGAGACTGGTGAAGCAAGAAGGTGAGCAAACATCAAGCCAGAGAAAGGGTCACAGAGTCCTTCATGTGTCATTCTAAGGACTTAGACTTTATTTTGTGAATTGGAGAAGACCTCAACATGTTGTAGAAGGGAACTGGAGAAATGGGTTCATGTAGATTCTTCTGTTTAGTTTTTAGTAATTTAAAATCATTCACCTCCATTGAATTTTTAGGGATACAGTTTCTCTTTTAAGTCATTAAACTATTTGTTATTGTGATCCTACTGTGATGTTATACAGAATCATATTTTTTCATGCTCTTTTTAAGAAGTTAAAAAGAGAGAGGAAAGAGACATACAGTCCCTTACAATAGTCTCTATCACCCACATGAACATTTGCTTTTGCATAATGTAAATGAGGGTCCATATCTTGATGCAGCCTTGTTTGCTCATTGGGATCTAATTGTAGTGAAAAATTGGATATGGTACTTAAACAATGAAGCTTATTAAGAAGAGCATTGTGATGAAAATAGTGATTTCAAGAATAATAAATAGTGGAAATTATATTAATTCAATACATGTTTAAAATTCACTGTAGAGTAACAATTTAAAAATTAATCATTACTGAATTCAATACAATTGATTTAAAAAGTGATTGTTCTCAAAGCTTTAAGTAATCACTTTTTTTTCCTACACTTCTGTCTGCCAAATTTCAAATACATCATTTTTTTTTTTTTTTTAGCATAGATTTGGGAAAGGCATCAGAAACTTTTACTCAGAATTTCAACAGACCCCCAAATAGATATCAGAGCATCTGAAATGTCCACATTTTTTTTTCTGGATAATATCCTGTGATTTGAAATCCAGATTGGGGGAATAATTCTTAGTATTTCATTTTTTAAGTATTCACTTTCCCAGAAAATGTTGCCTTGGAGAATTTTTTAATCAAGTTTTCCAAGAGTAGAAAATGTGACAAACTCAAGTTGTATGTTTATTTTTCCAGCATCTCATCCTCCCCTCAGAAACACACATTCTTGTGCTGAGTCTTCTTTAACTGTGGAATTTTTTTATACATGGGCTTATTTGTTGGGGGGGGGTACTGGAGATGGAACCTAGGGCATTCTACTTCTGAGCTATACCTCCAGCCCTATTTTATTCTTTTAAAACAAGTTCTCACTAAGTTGCCGAGTACGAACTTGCCATCCTCCTGTCTCAGACTCTCAAGTACTGGGATTACAAATGTGCACCACCATGCCTAGAGAAGATGCCATCTTTATTTGGATAGAACGGAATGGCATGTACGTGAGCTCTGTGTGTGGAGAGACATCAGATGACTCTCTGCCTCCTTTCTATTCAAAATCAAGGTAAAGTCCCTGCACATTTTGTTGAATAGGAAAATAATAGATATTTTGCAACCTGACTTTCTAGTACTTGTAGTTACATTTCCGACAAAAAATATTTTCTGGGGATGAGATGAGGAGAGGCGAGGCCGAGAGAAGAATAAAATCTTACCTTTTAAAATCAATTAAAAGCTGGTGTGGTGGCGCACGCTTGTAATCCCCGCGCTTGGGAGGCAGAAACAGGAGGATCGCGCAGGTTCGAGGCCAGCCGTGCTGGCTTAAGAGACCCTGTTTCCAAATTTAAAAAGTATAAAAATAAGTCTGGGAGTGTAGCCCAGAGGTAGAAGGGTTTCCAGGAACCCCAGTACCACCAAAAAAATAAATAAAATAAAATAAATTAAAAATTAGTCCTTTCTTATGAAGAAGCAACATGGTTTTACTTACCTATAATAAGAAAGCTTAGCTTACCAGCATATCCACATTGCCCAAGAGCCTGTCTACATGAGAATTCCAGCACAGGATGTGATTTGCTCTGGAGAATGGTTTAAGCTTGAGAAGTAACCCAACAGAAGGGGGTTGGGAGCTCATCTTGGTATGTGCTGCTTAGATGGGAAGGACTAAGAGGGTCATCTGGACTCATTTTCTTCTAAAGAAAAATCCTGACATTTTAACAGCTATGTTCCTCAAGTCCATGATATCATTGTTGTTGTTGTTGTTGTTGTTGTTGTTGTTGTTGATGATGCTATGAGTCCTGAATTTTCTAAACAAGATTAAGCTTTCAAATAGAGTGATGTTTTTGTTTGTTTGTGTGGGGATTTTTGTTTTGTTTTGGGTCCTGGGGATTGAACCTTGAAGGATTCTACCTCTGAGCTACACTCCAGTCCTGTTTTATTGTATTTTGAAACAGGGTTTTGTTAAGTTGTCGAGGGCCTTGCTAAAATGCTGAAGCTGGCCTTGAACCTGCAATCCTTCTTTCTCAGCCTCTCAAGTACTAGTATTACAGATGTGTGCCACTACACCTGGGGAGATGTAGTTTTAGGAGGAGAGAAGATAATTTGATGGTGCCTTTGGAAGAATACCAACTTGCCTCAGGCTTTTCCTTGGCTACTTTAGTAAAACCCGAGTCTTTTGCACAAAGGCATTAAATACGTAGCTCTGAATTCGTTTTTTCTTTAATTTCCAGGAAAAGCAGAGAAAGGATAGGAAAAAAGCATCTTTGTAGTAAAAGAGAAGTATACTGACTCCATTTCCAGTAGTTGAGCTTCTCCCCAAGCAGGTAAATGCTGGCACTCAAGACATAGCTGAGAAAGAAGAAGGCCACGAGACCCATAGGGTTGAGTGTTGCAAAAATGGGATACACCCACTTTCCTGTCTCAGAGTAGATCCACAGGACCCTGCAAAAGAACAAGTCCCAGTGGTTAGGAGAGCTGAGACAAAGTGAGACACTTTCTCCTCAGGAGCAGTGAGGCGTGGGAGCCTGGGCAGTTGAAAAGTAGCCAGGAGGAATGTTCATTGACAGCTAAAGTATTCCCACAAATTACAGAAGTGAGTTTTTTTCTGGTCAACTTGTTTGACTTAATGAGATATCTAGCCAGGTGTGGTGGTGCGTGTTTGTAATCCCAGCATTTGGGAGGCTGAGATAGGAGGCTAGCAGCTGGTGGACAGCCTCACCTACTCAGTGAGGCCCTTTGCAATTTAGTGAGACCCTGTTTCAAAATAAAGAATAAAAAATAGGGCTGGGTTTGCAGCTTGAAGGTAGAATGTCCCTGGGTTCCATTCCCAGTACCACAAAATAATAATTACAACAACAATAATAATAATGATAATACATCTAGTTTTGCAGCGTGGGTGGGGACATTTCCCCTAATCCATTAAAATTAAATGTTGATGAAAGAAAATGGAAAACAGATATCTCATCATTTGATAAGAAGAATACTTAAGTACATAAATATATGATTCCTCTCCTGGAGATGCATGGCTTGCTGAGATATGGGATCTGCCAAAATGGCATCCATATGTGGGCATTCACCCAAAGAAAAGAGGGTTTGGGTGTAGCTTTCTGTGAGCTCTCCAAGTTCTTTTGGGATAGGATGGGAAGAGGTGGCCCTTGTAACTATTACTGTTCTAGTACAGTGTGCCTGGGATTTAATTTGTTGGCACTGACTTCAGCTCATGGATAGAGTGTTATATAGGAATAGGTGGATCTACAGGAAGGCCCAGATTTTGCTCATGTGAGGATAGAATGGAAGTCATTTCTATGAGCCAAGAGGAGGGAAAGAAATGCTAGGAGTGAAGCGCTGATATCTAAGTGAAACCAAAAACATGTGATTTGCTGGAAAGCAACTATACTGGAAGATGCCAAAGTCTGCAATAACTTAAAAATCATATATGGAGAAGATGTCGCATCAGCTACTGTTGAACGGGGTCTAGGGGAGGGTGGTGATAACGGTGGAGAGAATTAATGAAGGAAACACTTCCACTGACGTTAGGTACATATGTGAAATTACCAATACCAATCTTGGTATCATGTTTGGGGAAGGGAAGAGAATTGGGAGGAAGCAGAAAGAAGCTTACCAAGTGCTGTGTGCATGTATGTCCTTATCATTCTGAACTACGCTATGATGTGAGACTACAATACACATATATATGTATATGTGTGTATATATATATATATATATATATATATATATATATATATATATATTAAAATACATGCACACACAAAAAGAGTACAGAATATGGACCAAGCTTCTGTGACTCAAACCCTACCTTTGCCACCTATTAGCTATATTGCCTTCAGCAATTTTTTTTTTTTTTGTACTGGGGACTGAACTCAGGACATTTTACCCCCAGCCCTTTTTAATTTTTAATTTACTTACATAATTTTGCAGTCCTGAGGCTTGAACTCAGGGGCATTCTATCTCTGAGCTCTACCCCCAGCTCTACTTTTTTATGTTGAAACAGGGTCTCAGTAAGTTGCTGAGGGCTCACTAAATTGCTGTAGCTAGCCTTGAATCTGTGATTCCCCTGTCTCAGCCTCCCGAGTACTGGGATTACAGGCATGCACCACCATGTTCGGCACGTTCAGTAATTTATTCGATCTTTCTGCTGAAAAGTAGGGATCCAAAGAGCATACACCTTATAAGGCTGTTGTAAGCATTAAGGGAGTTAACACATTAATTGGATGGGTATGCTCTATATAAGCTCCATAGACCAGTGTTGGTACATAATAATCATTGAACAAGCAGTCTAGAGCTCCTGTTTCTGTAGAGGGATGACACAGTAGGAGTCTTTTTGACAACTTACTCTTTGAGTCTGGTATCTCTTATAACATTAAGATAAGCTAGGCTATGCTTTAAAAACAACATTCAGGTATAGATATACCAGGTTGTCAAAGGAATTCAGACAGAAAAATAAAGTTGTGTGCTTAAACTTTCAGAATCCCAAGTGTGATTTTGTCATTTCAAATTCTTTGAGTTTGTTAAATATCTTGTAAAAGAGGCAATGGCTGGTGCTCAGGTCCTAGGGTGGGGCAGAAAGGCTAACTGGGGTATAAAATTCAAAGGGTCATCTTTATGCATCAGCAGACACAATCAACATTGTATAAAGGCTATAAATGCAATGTAAACATATTTGCAAACTATATTTAATAAGGGGTTAATAGAATACATAAATAACTCACATAACTCAACAACAAAACTCATTTAAACAACTCAATTGAAAATGGACGAAGGACTTGAATAGATTCTGCTGAGAAGATACACAAATGGCCAACAAATACATCAAAAGATGCTCAATAACACTGGTAAAAACTGCAATGAGATACCACCTCACTTTCATGCATTAAGATAGCCGCGATTTTGCGGGTCGTGGTGGTGCACGCTTGTAATCCCCGCGCTTGGGAGGCAGAGACAGGAGGATCGCGCAGGTTCAAAGCCAGCTGCGCTGGCTTAAGAGACCCTGTTTCCAAATAAAATAAAAAGTATAAAAATAGGTCTGAGAGTGTAGCCCGGAGGTAGAAGGGTTTCCAGGAACCCCAGTACCACCAAAAAAAAAAAAAAGATAGCCACTATTTTAAAAATCCAAATAAACATTAAGGATGTGGAGAAATTTTAATCCTTGTGCAACATTGTTATGTGAAATGGTACATATGCTATGGGAAACTGTTTCCTGTTTCTTTTTTCTCTCTTTTTCTTTTTTTCTCTGTCTTCCTCTCTGTCTGTCTCTGTCTCTCTGTCTCTCTGTCTCTGTCTCTCTCTCTCTCTCTTTCTCTTCTTTCTTGACTGGAAATTGAACACAGGCCCTTGCACTGCTAAGCAATTGCTTTACCACTAGGCTACATCCCTAGCCCTTATACATGTATTTTCATAGCAGCATTATCCACAGTAGCCCCAAAGTGGAAACACCTCAAGTGTCCACTGATGGAGAAACGAATTTAAAAAATGTGTCATATGTGTACATAATGAAGAAGAAAACATCAAATGTATGGTACAGGGTGAGTCTTGAGGATATTATGCTACAAGCCAATCACAGAAGGACAAGTATTGTGCAATTTCACTTATATGGGGAAATAGCAGTGTCCACAGTGTGGAAAGTGTTGTTAAAGAGCTTCAGAGTTTCATTTTGGCAAGAAGAAAACTTCTAGGGCTGGATGTGGTGACAGTTGATCAGCAATGAATGTGTACTTAATGCCACTGGACTATACACTTAAAATAGTTAAAATGGTACATTTTATGCTATGTGTATTTTATCACAAAAAGAAAATTGAAGCCAGCATCAGTCTTAGGACCGTGCGAGTATCGATGAGACTCTCGCTCCTTCATGCTGGTCCTCTTGCTCTCACTCTGTTCTCCCAAACTGATGAGATGCCCCCCCCCCACTGGTAATGAGGCTACTATAACACAAATAATTATTGTTATTTCTAATATTGGAATCCTTTAAGATGTGCACCCCAGAGGTGTATCCTACAAGGATATCCCGCAGTGCTGTGTGCCTGCATGGCTGCTCCTCATGACAGAGCAGAGAGGGTTCAAAGGACAGAAAATAAATATCCCCCAGTAGATAGGACCAGGATTCAGGGCCATCCGGGAGATCTAAATATACTCCAAACAGGTCATATTCATGACTTCACTTTGTTTACTTGAAATTAGGGCCTCCTAACTCCCATGCACGTTTATAGAAGATAGTCTACAAATAAGGACACCTTCCCCATAGGCATGGTAAGTTTCTATTTACTTCATTTTCTGTTTCCTTCAGCATAAAGCTTCCGAAGGAATGTTCTGGAGGTATGTTAATGAACTGCGCATTTTCAGAGAGAGTGCCAAGAAAGTTATAGGTGTGATAGCTGACCACGGCAAAAGTCAGGAAAACACAAAGAGTAAGAGGAGAGAGTATAGTAATTTAATGATGGGCACTCATCAGAGAGCAAAGGGAAGAAAGGAAAGAAGGAAGGAAGGAAGGAAGGAAGAAAGGAAGGAAGGAAGGAAGGAAGGAAAAGATGGAGGGAGGGAGGAAAACAGAAGGAAGGGGGAAGAAGGAAACCACGTTCACAGGTTCTCCAATCTTGTTTTCACGTTGAATCCCATAAAATTATATCTCTATGTTTCTCCAGTGCGCACACTTTATGATCTCGGTCCAGGCCCCGCATCGCATCTGTGATTCTATCCTGGGCTTTCTTGTTCCCGTCTCCACTTTTCACACTGCAATCCACCAGAATTTCAGCCATCCTAAGGAGGGTGCTACCTCTTCACAGCACTTCCAGTTCCCAGTGCATCTCCTCTGCATCAGGACAGTCTCCAGACTCCTAACCTGCCTGGCTGCCTGCCCACAGTCCACCCATTCTTCACCCCCTTCTGTGTTTTGAATGAACCAAGCTGTGCAGTGTCTGCGCCTTCACCCCTGTGGTTATTTCCACTTGGAACACCTTTGAGCTGTTTCCAGGCACAAACTTCTCCTTGTTCCACGCCTGGCTGAATCTTACCCACGTCTCAAGTCTCAGATGAAAAGTTTATTTCTCTAGAAAATATCTGGAGATCTCCCAGAGAGCCTTAACCCAACCTCTACTGAGTGAGGGGTTCTTACGCCCTGTGCACACTGCCCTGAAGCTTACCCTTGTTGCTATGTGATAGCTCTCCTCGCCAGCCTGGAAATTCTGCAAGGACAGGGATGGTATTTGCCGTATACACCAGCTTCCCAAGTTCCCAGGACAAAGCCAGTTCTATTTCTAAGTAAATGGCTGCTTGGGTGGTTCTGCAAGGATGCATGGCTCTCTTCAAATGCTGTTCATTGCAGTTACTGTAGGCAGCTTCCAGCTGCCTAAACCACTAGCCTTTGAAGTTGGGAAGTAGATTTCACCCACTAACCTTCCAAGTTTGGTTTCACCTGATGCTCACTTTATTAATACTTTGAAGAGGCCAATATGCTGCCCCTCCATTCATATCCAAGAATAATGCTACATGTCCTTGATTGAGCTGCCTGTTGTGGGAATCTATGGGTGATAGGCTGGGTAGACACCAAATGTTAGCCAAAAGTGAATCTTTTAGAGTCTCCTCACTCTAGATTTCATGGCATCAATCTGGTGGTCATGAAATTCAGATCTCTGTGTTATCACTAAGGAAATAGTGGCAGTCTGTGGTTTGAGATAAGTTGATAAGGAAGTTTTGTGGGCTTTTAGCACATAACACTTGAAGTGTTAATCTTCATGTCAGATCTTTCTAATCCAGCAGAATAAATCACATAAAAGGAGCAAAGATACTGTAGTTTGAATATGATTTATATTCTCCAACTCACATAGGAGTTTAATCACCAAAGTCTTTTGTTGGTAGAATTAAGTTTTCACTGTCTTGAGTGGCAACTTAATCTGATATGGTGTTTAGAGGTGGGCCTTTGTGAAGTGATTATACTAGATTGGGTGGTTATAGGCAGAGCCCCCACAGTTGATCTTGGCGGGTTTATAAAAGAGGAAGAGAGCACATGGAAACGGGTACACATACACTTCTGCCAGAAGCAATGCAGCCAAGGGGACCCTTTGTCTAACCCTCTGT
Source organism: Muscardinus avellanarius (assembly GCF_963383645.1). Classification (NCBI taxonomy): domain Eukaryota; kingdom Metazoa; phylum Chordata; class Mammalia; order Rodentia; family Gliridae; genus Muscardinus; species Muscardinus avellanarius. The sequence goes on from NC_137800.1 coordinate 69,670,205, forward strand.
GTGTTGTTTAGAAGTCCAGCCTCCAACACTGTGAACTAAGTAAACCTTTTTTTGTGTGTGAAATAGCCTGCCGTGGCTTTGTGTTATAGTTTTGGAAAGCTACTACAGAAGAGAAACTTTGAAACCAGAGCATCAGACAAAATGTTTGCTTGAATGTTGATAATATCAACGACAATGAGAGATGTTGGGGTGGCCATCACAGCATGGAAATGTAAAACTATGTCCCCCACCTAATGCATCCTCTTCCTGTATGAAGTTTCCTCCTCCCTAAAAGAGTGTGAGATTCTTGTCCAGCTCCGGTTTTCTAACACCTGATACTTTTCTGCCACTCAGCTGCCTCTTGCCCCATCCTGTCCTGAGGACACCCTCCCCCAGCATCTGCTTCCTGCTTCTCTCCTCTGTCTATTTCCCCTCTCCCCAGAAATCTCATGCCGCCACGAGGGTTCAACTACCTGGCCTGTCTGGTATACATTTTCTCTGGGCAGGTTTTTCTTATCCTTGGCTGAAAATAATTGGCTTGGGGGCTTTAAATTTTTCAATGCCAAGGACATATCCTGAACCAGTTAAACCAGCATATATATTTCCGTTCTCTCTCTCTCTCTCTCTCTCTCTCTCTCTCTCTCTCTCTCTCTCTCGTCTATCCACAAATCTGTTACTTCACCTGTGCATGTCAGGTGTTTCGGTGTTTCTCTTATTTCTGATTGTGCAGTTGTTACTTTCTTCAGGCAGTTATCATTTTCATTTATGATACAGGCACTGCGGTTAGACAAAAACCGAGGTTTGGCCAGGAAGGATACCGTCTTCCTTTTTGAGTTCTCCGCCCCTTTCCCTATTCAATTTGCATCTCAGCTGGGCTGGACCCCAAATGTTGATAAAAAAAATTCATTATGTGACCTGAGAATGGTGGTGCATGATGCCTGTAATCCTAGTACTTGGGAGGCTAAGACTAAAGAATCGTGAGTTAAGACCAGCTTCAGCAATTTAGCTAGACCCTCAGGAACCTAGCTTGGAAGTAGAATGCTCCTGTTTTCAATCCCCAGTAAAACACACACACGCGCGCGCACGCGCTCACACACACACACACACACACACACACACACACACTTTGTGACATCCTTGTATTTATTTTCATGTATTAATTTATATAAGAGCTAAGGAATCCTGTGGAAAATTAGGCTGGGATTTCAATCTTCACTAAAATTCAAGGTTATAAAACTGTGGTTGACCTTGATGGTTCTAGATGAAGGTCATATTTTAGGAAAAGATTAACTATATTTGGAAGTTAGTTCACTACAATGCATTAAGGAAAGAGGGAGGGAATCATTGATGTGGAGTCTGACATGGTAGCTGGTCTAAACTCAGGCCAGCCTTTGACATTTTAATGTATCTTTGCGAAGATACATAAGGGTCTTTATGTATGTGGGGCATGAATTTAAGGATTAATACACTTGAGGGCCCAGGAAGCTTTGCTGGGAGACCTCACCCGAGTGAGTGTAGTAGAGAAGAATCCTCTGCTCCACAGGAGTTGCTGCTAGAAAGTGACTTTACAAATGTCTCCACCAGGGCAGGTTCTAGCTGCCTATCTGTGGGATGCTTGCTCTTGGCATGAAATACCTTGCAAACCAGAAGACATGCCTGCTCATCAGCAGGTGTCTGGCCTACAAAGAGCAGGGGGATGGTGTCCACCTTGCAGGCTGTCATGGCCAGTAAAATGCTCTTTTCCACTATCAGAGGGGCAACTAAGTCATGACAATGTTGGCATCCTCAACAGCGGGAGTGGCCTGCTAAACCATTAATATAGGGCACACTAAACTGCTGAGACTGGTCTCAAATCTGTGATCCTCCAGTGTCAGCCTTCTAAGTACTGGGATTCTAGGCATGTGCCACCACACCCAACTAAGATGAATGTGTGTGTGTGTGTGTGTGTGTGTGTGTGTGTGTGTGTGAGAGAGAGAGAGAGAGAGAGAGAGAGAGAGAGAGAGACAGACAGACAGACAGACAGACAGACAGACACTGGAGATTAAAACCCTGGGGCATTCTGCCTCTGAGTTATATTCCTATCCTTATTTTTTATTCTTTATTTTGAAACAGGGTCTTGCTAAGTTGCTGAGGGTCTGACTAATTTGCTGAGGCTGGTCTGGAACCTTTTGTGTCAGCCTCCCCAAGTATTGGGATTGTGGATATATGCTGCTGTGCCTGGCTAACATTGAATTTCTTGTGTGTGTGTGTGTGTGTGTGTGTGTGTGTGTGTGTGGTACTGGGAATAGAAGCCAGGGGCATTCTACCTCCAAGCTACACTCCCAGCCCTATTTTTTATTCTTTATTTTGAAACAGGCTTTCACTGAGTTGCAAAGGGCCTTGCTAAGTAGTAGCTGAGGCTGTTTTCAAACTGCAATCCTCCTGTCTCAACCTCCCAAATGCTGGGATTATAAGCGTGCGCCACCGTGCCCGGCTTCTAAGATTGACTTTTTAAAGCAGAATCCTCTGGCCAAGTTATTACTGCTTCACACTCTTATCCCTACCTTGCAGAAACAAACAACAGTAACAACACCCTCTCCCTTTGTCTATACAGATGGTTCATGACTTAAAATGATTGACTTTATGATGATAGGAAAGTGGAATATATTCAGTAGAAACCACACTTAGAAGTTTGAATCTAGATATTTTTCCAGGACAGCGAGATGCGGTCCCATCCTCTCTGATGATGCTGGGCAGTGAGTGTGACCACAGCTCTTAGGCAGCCACACAATATTAAGAGGAAAGGAGCCACATTCTCCAGAGTGCTGTGATAGATAGATTAAATGATTTTAAATTACAAAATTCACACTTTCAATAATGGAAGGGTTCGTTGGGATGGAGCTCCATCATGAGTTAAAGAACACCTGCATATGTCTTCCTTCTTGCCTGCTTTTTTAAGCTTCTAGGAATGGGTGGTTCCAGGGGTATTTCCCATTAGTCTCTTTTGCTAAAGGTCCAGTTGAAGAAATTGTCTGACCATTGCTCTCACATGCTCTCAGCTCCCTTGACCTCAGAACTGTGCTCCTGTTGACAGCTTTCTCTTGTTGCGTCTCCAATACTGCTGGTCCTTCGGGACTTAGACCTAATGCATGCCTTCCGGGTGCCTTCCGAAGTGCTCGGCCAGATGCCTCCTCCTTCCTGTGTTATTGTGGCTCCTTGTATTATTTTTATGACACTTCATCATTTTCCAGCTTATGTTCTTATAATGTGTATGCATGGCTCATTTCCACTTATTAAGTATAAACCCCCTGTGGGCTGGAGCCTGGCCTGATATGACTTTGCTTTTCCCAGCAGGACCAGCCCTGTGTTAGGGGAAATATTTGTTCAATAAAGGAAGAAATAGAAGCCGGCAGAAGGAACATTTTTATCTTCCTGCTCTTCACCAATGCCTTCAAGAAAGCTAGGTGAGGTGTTTTGGGGTGAGAGGCTGCGGCGGGGGGTGGGGGCGGAAACAGGTTACCATATTATAGGTGACTAATGCTTTCCAAAGGAAATGAAAGATTTGCAGTCATTACTGCTTTGCAAAGCTTTATTTTCCCACTTAGGGGCCAGGCCTCCAGTTTTACAATCTGAAAAATAACAAAAAGTGAGCATCTCATAGCAGGCCATCCCCACGGTCTCGGTGGTTATTTTTAGGTCATTGTAACATGGTTTCGGCAGCGGTGAAATGCTTCTCTAGCTCAGAGCTGCTGCTGCTTTTCTGACTCATGTTTCTTTCTCACATTCTCTTTGGTCAGGGCCCACATTCTTTACCTCATCCTCGCTATGCCATTTCCCCATATGACTAGCCAAGTCAGCACACCTGACAGTGGACCCACAGTCGTGTACCCTGCAGCATCTTCGTGGATACCCAGAGTATGGAACTGATTGATGGCCACTGTGGTCACGAGGGCCCATGACCCCAGAATGATTTGAAAGGGAAGAGATGGCAGGCAGAAAAGTGTCTCAGGTCCCCCAGCCAGGGATTGGATGGAGACCATGAAGCATCCACCAACAGAACAGCACAAATGTCCTCACATAGTTGTGTTGGATCTGCTCTGGCAAAAATGGAACTGTATGGACCAAATGCAGATTTAGTACTTCTCTTTAGTGTTAACAAGGATGAAATCCCAAGTTATCACAGCTTTTCAGCATGGAAGACCACCCAGCCTCATGCCTGCTGGTGACAGGTCTCCATCCCCTCCCTTCACTGGCTCTGTTACCATCATGTTAGTGTCCCATCCAAGCACAGAGCTGCGAACAACAGCACCACAGAAATTTTAGGGTGCAGGGACTAGGCCAGCATCTTGAAGTGTCCACCCCTCCAGCCATGGGACAGTTTTGCACATGCTGGGAGCTGAACACAGACCTGGCCATGTGAGTATCATGGGGAGAGAGCAAGGTGTGAAATAGGAGCCCTTGGTTCACTTTGGCTCAAGTCCCAGCTGTGCTCCTCCTCCTCTGCCATATGACCTTGGATATGTTGTGTGACCCAGCAGCAGTCCAGTTTTCTCTTTGTGTGTGTGTGTGTGGTACTGAGGGTTGAACCCAGGGACATTCTACCTCTGAGCGACACCCCAGTTCTATTTTTTTTTTTGCAGTACCAGGGATGGAACCCAGGGGGCATTCTACCTCTGAGTGACACCCCTAGCCCTGTTTTCTATTCTTTATTTTGAAATAGGGTCTCACTGAATTGCAAAGGGCCTCACCAAGTAGATGAGGCTGGCTTCGAACCTGCGCAATCCTTCTGTCTCAGTTTTCCAAATGCTGGGATTACAAGCATGCGCCAACATGCCCAGCCCAGCCCTATTTTTTTATTCTTTATTTGGAAACAGGGTCTCACTAAGTTGCAGAGGCCTCAATAATTAGCTGATGCTGGCCATGAACCTGCGATCCTCCTGTCTCAGTCTCCCAAGTGCTAGGATTACAAGTATGTGCCACCATGTCCAGCTAGCACTCCATTTTTCTAATGCCAGCTGCTCCCTCACTCACCTCCCGCCAGTTTCATGCTACCTGATTTTATCAGTGGGTTGCTTGGCAGTCCTCAGCTGGCTGCCATCAACTCCCCTGAGCGTCCACAAATGCTAGCATCGGATCTACCCATCAGGTTCCCCTTTCATCTAATTTCCACTCTTCAACCAGAATCATTTTTTAAATTTATTATAGCCTTTATAAAGAAACAAAAAAGCCTCAACATGTAGATATGCCCCCAGTCATGAAGGAACTCATCTTTCTTGTAGTCATCTTCTGATGCAAGTCATATTTGTATCATTTTTCCTACATGAACTGCATCATTTACCTTCTCTGTTTAATACTTTTTCTCAGAAAGAGTTTGAAAGTACAAGTTCATTGATGTGGATTCATGACCTAGCTTTCTCCAACCTCCCATTCATCATTGCCCTCCGCTCCTCCAACCACCCATGGCAGGCACCCTTCACTCCAACTGAAGGTCTTTCTCCTGTCTCTCCTGTCTCTTTTTACACTCTTTCTTTAGATCTCAGCTTAGAAAACTTTTTCCTTTAGAAAACCGCCTCTGAGCACCTGTGTGTGCATCTCCCACACCCTGGCTCACTGCTATTACAACCTCCTGTGTCTTTGCACTTCTTCCCAGCAGCCCTGAAGCACAGCAGACTTGTGTACCTTGCTGCATCCTCAGCATCTCAGCACAGTGCTGGGCACTGACCATCAACTGGATGCTCCTAGGAAGAGCTTGTACCCATCTCCCACCTCAATGCAACTTTCTCCCCAACCTCCCTGATCCCCAGCATCCTAAGAACATGTGATCAGGTACCAAAAAGCCCAGGCTTCCTGACCACTGCTTTCCATCCTTCTGGCCTTCTGTCCTTGTCTCCTCTTTAGTTTCCAAAGAGAAAAAGAACAGGGATCAGATATATGAATTGATAATTGACTTTTAAGTCCTTAGGTATAAATTAGCATGTTAAAGGTGCTTAATTTATACAAAAACTTCTGTAATCCCAGTGTTTTGGTAGCACATGCCTATAATCCCCCGTGACTCCAGAGGCTGAGGCAGAAGGATTGAAAGTTCAAGGCCAGCCTGAGCAACTTAGTGAGACACTGTCTCAAAATACAAAAGAAAGAAAAAAAAAATAAAAGAAAGAAACTGGTGATGAGGCTGAGTGGTAGAATGCCTCTGGATTTTATCCCCAGTATAGTAGAGAAAAAAAAAATTCACGGGCATTATCCATCAGCTTCCATTCTGTGTCTCTTCAACACATCTAATAGAAAGATATCTTTATGCATACATACTCTCACCTCAATCCAGGGCCCAGATTCTCTAAATTTAAGAGCTGGTTTCTTTCTGTTAAGTCACCTACGCACTACTGTCTCACTATTGTACAATCTCATGCCATTGTAAAACACTCATTAGTAGTCACAGAACTTTTTCTCTATTGGGCCCCAGAATCCTTCTTAACATAATCCTCCAGATACCAACTATCAGCTGGTTCCCAGCTTAAGCTTCCTTCTCTAAACATGTTCTTTGTTTAATGCAAAGGCCCCAGAGACTGAAGAATAGTGTGGAACACCAAAGTGTTAAAGTACATTAATTGAACTAGTGCTTTCTTTAAGACAGGAAAGGAAAGCAATACTTTGGGCACTCAGGAAAGAGATGTATGGAAGGGTAGGAGGAGCAGTTATCATAAAAGAGGAAGTGGAGATAGGGAGGAATCAGCCTCTGCGTTCTGGGCACCAAGCCTGTTTGCTTTAAGACAAAGACTGGTGAAATCCATGAAATTGGAGCTGTTAAAGCCCACATTGTTTAGAATGTTCTCTCTCTCCTTCCATCTCTGACAGAGAACTGTACCAAATTAACTCCATTCCATATAAGGAGTGAGGTCTGTCCGGATTGTCATACAGGAACATATTATGTGAGTCCTGACAAGGGGCACTGAGGATCTTCCAATGTGCAGATCTTGTGCTTGGAGGGGACCTTGCATTCACAGCAAAGGCCTGGTGCTGGGTAAGAAGGCTGGGGAGTGGGCAGGGAGATTTTCAGCCACGATGCAGACCATCAAGCACATTCCCTTGATTACAAACCACTGGGAAGCTTTTCTGATAATTAATGTCACCAGGTGGTTGAATGGCAGAATCTAGGCTACTTGAATCATGTACCGGGTCTCCTGTAAGTCTGTCCTGCAGGCCCCTGGGCAATTATCCAAATGCCCTCTGGGTGCTCAAATGGCAAATGTGGATGCAAATAAGCCCATGATGATGCAGGCAACAGGAACGGACAAAACTAGTGCACTCACCTTCTAATGCCTTTTTAGATGGAATCTATGTGGGTGCCTCAGATCAATCAGCCATTCAAACGCTCTAGTTGCAAATAGAAGCAAAGATAAGCTTTTTCTTGGGAAAAGCAACATGCGTGGCTTTGTAATGATTCATACTTTATGGGGGGCAAAAAAGAAACTGTGATTTTCTGTGTGTGTGCATGTATGCCTATGTGTTCCTGTATGTGTAATCTTTCCATAAGCATCAATAGCGGACAACACAAATCCTTCTTACCTGGACATTTATTTTTATTTTTTATTTTTGGTGGCACTGGTGTTCCTGGAAGCCCATCTACCTCCGGGCTACACTCCCAGACATATTTTATTTTTATTTGGAAACAGGGTCTCTTAAGCCAGCACGGCTGGCTTCAAACCTGCGTGATACTCCTGTCTCTGCCTCCCAAGTGCGGGGATTACAAGTGTGCACTACCACGCCCGGCTCTACCTGGACATTAAAACATGTTTAATTTTCCATGAAACCAACATAAAAGGACTGACAAAAGGATAGGCTTCTATGCAATATCCCTCAGGGTCCTGACCCACAAGCTAAAGTTGACTTTCTCCATGGGCCTCACCTGGCAATGTAAGCGAAGCCAGCAGCAGCCAAGAGAGTGAGTCCTGTCTTCTTTGATGGATACCGATGTGGTCTGAGGATGACTTCTGCCAGTGATAAGGGAAATATGCATGTGTGCTGTGGGAGAAAAGACACAATGAGGAAAGGGTGCCCTGGCTGCCTGTAGCACCCAAATCTCTCTCCCTGCGCTCCAGCCTATCTACCCACACTGCTGGGTTTAACTTCCCCAGACCTGGCTCAGATCATGCTACTTGGAATTCCCAGGAACCAACAGCAGCTCTCTCTGTTCTAAGTTTTTGTGTCTGGCTACCAAACTCCACTATAATATGAAAAGCAGTGTCTTACAAAATGGCATGAGATTGGACGATAGTGGGACAGTAGTATCATAGGTGACTTCATAGAAAGGAACCAGTTCTTAAGTTTAGAGTATCTAGGGCCTGGATTGACGTGAGAGTGTGTATGCATAAAGAGATCTTCCTACTGTATGTGTTGAAGAGACACAGGATGAACACTGATGGATAATGCCGCCGATTCCCCCCCCCAACTATTCACAATTCACACTGCTCCTGCCTACTTCGCACAGCTCCCCTTCCTTAACACATACATACACACATGCACATGTACACGCACACACACACTCACACATATATACATGAACACTTAAGCAGACACATTCAAGTACACTGTGTGTGTGTGTGTGTGTGTGTGTGTGTGTGTGTGTCTGTGTGTCTGTGTGTTTGACTAGGGATTAGACCACTGAACTCAGCGGTGTTCTACTGTCAAGCTATTTTTTTAATTAAAAAACATTTTTATTTTATTTTTTATTTAGAAACAGGGTCTTGCTAAATCGCCGAGGGCCTCACTAAGTGGCTGAGGTTGGCCTAGAACCTGTGATCACTCCTGTCTCAGTCTTCTAAGTACTGAGATTACAGGCGTGTGCCACCATGTCCTGCTCAAACACACACTCTTACAAAAACACATATGTTCTCTCACTCGCATACAGGTGCGCACACGCACACACACACACACACACACACACACCCTCCACTGGAACAAGTCCCTCCTCTGCCTGCTGCTCTTGCTCCCAGACTCGTGCCTGTGCCTCTTCTCCTGTGGGGAGCCCGTCTTCCCTCCCTTTATAGTCATGTCTCTGACCTTCTATATTCTTTGCAGCCAATGCAGTTTTTCGTGGTGCCACCTTGGAATTTTCCTCATGCTGATTTCTCTTGCCTGTTCTACGACCATGCTGCCCTGCGCCGTGCAGCCAGGCACTTCTGGTTCATATCCAGACGCTGTGTGGGGAGGGCCAAGAACACGTCCTGTCCTCCTCTGTGTTCCCCATGCATGTGGCACCGGGCGACTGAGCTCAATCCTCCTGGGGGTGGTAGGTGCTATGGGACATGCCTCAGCCTCCCTCTGGAACCCTCCAGCCTCCTTCCTGGCACCATCCCCTCCTTAGAGCCATCTGTTTTCTCACATCTTCCAAACCCTTAAAACTAGATTTGTAAAAATGATGTAATCAAGGAAATCCACCTTCAGAGATGGTGGAGTTTGTAGATGCCGAGGCTGCTGGGCTCACTCTCTTCTTGGTTATGGAAGCTGACCTGGGAAGGAGCACTGGGGTCTATGAGCAACATCTTTGGATTTACCAAAAGCATTGATAAAGACCTTCTGCCACATTCTGTCCCATTTGGGAATCTCCAACGGCATTAGGATTTTCTAGTTTTATAGTCACAGCCATCATTCTTCATTTATTCCTGCACCTTGATCTCCATAGCTTGTGGTAGCCTCTAGCATCCAGAGGCCCCGTTCTCAAACTCTATCTCAGTCCTCATCCCGAGCCCCAGGCAGTTGCCACCACCTCTGTTAGGTTACAGTGGTCCTGAGAGCTTGGGGACGTTCCTGTAATCTACTCTGCCCTGTGGCTGGAACTCCAGTCCCTGGCTGCTGGCACCCTTTGCTGTCTAAGTCTTGTACTCACTAGTAGGTGAGCCAGCTAGGGAACCGTCAGGAAATCAAGATGACCTCAGAGATAAATGATGTTCGGTGGGGCGGGAATAATGTACTAAAGCCCCATTCTTAAAGATAGAGATGGAGGTGAGGGGGTGAGGAGGAGGCAAAGATCATTCCCTGATGTGCCCTGGCCAAGGCCACAGAAGGGTGACACAGAACAGATGGGCCTCTTAGGGGCTCGAGGGACAACACTTTTTTTTTGGGTGGTACTGGGGTTCCTGGAAGTCCTTCTATCTCCAGGCTACACTCACAGACCTATTTTATACTTTTTTTATTTTTGGAAACGGTCTCTTAAGCCAGCACGGCTGGCTTCGAACCTGCGCGATCCTCCTGTCTCCGCCTCCCAAGCGCAGGGATTACAAGCATGCACCACCATGCCCGGCCTCGGGACAACGTATTTTAATAACAAAATCCAGAGGAACATCTTTGCAGATAAATCAAAGCTTTTACACACTTTGCTTAGGGTTGGTCCTAATCGTGCTGACAGGCTGGACCTACAAGTGGAAAAGCCTCCGGGCCCATGCCCAGACCCTGTGCCTTTCTTGGCTCTGGCTTTAGGGTGTTGCTCCTGTGTCTCTTCCTTCAATAAAAAAGGATTCTGTTGAAGGACAGACCCTTCTGAATTCAACCTCCAGCCAGCTACTCATATTTCTGAGCTTCAGTTTCCTTGCTGTGAAGACCCAGGTAAATATAAGTAATGTTTAGTCCTCAGCCTGTGAGACCTGCAACGAGCATAGCTGTAGCTGTTACTATGACTGCTGTGACCGTCCTTCATCTCACTGGTGACCGGGGTTGGGGTGAGACCAGGGTCTGGGGCAGGCACAGATGCAGGTGCTTGGATGTCCTCAGGCCTGCGGTTTGCAAGAGGCTGTGATGTGCATGCTGATGGTGTGTGGGAGCAGAGCCCTCTTGGGCTGTCCTGGGGCTTCCTCCCTGCTCACCACCGGTACTGAGGCTCCTAGCCATGGCCACCTCGGGAACCCCAAAACCCTCACTGACTGACTGCAGTGCTCACTCATTCTGTGTGTGTGTGTGTGTGTGTGTGTGTGTGTGTGTGTGTTATGGTACTGGGAATGGAACCCAGGGGCATTCTGCCTCCAGGCTACACCTCCAGCCCATTTTTTTTTTTTTTTTTTTTGGTGATACTGGGGTTCCTGGAAGCCCTTCTACCTCTGGGCTACACTCCCAGACCTATTTTTACATTTTTATTTGGAAACAGGGTCTCCTAAGCCAGCGCACGCGGCTGGCTTCGAACCTGCGCGATCCTCCTGTCTCTGCCTCCCAAGAACGGGGATTACAAGCGTGCGCCACCACGCCCGGCCATTTTTTTTTTTTTAATTCTTATTTTGAAACAGTATCTTACTAAGTGGCTGAGTTTCTCACTAAGTGGTTGAGGCTAGCCTTGAACCTGTGATCTTCCTGTCTCAGCCTCCCAACTACTAGGATTACAGGTGAGCTCCACTATGCAGTGCTCTCTTTATCAGGACGCTACCTCAGGAGGCAAGAGCTAGAGCTGTGTGCCTGGCACTGCCGCCTGCCCCTCTGCCTGCCTTCCCTCTGCTGCAGCCAGGAGGACCCAACTCCTATTAAGAGCCATGAGCAGGTCCATTATGTTGGCAATTGATCTGATGGATTTTATTAACCTCACCCGCAATCAGCAGCTCCCCTTTCTCTACATTAATGATCATTTGCAACCAAATTCCTGTGGAATAATGTAGTGCTTTTGCTTTAGGAGTAAATGAGTTTGGGGTGATTAATGCTCTTACAACAAGCAACTCCATGCATGCATGACTGGCCACCTCCTGGAGGAGCCTGCCCTTTGCAAGTGACATGCAATTGGATTTCCAAATGAGTTCTCCCTAATGGCTTCTGGGAAATTTACTTCAGTGATGTCATTAGTGATGGGCTATAGACTGTGGCTTCACACTCGCTAAAAGGTCTTTAAAAGAATCCTGTTTTCTGGTCAGGGCTGAGGTAAGCATGAGAAGAGAAGGAGATGGCATCTTGTGCACTTCCTAAATATTGAGCAGCTGTGAAGAGCCAACCATGACACAATAAACCTCCTGGTATTTCGAATGTACTGCTATTTGACCTCGCATGGACATGAATTATATAACCCTTGTCAGACGACACAGATTTGAAGAAAAAAAAGAAAGAAAAAAACCGGTAAGAGAAAAATCAAATATGCTTTCTGCTTCCAAAAAAAATCTAATAATTAGGCTGGGATTGACACAAATTAGAATGCTGCCAAAAATTACTGAAAACAGTGACTCACTCTGTATTTCAATTAACAGTTTCTCAGTTTCCCTTATAAACAGTGCAACTGACAAAAATTAATTATCTCAGAGGGGGCAAAATATTCCTTTCTGAAGTAAACAAAGCATCATGGGCTGAAACAATAGCGTGCATAAACAGAAGGGATGGAATTCTCTCTCCCTGTCAGTAAAGTCGTCCTTTAGGTAGATCTTCAGTGTCTTCTTCCGAGTACCTCGGTTGTAAGGACGGTGCTGTCCTTTTCTCCTCCATATCCCTTCCCCTCCTTCCTATCCTATATAGAATTCCCACTGCTACCTAAGTATCTTGGAGACAGGACTGTAAGCATTGATTTAAGTGTTAGCTTAATAGTCACACTTAGATTCTCTGGGTGCAAAATAGCCTTGTAGAAAATTACTAAAATTTACCAGACCATAAAACATTCTTACAAGGTTGCATGAGTGGCAACTTGGAAAATAATGATAATGATTTGAGCACTTGTTTCTATTCACCCCATACCAGGAGATAAGTAGCTGTTATAAACAATTCCCTGGCACATGAAGCTAAACTTATGGGCATTCCACGTGACTCTCAGGAGAGGGGCGAACTTTAATTGCCCATAGGACTGATGGAGCTACACATTTTTATCATAGCAATGGTGGCTCCACAGACTGAATCAACGGGTCTCACTTTTATCCTAAGGTTCTTGAGGGGACTCTGTGCATTTAATTTTCTTCAGGGAAAGAAAATTAGTAAGTCAACGTATTAGGGCCCCTTCACATGTACCTCAAAGCTCCTGTCCTTCTCTCTGTTCAGACAACACATAGATTTAAGAATTCATTCCTGATATTTGCTTTTCCCAAACTGAGACCCTTTCCTCCAAGTCGCCAAAATAATGCCTTTGTATTGTTCATGGTGCTTAAGGGAGAGATGTTTTTGAATGAGGTTTTAGTGCACTAACAAGATCTGGCACATAATGGAGTTTTGTGCTTATGGCACATTAGATATATTTTTTTTATTAAAAAAAAGAAGACTTCACAAAAGCTCTTCAGAGACAAACATATGGTCAAAACATCAATTATAGTTTTAAACATAAATACAATAGGCATGGGAATGGAGGCAAAACAAACCTTAATAGAATGTCATTATACCCAGGCTGTTGCTACACCGTTTGATGTGTTCCTTAAGCTTGAAAATTACATGTAGTGAAGATGTACAGTAATAGTTGTTTTATAAATTCTAGGAAACAAGCCCTGGTTTTGCTGATACCATCCACTGGCTAGCTAAAAGATGTATCTCCTTCCTAACTCCTCCACCTGTATTTTGTGTTTCTAACTCCCTTATAGGACAATAGTGAAGGTCTTGGACATGCTTGTGGGAATATTCTGTGTTCCAAAGCAGAAACCATCTGTATTCTCTATGCCTCACACATTGTCAAATGTAAAAGTGAATGCATGATAGGTTATGCTTGTAATCCCAGTACTTAGGAGGATGAGATAGGAGGATCACACAGGTTCAAAGCCAGCCTCAGCAGTTTAGTGAGGCTATCAGTAATTTAATTAGACCCTGTTTCCAAATGAAATATAAAATAAGTCTGGGAGTGTGGCCTGGAGGTAGAAAGCCCCTGGGTTTCATACCCAGAACCACACACACACACCCCCCAAAAAAGTACAAGTGAGCTGGGTGTGGTGGTGCACACTTGTAATCCCAGCATTTGGGAGGCTGAGACAAAAGGATTGTGGTTCAAAGACAGCCTCAGGTACTTAGTGGAGATCCTTTGCAACTCAGTGAGACCCTGTTTCAAAATAAATAGTAAAAAATAGGGTGGGGATATAGCTGGGAGGTAGAATGCCCCTGGGTTCCTTCCCCGGTACTGCAAAAAAAAAAAAAAAAAAAAAAAAAACCACACACACAGGTGTTTTTGTTTGTTTTTTTGGTGCTGAGGATTAAACTCAAGGGCATTCTACTTCTGAGATACACCCTTAACTCTTTTTTAAATTTTTTATTTTAAAACAAGGTCTCGCTAAGTTGTTCCGTGTCTCACTAAGACTGGCCTTGAGCCCACAATTTTCCTATCTCAGCCTACCAACTACTGGAATTACAGGCACATACCACTGCACCCTGTGAAAAGTACAGTTCAAATCTCATATAAGAAAATTTGGAAATGTAGGAAATACAACCTATAGAGCCTATAGAAAAATATAAATATGTTATAGGAGCTTATGTCTCTAGGGGATTTAAAAAAACCTTCCCTATGCTACCTGCAGCAGACTGTTTTTGTCTCAAATGTGAAAAATTTTAAAGAGAATCGAATTGATAAACATTTTCTTTCCCACTTTCTAGGAACTCATCAGGGCTATTCTCCACTGTAATTAAAGAGTTTATGTTAAAATGCCTGGGTAAGAGGGCAGTGGGAAGATAAATCGTGCACAGAAAGTGTCTCGGGCTTCTCTTTGATCTCCACGATCCACCTGGGTGGGCTGGAACACGTTTCCCAGCCCAGGCAAACAGAAGTTAAACACCCACAATCTTATTTATGCAAAAAAAGAACAATGTTTACTATGCTTTACTCTGAAATGCACCAAATATAAGATGAACTAGGGCACAGGTAGATGGGCAGATTTATGCTGAAGCCAGAGTGGTGAACTATTAATTGTGGGATCTAAACGGTGAGTGACAGAGGCGTTCTCTGTAAAGTTCTTACATCCTTGCTTTATGTTAGAAATTTTTCATAATAAAACTTTGAGGGAAAAATGAATAGTTTTTACTGACCTGGAAAGAGAAATAAATGGTCTGCTGGGCCAAGGAGGAACAGCATGCTAGTATTTATGGACTCTATGTGAAAGTCAAATTATAACTCTGTAAATCTTGTAAAGAGTTGCTAGGTGATCTTTTACTTGCTGTACTGTTGTCTTTTGGGTTAATATGTAGTTTGTCCAACATCGCAAAGCAGCGTTCTTCTTCTGCTAGGAAGCTAGTTGGTTTTGAAAGAGCCTGGGCTGGTAAGGAAATGGCCGTTTGGATTCTAACCAGTTAAGGGTGAGACCAAGAAAGATCTGGGGTCATGGGACCCTCCAGTCAGGAATC
Organism: Muscardinus avellanarius; assembly: GCF_963383645.1. NCBI lineage: Eukaryota > Metazoa > Chordata > Mammalia > Rodentia > Gliridae > Muscardinus > Muscardinus avellanarius. The sequence continues at coordinate 69,685,418 of NC_137800.1, forward strand.
TATCTGCCTCTTCCTGTTCCTCTCTTTCTTCACCCCTCCGACATATTTTCATCTGTTCCTCTAATGGAGCTCTCTCTAGCAATAAGATCCCATGTGCCTCTGAAGGTTGGCACATTCCTTAATCCTCGTAGCCAATTTTTATTGCATTTCTCCCTGAATACTTCTCACCATATTTTACCATCTTAGCCTTTTCCCAGTCAGGTACACATTTTGGTACATGGCTATCAGGACAATCTTCTTAAATGAGATTTATGTTACTACCCCCCTGCTCAAAAAACTTCTGTGGGTCCTGAGTGCCTTAAGTCCTTCCCGAAGCTCGCCTCTTCTTCTCTACAGCAACGCCATAGGGTCCTCCCTTCTACTCAAATCAACCTCATCATTACCCTTTTACAGTCTGTTGCCTTCCCTAGAATTCTTCCTCTTTTTTCATTTCAGCTCAGTTCTTTAATTTTTGTCTCTCAACGAGCCCCACCTACACACCTTTGAGATCTCTCTCCCCAAAAGTCCATACATTTACATGAGAAGATATAAAAGAAAATTAGGACTCAGGAGAATACTGAAACACAAGTACCAACCAGATGCCGTCTGGGCTACCATCACTGAGCTTTGAGTTTAGCAGTATGTTTTCCGACAGACAGAGCAAAAGGAAAGAGATGAAATGAATGCAGCTCCTTTTATTTTTGTTTCAGAGAAAATGAAGTTTTTTCCTCTAATAAGTAGGTCAAAAATAAATTTCCACTCTTACATTTCACTTAGAGGGAACTGAAAAGTTGTAAAGTTCCAATTATGAGCTGGAAATGCTAGTATCTTATTCTTTTTTAAAACTTGGAGCACAAGCTGTGTGTGGAGACACACTCCTATAATCCCCATACTTGGGAGACTGAGGCAGGAGGATCTCAGGTTAGAGGACAGCCTCAGAAATGTAGTGAGACTCTCAGCAACCTAGCAAGACCCTTCAAGGTGGTTGCAAAACCACCAAGAAATAAAAAGGGCTGGGAGTACAGCTTGGAGGTATAATGCCCCTGAGTTCAATCCCTAGTACCACAAAACAAAAACAAAAACTAAAGTAAAAGTATTATCTACTACCAATGACACAGAGATGTAAATTCTAGGAGAAATTTACATTGCTAGGGTTGGCCTTCAACCTGCTCTTCCTATTCCAGCATCCTAGCCTCCCAAGTGCTGGGCTTACAAGCATGCACCACCACGCCTGGATGCTTGGAGTCTATGGTAATGTTGACATCCCTTATATTGCAAATAAGAAGCTACATTTAAGAAAGCCCTATCCTGCCTCTCTCACCTCTCTAGGGGCCATGTCCCTGACTCTTCTGCATTCTCTAAGGCCAGGAGGTTTCCCACCCTCCCTGTCTCCTGTCCCTCCCCCAGCCCTTTCAATCTGTAGTAGACCTATGCCTCAGTGCTTAATGAGATTCACACTGTCAATTTCGTGGGTTCTCCACCCCTCCTGTTCTCAATAATGAGATTATAAACTCTTTGAGTGCAAAGCTCTCATCTATTTTTCAGGACTCCCCTCCAGCCTCTGTTTAGTAAATGGTTTGACTAATTTCCTTGTTACAGAGTGCGGTCCAGTCCTTAGTGTGGCCTGAGGCGGCCCAGGTCATCTGGGTACCTCTGCTATCTCACGTCCATCCTCGCTGCCTCATCCTTCACCTTCTAGTTACTCTGCATTCCCACCTTCACCACTGGTATATCAGTTATTGGTCCCTGCCCTCCTTCATCCACTTCACCCTTTCCCCACTTCATAGAGCTTAGGTTACCTTGGCTAATGCCCTCTCTGTTCAAGCCCAAAACAACATTATTCCAAAGCCCTCACCTGGATCTGACCAAAATCTCTCAGGGACAGAAGCAACTCATAGCTTAGCGGCATCACCACTTTCTCTGGCCACTGAATACTAGTTGCATTTGTGTACGAGTCTATGAAATAATAAAGTAGGACCAAAGAAGAAAAAGATGTCCCCTGAAGAGCCTGTGAAGCCAGCCCAGATCTGCTTCCCTAGACATTGGTGGCCATGTAGCAAGTAGCATCCAGGGTTACAAGGTCACAGAACCAATCTCACTTCGGAAGGGCTATCTTAACCTTTCTTCATAGCTGGAAGTGGCACCCAAAGTTTTAGAAATTGGTTTTGGGTATGACTCCTGAGAAAAACCAATAACAAAGAGTTTATTTGGGTTACTGTTTCAGAGGTACAGTCCATAGCTGGCTGACTCCAAGACAGGCATCATGACAACACTGTGCAGTGGAGGAAAGCTGAGCTCAATTCAGTGGCAGCCAGAAGTAGGAAGCCAGACAGGAAGTGGCCAGGGCAAGATGAAGTCCTCAAAGCCACAACTCCAGTGACCAAACTCCTCCAGCCATGCCCCACCTGCCCAAATTACCACCTAGTAAATCCATTCAAAGCATTAACTCTTCAGAGGGTGTATCCACTGATGTGATTAGAGCCCTGATTCAATTATTTGGCTTCTGAATATTGTTGCATTGGAGATATACTTTCAACATATGAGCCTTTTGGGGGAGGATGCATTCCAAACACAAACCCAAACAGTGCCCAAGCCATGGTGACTGAAGAGCAGACTCTATAGAAGGACACCGCCACATTGGAGTATACGTAGTCAGCAGAGGTTGTCCATCCTGGGATTCCCTCCATTCTGAGGTTGAGACTGGTGGAAGCCCCCCCACCACACACACACCCACTTCTCCATCTTCACAGATCACTTCTCTCCACTCCCTCCTTTTCAGCAGCCAGCAAAACGCTCTTCTTCCATGTGTCTTTGCCTGGCTCTCCATGGTGCATTTGGAGACTTGTTTTCAAGACACAGATGGGCAGCTCTGAAGAGAGCTGTTCCAAGTTGGATAAAGGAGAATGTTCTTTTCAACAAAGAGGAAATTTAGGAAGCACTGGGATTTTGTTTTGCTTGGGAAACACTGTATCTCGGAACACCAAACCTTCCTCTTCAAAATCCCGCCACCATGTCAGTGAAGGACTCAGAATGTGTAGGCAGCTGGTTTCCCTGGGAGATGATGGTGATTCAGGAAAGCACCCTGTAAGCACCAGCTCTAGGGCAAAGTGCCAAACCCTCCATGCGGCCAACCCCCTGAGGGACCAGTTTTGACGCTTTCTGCTTCTGACTTTCCCTCACCGACCCGTCATCGTAGTCTAAAGGGACTTGCCAGCTGTTCTGTGAGAACAGCAGTAAGCTCACTGGTGATTTTTCTAAGTACACAAAATGAGTTGATTTAGGGTTAGTCTGTATGTGTGCGCATGGTAGGGGGCACATGAGATCACTGTGGGGGGTTTTGCAAGCGGGGAAGGAGATGTTTGAGAGTAGGGCTTAGAAGCAAAAGAAAAGGGCACGTTTTCCTGGGAAATACCCTGGTTCAATATCCATCAAATTTCTCAAAAGTAAAAGGCAAGTAAGATAGGATCTTTGCAGATGAAGAAAATTTGCTAAATTTAAACATATTTATTGCAACCCTCCAGTGTGACCATAGGACCAGGATAGTCCTAAACCATTATATGGCAAAGAATCTGAAAATGTTAGACAACATTAGATAGTACAGGTCAAGCCCTTGAAGTCCACAGTGAAAGAAAATAAGTCCTTGTTTAATGCAAAGGCCTACTTTCCTTTTGCTTAACTCACTGGGTCAAAATCCTTCTATATTACAAGACTTAAGTACATCTACTCAAGAGTTTGAGTTGGTCTCCCATGCCAGGACTGATTATCTTATAAAGTGTCAGGGAATTGTGTTTTGTTATTTCAAAATAAAAGATATTTTAGATAAGCACATATTACAGATGATGTTTTCAGTAATGAGCTTTTTTTTCTTGCTGAAGATCCAAATACAAACAAAAAAAGGAAGGAAAGAAGAAGAGAGAAAAGAAAGAAATAAAAAGGAAGGAAGAAAAGAAGGAGGGAAAGAGGGATTTTCAATATAACATAAAACTGAAGATGTTCAGCAAAGTAGTAGGTGTAAGTTTAACACTCAAAAGAAAAATCTAGATGGAGACAGAGATTTGGGAACCATTAGAAAGTAGATATACCCCTTTTAAATGGCAGTAGAGGAGATAATCCAAAAGACTGTAAGATTGAGTAGAATAAAAGACCCAGGAATCAGCACTATGGACCTTCAACAATAAAGTCAAGGTTTCTAAGCCTTTACACTATTGACATTTTAGAGCATTCTTTGTATCTGTGTGCTGGGTGTGGGAGAGGGGCTGGACTGAGCATTAGTAAATTTAAAGACCCTACTGTGTAGGATCTGTAGCATCTACCCCACTAGATGCCAAAGTCATGCCCCTAGTTGTGACAATCACAACTGTGTCTAGACATTACTAGATATTCCCTGGAGAGCAACGCCAATCTCAATCAAGTATTCTTGCTTGAAATGATGGGCAAAAGAAGAGCATTTTGCAAAGGAAATTGATAGGGCAGAAAGTTTGGAAGTAAGGGAAAGCTGATGTTTCAAGAAAGATGAGGTCAAGTGTGTCCGAAGTTGAAGAATTGAGACCCGAGCACCATATGCCCTGCATGTAGAGAAGATTACTATCGCAGGCTCGCTCCATGTATTATTGCAAGTGTTGTCCTTCCATCCAGGCTGAGTCCTGCATTACTTGGCCAGTCTGCTAAACCTTTGGGTTTCAACTTTTATTTATTTTTTATGGTACTGGGGGTAGAACCCAGGGGCTTTTCTACCTCTGGGCTGTATGCCCAGACATATTTTATATTTTATTTGGAAACAGGTTCTCACTAAGTTGCTGAGAGCCTCACTCAGTAGCTGAGGCTGGCTTCGAACCTGTGCCATCCTCGTGTCAGCTTCCCAAGCGCTGAGATTATAAGCATGCACCACCACACCTGGATCAATTTCATTTAATAAGGCCCTTAGACAGAGACTCTGGAGCCTCAGCCTGGGCAAAGATCAGCATGGAGACATCTCCACAGCCAACATCTCCATCTGCTCCACCAGCCTCAAAGGAGGCAGAAGGCACAAGTTGACATGTGTAACATCCAGGAACATACATGCAAAACAAGTTGGTGATACAGTCCCTCTTGCTTGGAACCTTCCACACCCTGGGACACTGAGGCAAGCCTTCTATCACCAAGAGATGTGGTCTACCTCCTATCATGCTCTTCCCAGGAAAAGCAAAACAACGTTTCTCCAAAGGTCACAAAATTCCTTCTCACCATAGAATTTTTTTTTTAATGTATTTTTTAAGAGTCCAGACATGTGTCTGGAGAGAGTTCAAAATGCAACTTTTACTTTTGATCACTGTGTGTTAGGAGAGCCTTTGGAATACCCCTCAGAATCAGTGTGCACTTTATGGTCTCCAAGCTCAGAAGCCAAAAGAAAAGAAAACAAAGACAGAAGGGGTTTTTTGTTTGGTTTGCTTTGGTGTGTGTATTTTAGCTTTCAAATCTGAATTTTCATGGGTCAAATCTGTTCCTACTAAGGGAAGTAAAATACTGAAATTTCTCCTACCTTTGTGAGACTTCAAAAAAAAAAAATACCCTCAGCCGGGCATGGTGGTGCATGCTTGTAATCCCAGTACTTGGGAGGCTGAGACAGGAGGATCATACGTTCGCAGCCAGCTTCAGCTACATAGTGAGGCCCTCTGCAATTTAATGAAACCCTGTTTCAAAATCAAGAGTGAAAAATAGGACTGGGGGTGTGGCCTTCTGTGGTAGAATTCCCCTGAATTCAATCACCAGTAACAACAAAAAAGGGTCTTTGATTACTATAAAACCATTAAAACCATGAAACTATATTTTCTACAAAAGCCACCAATGAATCAGTTCCATTCTATTTTTTTCAGGGGGACATTTGGGATAGAACTTATATCTCAGCCCATTTTATTTTTTTTTAATTTTGAAACAGGGTCCTACTAAGTTGTTGAGGGTCTCTTTTAAGTTGCTGAGGCTGTGATTTTTCTGTCTCAGCCTCTCAAATACTGAGATCACAGGTGTGTACCACCATACCTGGCTTTTAACTGTGTGTGTGTGTGTGTGTGTGTGTGTGTGTGTGTGTGTGTGTGTCTTTACTTTTCTGGTACTAGGGATTGAAACCAGGTTGTCAAATATGCAAGGTAAGTGCTTTACAACTGAGCTACTTTGGAGTTCCACATTCAAGGGTTCATTTTTCACATACACAGTAAAAAACCCCTTAGTAACCACTTTTGTCCAACAATAGGAGCCCTTGGTTGAATATTATCAGATTTCTCTCCCAGGGTCAGTGCCAGTAGCCCAGCAATAATAATAAAAAAGAAAGAAACTGACCTTTCTCACACTTTAACAGAGATAGAAACATGCTGTTTCTATTTCCAACCATTTCTCCTCTCTTCTCTCTTTCATCTGGTCACCTCCGGTCATTTTTTCATTCCTCTTTGTAATTTCAACCTCTGTCACTTTTATTACCCTAATTCAATAGTTTTTTTAAACTCTCCTTGGCTACACAAATACAGTTACCTAATTAACAACTGGCACTGGTGGTAACAGATGTGGTAACAAAGTGTAAACCAGAAAAAGTTTTGTTCAGAGAGCATCCATCTTTGATCCCCAGCCTAAACAGATCACACCCGACCACATTTCTCCTTCGACAAAATCAACATAATTACTGTGACTCTGCATTCTTTGAGCATAAATCAATAATTAACATACCACATGTCTCAGATATAACAATAATGCCGTAGAGATTTCAAGGTACCAAAAAGTTCTCCAGAACTTTCCTTACTTATACCTTTCTGTATAAAAGAATACCCCCCAATTTCAAAGCATGTGAGTGTCGATCACAGATTCTAAAGCAGAACTGCTAGGGACTTTCCATCTTCCTTCAACATTCCTTGTCTTAGCTCATCCCACTGCCTCTAAGGAGGAGGAATCCTTGGGTCAGCCAAGGGCCCAAAGAAGCTATGCGAATAAGAGGACAAGGATGGCCTCCTTCTCTTCACTAAGTACCTATGCCAGTGACTTTGTGAGATCCTTAGGATGTAAAGGGGAACAAACATGGCCCCTGCCCTTATAGACTTTACTGTCTGATGGGTGAGATTTCCTGTAAACACATGGATCCAAACAGGAATCTGTACATCGGAATGCCAGTGGATGGACATAACTTATGAAAAGTAGTTGGGCAAGGCCATGCAGAAAAGGTTGTGTTTAAGCTGAGCTCTAAAATAGCCATGGAAGAGCAGATGGGGAGACTTTCAGACAAGAAGGACTGTATGCGCAAAGGTCTTGGTGTAACGAGGAGCTACAAGCTTTTCAGGAATAGAAGTGAGCCGGGAACAGTTAGAAGATAGCATATCAGGAACGGAGAAGCTTGATAAACCAGGTTTATCAGCTCTGACTGTCCATAAAGGGTTCAGGCTTTATTCTAAGTAAAATGGGAAGAAGCTATGGGTAAGGATTTGGAAAGGGAATAATATTTTCCAATTAATTTTGCTGCTGTATGGAGATGTTTGAGAATGGAAGCAACAGAACAGCTTGGAGGGTTGCACAGGTTAGGAGAAAAGTGAATGTTGTCACCAGGGCACTGACAGTAGAGGGAGGAAGTAACAGACTTGCTTCCTATTTTGGAGGTGAAATGGACCAGATTACCTAAAGCACTGGAAATGAGAGTGCTGAGATGGGAGAGGGGCAGGTGACCAGGTCAATGCTGGTTTCTGTCTTGAGCAATTGTGAGGGTAGTGGTCCCCTCTATGGAGGTAGAGAAGCCCAGGGCAGGTTTGGCTGCGGGTGTGAGATGTCCAGTTCTGGGCATGCTAAGTCGGGGATGTGTGTGACATGTTTGCAATGTATCTGTAACAGCAAAGGCAAGTAGACAGAGATGCACCTCTGGAACTTGAAGGAGATCTGAAGAATCAGCATCTGATGAGACTGAAAGCCAAGGGAAGAGATAGATGTCACTTTCTGGGAAAACTGCATTGACAAAGAAGACGCCCAGAGAAGGCCCAGAAGAATAGCATCAAGTGCAGGGTGTAGTCATAGATGGAGCAGGAGAAAAGAAAGGTGAATGTGGGCCAAAGATGTGGGCCAAAGGAGCTAAGGAAGCAGACATTCAAGGAGGGAGAAGTCGACTGTGCCCAATGCTGCTAACAGGTCGGCACGGGCAAAATCAGAAGTCCCAAGCTTGGCAATGTGGAGAGAGTAATGACCAGCCTAAGCAGAATGAGCAAAATAGAAATAGGTAATAGCCCAGTCCTGGGATACGCCCGGGGTTCTGTTCCATTTTGAGGGGGATATTGCTTCTTTCACATAAGACTTGTCAGCGTCCTAAAGGAAGCTCCTAATCAGCCCACCCTCTTCCCATCGCATGAGAATCCCTTAAAGGCTCAGGTCAGGCTCAGAAAAATGAAGTTAGGACCTGGGGTTCATCTCTGCTTCAGCTCATAGCAAGAAGTTGCATTTTTTCTACAGCTCTATTTTTATCTTCTCAGAGAGTGGTCACTTCCAAAGACTAGAGTCCAGAGAATAGGATTTGGAAAGTGACCAGGCTGCATGCAGGCTGCCATCCTGTTTCCAGCAAGGCAATACACTAAGGGGACAAGATGGCCTGATCCAGTTTACAAGAAGAGACTGGTTTGGGGATGGGATTGTAGCACCTATATTGGCAGAGTATTCATGGTGTGGCATTCAGTAGCTGGTGCAGGCTTGAGGAGGGAGAACCTGAGAGTTTAGTATCTGGCTAAATCTCCAATAGGCAGGAGTTGCATGCCAACCCTCCCCTCATGAGAAGGTCCCAGTCCTCCATGCTGATAGTGGCCACCACTATCAATGAAGCAATCCTTGGGACAGGATTGCTTAAGGGACGCCAACCCTTAAGTTGGGCATGGTGGCACACACTTAACCCCAGTACTATAGAGGCTAAGACAGGATGATCGCAGGTTCATGGCCAGCCTCAGCTATTTGGTGAGGCTCTTGGCAACTTAGTGAGACCCTGTTTCAAAAAAAAGGCTGAGGGCATAGCTCAGAGGTAGAATGCCCCTGGGTTCAATCCCCAGTTCTGGAAAAAAACAAACAAACCACCCCTTAAATGTTAAAAATATACAGATAAAATGTGCACCATTCATCAGATTATAAGAAAATACAAATTTATGTTTAATTGTTACATTGTTTAGCATAGAAAGCAAGTGACTATGATTGCATTATGACCAAGAACTTTTCTGTAGTTGCTAAAAACCCTAACAGCCTCCCCTTCAGAGAACAGCTGCCAGAATCAGAAAGGAGGACACAGCACTTAAACCATCTACAATCAGAATTTGTCGTGATCACTAAATGGCAGTCTGCGGAATAAGCTTTAGGAACTGGCTCTTGACCCTAATAAAGGGATGAACAGAATGGATTTCTTAATCACTGGCTCTCTTTCTTTCTTCATGCATAGCCTTTTATGATGAGTATTTTAGAAATTGCATTTTCTTCTCCAATGTATTCTGATCATCCATGTTGCACTCCTCAAGTCTGACTTCATTATCAACTACAATAGCTCACTTAGGGGTTGGTTGTACAGTGTAGAGACCTGTGCCTTAAACAGCAGTGAGTTGCTTCCAGTGGGAGGCAGTGTGAACCTGTGCACAAGGCCTCTTCTCTCTATGAGATAATTCTGGTACTCACTGGATTAAACCTACCTCAGCACTGCCAGCTGCCACCCCTTCCTATACAACAGGATCTGGACCGTGGATTCTGGACCATGGCTTTTAATCCCCATTGGTTTTCTTCTTCTATTCAGTTTTTTTTCTAAAGCATATATTCCATTTTCATTGTGATTGTGACAGCTTCAGAAATTATAGCATACTTATATAAGTTAGTCAAGGTTAATGTACATCACTGTCTCTAGCCCCTTTCTCCCAGCAAGCCAAAGAGTCCTTAGGATCCCTTAATCCCAATCAGCCCTCTCCCAGTCTACCCTCACTTATGTTTATTTCACTTTAGTTTTAGTTTCCACTAAAGTTGTACAGATTGCTTGCCATTGCTTTTGATGTCCCGAATCTCCCTTCTGATCTCATATTTCTTCTTCCTAGATGTACCTTTAGAATTTCCTTTAGCAAGGATCTAAAGGTAGGAAAGTCTGTTTTCATGTCTGAACTGTCTTTATTATGCTCCTATTTTAGAAGATACTTTGAATGAGTAAATGGATTATAGATTAAGAGTTTGAGGTTTTTTTCCCCAGTATCTTGAAGCAATTATTCCGTCCCCTGGCTTTTTTTTTTATGCTATTAGGAATTCAACCATCATTTTAACAGTTCGACAGTCCCTTGATATCTATATGGGATTTGGTTCCAGGACCCCCACTTAGATCCCTGAATCTATGGATGTTCAGGTTCTTTATACAAAACAGTGTAGTGTTTGTGTAGAAACTATGCACATCTTCTTGTATACTTTAAATCATCTCTAGGTTACTTATAATACCTAATGTAATGTAAATGCTATGTAAATAGCTGTATCGTTTTGGAAATATTGACGAGAAATAATGCCTGTACATGTTTGGTACAGATGCAATTTACTTTTTAAAGTATTTCCCATCTGTGGTTGGTTTACTTACACTTTTGGAATCTGCAGAATGTAGATGGGACTGTAGTTTTTAGGAAATCCATTGTATTAATATGACTACATCTAAGGTCTTCATTTTGGCAAAAATGTGCAGTGTCAAACAATTGGCTAGATGAGAGTGATTTGATCTTTAGTCCTGTGTTGATTATTTTTTGCATTTCTTGAATCTAAGGATTAATTTTTCATAAATTCTGGGAAACAATCAGTGATTATCTCTTCAAATATTGCTGTCACTTCACTCTTCTTATCTCTCCTTCTGTCTTATTTTAGCTCTGGGGAATTTCCACTACTTTCTTGTTTGTAAGCCAAACATTTAAAAAGAATTTTTATATGTTGTATGCAACATTTTAGGTGTCTTTCTCTTGTAATGAAAGGTTGTTTCTGGGCCACTGTTTCTAGTCTATGGCTGGAAATGAAAGTCACTCAGGATCTTATTTCCTTCAAAATAGCTAAGTTTTTCTTTGTGTTAAAGGTTGTGGGCTTCCATTTGTTGGGGTAAATACCCAGAAGTGGTTTTGCTGGATCATTTGGTAAGTTCCTTCCCATTCTTCTGAGGATTCTCCATACAGTTTTCCAAAGTGGTTGCACTAATTTGCAGTCCCCAAAAGTTCCCACTTCTCCACATCCTCACCAGCATTTGTTGTTGTTTGTGTTTTGAATGATTGCCATTCTAGTTGGAGTTATGTGAAATCTCAGGGTAATTTTGATTTATATCTCTCTGATTGCTAATGATATTGAGTATGTTTTACCAAACTACCAAACTAATGCATGTGTATCTATGTTCATAGCTGCACAATCCCAATTGCCAAACTATGGAACCAGCCAAGATGTCTATCAACAGATGAATGGATTACAAAACTATGGGATATGTAAACAATGGAATTTTACTCAGCCATAAAGAAAAACACAATTATGTCATTTATAGGAAAATGGATGGAAGTGAAGAACATTATGCTTAGTGAGATTAGTCAGCCAGAAAAAATAAGAAATCAGATATGCTCTCCCTAATAAGGAAAACCTAGGGAAAAAATGGGTCATAGGAGGAACTCTAGACAAAAAAGGAGATACTATAGATGAGCAAATAAGGTGACCTAACTGAGGGGATGGGAGAGGGAAGAGGGAAATTTTCTAATGTTCACTATGTACTTTAACAAACATATCAAAGTTAATCACTAAGCCAAACATGAGAAGGAGGGAGGGAGAAGGAATGTGACGGGAATTTGCTAAGGACAAATTGGGTGATGTGTGCATGTATGCCTCTACCATCTTATACTCCATTAAGATGTATGACTACAATGAACCAATTAAAACATAAAAAATAAAATATACAGTATTTGAAAACAACCTAAAAAAGGATGTGGACATGATTCAGTGGGGTCATACCCACAGTCTTTAATATAAGGAATTACTCAGAAAAAGTGTTCCATCTGGGGATTTCAAAGAGGAAAGGTTTTGAGGCTTGGGGAGCTGCTGAATCTTCTACAAGAAGAGGGTGATTTGTGGGAGCTCACCTGGAAGATGCTACAAATGAATGTCAAGGTCCCCATGAACTGCCACCCTTGAGCTCGGCTTCTTCATTGTATAGAATGTGTGATTCCTAACTATTTTTCCAGAAACCACTCCTAACCTCTTATCTGCAGTCTTGCAGTCTTCCTACCCATTTATTTTCAACTGCTACCAGAGAATAATGATCTCTCTATCTCTTTTACATCTCCTGAGAATGCCTCTCATTGGCTATCTCTAGCCTGGACCCATATGGAAAAAGGGATTCTAAGAGGTATGTATGGTTCCAGGCTTCTCCTCTGCAATGCAGAAGAGAATGGAGAAGAGATGATGTTGATTCCAAGTTGACATTTTGGCATAGGTCCTTATGTGTCACTGATAGCACTTTATGTTGCACATATCATATTTATTTTCTCCTAATATAATTGTTGAGGCCTGAGGATAGTAGGCATATGTTTCCTATTCTGAGGAACTCAATACCCAGCGAGGTTAATTAATTTTTCCAAAATCAGACATCAAGACAATGGTAAAAATGGAATCATAAATCAAGATGTTCTGGTATTCAAATAAATTATTTTCATGGAATTAAGGATTAACTCATATAGCATTGAAACATCATTTTTGCACCTTGGACACAGAGCTAATACATTTAAATTCCACTCACCCTAATCTGACTTTTAGAAATTAATCTTCAACACTTTTAATCCTAGTAATGTATTCTTTTCAACTTATTAGGCCAAGTAGACATTTAACAAACATGAATGGATATATGTGAAAAAGAATTTGATTCACCAAATGACCCATTTTCTAATGACCTATACCTGAAGAAGATGGGATTATCTGCATCCTGCTCTAAAAGTCACCTTGAAAAAAAAGCCATTACAACTAAGCATTGTTCTCACTGGACACATGCCTCTATATTTCAGTTGTCACATATCATTTAACAAATATTTCTTAAGCACCTTTTTCCTGCCAGGCTTACAAGTTCTGTGATCACAGTGATATTTTAATGCTACTGACTCTGACATTAGGTTAGTGAAGTTTTATTTTAAAATATGTCAGTGAAAGTATGCATATTAATTAAAATGTTCCCTTATATCTGCCTTAAACTAGACTCCCTGTGCTGATTGGAGACAAAAGACCTTTATTAAATACTACTTGATAGGTTAAGTAGTTTAATATCTCTGCCAATCATTCCTATAAAAAATATTCATCGTGGAATGAAGTTGAGTGAAAAAGAAAATCTTTTCATATGCTCATCTATTAGAGTTGTAAGTCCTCATGTGATAGTAAAAACAGCATTTTTGAGCAATTGCCATATCCTCCTCTCTCTGGTCATCTTGTTAGCAGTTTTTCATTGTGTTTTAATACCATCATAAGTAGTGGGTTCCTGGGGCAGATGGAGAGAGTGTTCCCCAACACAACTGGAGAGTTGTGTGTTAATGGAAGTGCTCTCTAGTGGCATCTTGGGCACTGTTAGCTGTCCTACACTGAGAAAAGACTATAAATATGCACATGACACTCATCATAGAATCACTGTGCTAAAAGACCAGAGTCCCAAATTTGAACAGCTCTCTTACACTTACAGACTCTGGCAGATACTTCTGTCTCTCACATGGTCATATGCCAGAGCTTCCTAGAGAAAGAGCTCTTTCTTATTTTCATTTCTTCACTGATCATTACCTTTGCTCTGGCATAAAATTTTAGAGGAAATGGACAAGTTGAAAAAGCACACAAAGATGATGGAAAGGGGATGAAGCCAGATGTGTGTTCTATGTTGTTATAACAGAATGCTATAGACTAGGTACTTATAAAGAAACAAGACCCATCTCTTACAGTTCTGGGGACTGGGAAGTCCAAAGCTGAAGGGCCAGCATCTGGTGAGGGTCTTCTTGCTACATCATTCTATAGCAGAAGGTGGAAGGGTGTGGGGAGAGGGACTGGGACAGCAAGAGCTAGACTCATCTTTATATTCCAAACCCACTCCCACAATCTGTTTGATTAAACATTCATTAGTTCAGGTCATCCATTTATGAGGGTGGAGCCCTCATGACGTAATCACCTCTAAAGGTCCCCCTTCTTAACACTAGTGCACTGGAGATTGTTTTCAACACATGCACTTTGAGAAACACAGGAGGACAGCATTGGGGGGAGGGTATGCAGCTGGTAGCAAAGTAAGAATCTGGAAGGAGATGGCAAACCAAAATCCTATATGTATGTGGACTTAGATGATTGACAAGGAGTGGTGATTGAAAAGATGGCCTGAGAATCCAGAAACTCAAGACACAAAGCCCCTAAGAGCTATATATGAATCCATGCAATTGGCCTGTAATATATGGGAAAGCATAATTACAACCATCAAGAAGACTAGTAGATAATGCCCTGCAGAATATTCTACTGGCTTGCAACCCAAGGACCTGGAGAAGGGAAGAAGATAGAGCAGCTGAGCAAACTCAAATTTCCATTTGGGCACAAGTGGCTGCTAGGTAGGCAGAGAAGATGAAGCAGCCAGAGACAAGAGATACAGGGGCTGCTTTGGTATTTGTCAGCAGCTCCCTGTTCAAGATAAGGACAGGACACTATGGCTGCCAGAGTATCTGCCTGTGGGGTTACTAAGCAACTGGAAATGCAATGAGATGGGGGGTATTTTGCTGGAGCTGGAAGTAAGGGACCTGGGTGTCCACTGGAATCTGTCAGAGAAGTCTCACCTACCCACTCACTCACCAGGCTGCTCTCAGGCATTTTTACTTCTCTGTTGAGATTATGAGAGTTTAGCTTCCTTCTACCTCCTTAGATTTTATTTTTGTCACTTGGTATTTTAGAGGGGTGTTATGAGTTTCTTCCTCCTGGTTATTCTCCAGCATGAAGTCATTCTTCCTGTTGGGGTGTTACACATGGTTGCCATGGAAGTAAGAACCATTGATTTGCCCAGGACAGAAAGCCTTTAGCAAATTACCAAGGGTCTTGAAAGATTCTAGTTTCTTAAATGCCTAGTAACTGCTCAGAAGACATATATACCTTTGGATCGCCTTTGAAAATCTTTGACCTTGATTTAGAAATCGAGATGGTGTTATAGTTAGATATAAAATGTCCCCTAAAGAGCTCATTTATTAATATTCAAGGTTGAAGAGTGAAGTCATGAGGGTTGTAATCTCAGAACTGGATAAATCCATTGTAATGGATTTACCTGGGTGGTATCTGGTAGACAGGTAGGTTGGAGGAGATGGTCCCTGCAGGTGCAGCCTTGGAGATTACGTACATAGTTCCTCTTCTCTTGGCTCTGCGATGTGAGCACAGCCTGTGTGCGCTCCCCTTTTCCACTTCCTATCATCATGCCCTCAGCTCCTTGGTTCCTGACCTCACATGGGCTGAAGCCAAAACCTTAATAAATCCTTTTTCTAAGTTACATGGTCAGTCTTTTAGATTATAGCTGCAAGAATTCTAACAGATACAGGTGGCAAGCCAAGTGTGGTGTGTATCCCAGTACTTGAAAAGCTGAGTCAGGATGATCACAAGTTCAAGGCCAGCCTGGGAAATTTTAGTGAGACCTTGTCTCAAAATTAAAAATAAAAAGGTGGGAGCCGGGCATGGTGGCAAACGCTTGTAATCCCAGCATTTGGGAGGCTGAGACAGGAGGATCACGGTTCACAGACAGCCTCAGCTACTTAGTGAGGCCCTTTGCAACTCAGTGTGACCCTGTTTCAAAATAAAGAATAAAAAATTGGGCAGGGGATGTAGCTTGGAGGTCAAATGCCTCTGGGTTCCATCCCCAGACCTGAAAAAAATGAGTGGGTGTGTAGCGCAGAAGTAGAATGTCTCTGGGTTTGATTTGGCACGCCCGGCTTTGATATGGCATTTTTAAAGCAGCCTGTTGAAGCTGGGCGTGGTGGCGCACGCTTGTAATCCCAGCATTTGGGAGGCTGAGACCAGAGGATCACGGTTCGCGGACAGCCTCAGCTACTTAGTGAGTCCTCTGCAACTCAGTGAGACCCGGTTTCAAAATAAAATAAAGAATAAAAAATAGGGCAGGGGGTGTAGCTTGGAGATAGAATGCTCCTGGATTCCATCTCCAGACCCGCAAAAAAGAAAATGAAAAAAAAAAAAAGCAACCTGTTGATAAACAATAGGGTGTCACTACATAATGAGATTTCAAAAGAAGGCTATTCTTTACTATTCATTAGAAATTCTTGAATTGGGATTAAAAGCAAGAAAAAAAAGCATACTTGTACCCTTCTAGTTCCTGCTCTCCAGAGAAGAAAGTAGGCACAGCCTCTATTGGGTGGGTTCTAGTTATAGAAAACATAGGTGGACTGGTACCCCTTTGGCAGGTCATTATTAGACTCTCTTCTGTTTCCTCTAGACTTCCTGTGGGGCAAGATGGCTTTATTATTTCTATTCAGGTAATTTCACTTTCTAATCCCAATTTAGCTTCTGTGTTCACTGCTGAGTTTTAGAAATTCATTTCACTTCTCAGCATTTCCCAGGTGAGTGCCAGAGAAGAGTCCAACTTACTGGGGGTTATAGAGTTAAGGGAATGAATAAAGAATGGCTATAAAGTGCTTCAAAACAATGAGACAACCCATAAATAACACTGTCATGATTAAACTTGAAATGATATCCAAGTAAATATCAGGGTGTGGTGAGTGATTTTGTTTGCATTCTGCTCGGTAGCTTTCGTATATATTCACAATGCCCTGTGAGTGCGCAGGGTCTTCCTCATGGTGTTCCCTGGAAGCACCCTCACACTTGCCCAATTAATTCTCTATCTTCCCTAGGTCCCATGAAAAGTTATCTTTCAGTACCATTTTCTGGTCATGGTGGTCAATCATATTTTCTCTTTCTAACATATTTCTGGTTTGAATATGATTTTTCTCCACTGAAACTTCATGCTGAAATTTGTTGACCCCTGTAGCAGTGTTGATCTTTCTTGAGTGACAGGATTCATTCCTGTGAGAATGGACTGGAGAATCAGTTGTTATGAAGGATCTGGCCCAAGCCAGGCATGATGGTATAAGCCTATAATGATAGTATTTTGGAGGCTGAGACAGGAAAATCACAGATTTACTACCAGCCTTAGAAACTTAGTGAGATTCTCAGAAGCTAGGAAGACTTTGTTTCAAAATAAAAAAATTTTTTAAAATATAAAGGGCTAGAAGTATAGCTTGGAAGTAGAACACCCCTGGGTTCAATTTCTCTTGGTCTCTTCTTCTTCATACATATGCTTGCCAATATCACACATGTTCCTGCTGTGAGACGCAGGACTCTATATGTTATGTGACAGCCCTGCCTCCAGAACTGGGAATTAAACAAACCTCTCGTGTTTATAAGTTACTTATTCTCGGGTATTCTATTATAGCAAAAGAAAAGGGACTACCAAGACACTGGTCTAGAGTAGAAAATGGTCAGAGTGGATTTTTAGAAGTTAATCCTATAACAAATTGGGATTGGAGTTGAGGGACTTGTGACGGACGTTGTTACTTTTAAGACCGTGACTCAAAGAGATTTCACGTTAAAAATGCACTGATATATTACCACTGGGGAGTGATGGGCAAAGGGAATCAAGGACCTGTATTATTTTTTGCATCTACATGCAAATCTGTACTTAACATTAAATAAGTTGAATAAAAATGAGTTAAGAAATAAAGGAAAACTATACAGATAGCAGATGCTGTATGTGCATCTCCACAGATTATGCACAGAAGAAACTTTGTTTCTTTCTAGGTATGGACTGGGCTTGCATTGGGTAAAAGGTGTCTTAGGTATATGAGTATTAAAGAAAATACAGATTTATGGCTTAGGATCATGATCTAGACCCAACTTTGTCACTAGCCAGGTCTGTGGTCTTGGTTAAGTTGAATAAACTACTTGACTCTCAGTTTCCTCTTCTGCAGGGCGATCAGTTAGTAGGGATGGAACTTTTTTTTTAGCTTCAGATAGACCAGCAATGTATTTATTAATAAGTATACTTACTTAATAAGTTTACTTAAATGATTGCGAGCTATTTTTAAAATTTATTTTTATTGGTGAATTGTAATCATATATCACATTGGAATACAAGACTTGAGAGGATATACAAACACACATCATCCAATTAGCCCTCATCCAGTCCCCATCCCATTCCCTCCCCCTCCCTCCATCCCATGCTTATTTGGTGAATAACTTTGATACATATGTTTATGTACCTCCTGCGTTTTATTTTATTTTATTTTATTTTATTTTTTTGGTGGTACTGGGGTTCCTGGAAGCCCTTCTTCCTCTGGGCTACACTCCCAGACCTATTTTATATTTTTGAAACAGGGTCTCTTACGCCAGCACGGCTGGCTTTGAACCTGCGTGATCCTCCTGTCTCCGCCTCCCAAGCGCAGGGATTACAAGCGTGTGCCACCACGCCCGGCGCTACCTCCTGCGTTTTAAAGAGGCTCCATCCTCCCCTATTCCATACCCTCTGATTGGTCACCTTAATTGCTTCGCTATAGGGCCCTTTCTATAACTCGACCTCTTCCTGTTGCCCCTTTCCTCCTAGTTATTGCTGATTAAGGGAAGCATCTGATTTTTATTTTCTGTGATATTTCTCTGTGCATGCCGCGTTGCAAGTACTGATCCCACCCTTGGCAGCCCCAGTAGTGGCCTGGCTACCCGGTGGACTGATCCAGACCTCGCTGGCTCAAGAAGCAGCCTTGCCTCATGGGAGGCCCTGATTCTGGTCTCGCTGGCCCCGACACCAGCCTAACCCCTCAGCTGGCTCTGATCCCAGCCTCGGTGGCCCCAGCACTGGCCTAGCCTCAAGGCAGACTCCGATCCCGGCCTCAGAGGCCTCAGTAGCAGCCTTGCCTCATGGAAGGCTCCGATGTTGGCCCCTGGCCCCAGCACTGGCCTAAACCCTCGGCATGCTCTGATCCTGGCCTCGGAGGCCCCAGCTCCGGCCTTGCCTCATGGCAGGCTCCGATCCCAGCCTCGCTGGCCTCGGCACCGGCCTAACACCTCGGCAGGCTCCGATCCTGCCCTCGGAGGCCTCAGTAGCGGCCATGCCTCACGGAAGGCTTCGATGCCGGCCACTGGCCCTGGCACTGGCCTAACCCCTCGGCAGGCTCTGATCCCAGCCTTGGAGGCCCCAGCACCAGCCTTGCCTCACAGCAGGCTCCAATGCTGGTGGCTGGCCCTGGCACCAGCCTAACCCCTCGGCAGGCTCTGATCCTGGCTTTGGAGGCCCCAGTAGCAGTCTTGTCTCACAGCAGGCTCCAATCCTGGTCTCACTGGCCCCGGCCTAACCCCTCGGCAGGCTCCGATCCCGGCCTCGGAGGCCCCAGCACTGGCCTTGCCTCATGGCAGGCTCCAATGCTGGCCTTGCTGGCCCCAGCACCGGCCTAACCCCTCGGCAGGCTCCCGGCCTCAGAGGCCCCAGAACTGGCCTTGCCTCACGGAAGGCTCTGATGCCGGCCGCCGCTGGCCCCGGCATCAGCCTAACATCATGGCAGACTCCAATCCTGGCCTTGGAGGCTCCAGTAACGGCCTTGCTTCACAGCAGGCTCCGACACCGGCTGTTGGCCCTGGCATCGGCCTAACCCCTTGGCAGGCTCTGATCCTGGCCTCGGAGGCCCTGGCACCGGCCTTGCCTCATGGCAGGCTCCGATGCTGGCCACTGGCCCTGGCATCGGCCTAACCCCTTGGCAGGCTCCAATCCCAGCCTCGGTGGCCCCAGCATTGGCCTAGCCTCATGGGAGGCCCTGTTTCTGGTCTCTCTGGCCCTGACACCAGCCTAACCCCTCAGCTGACTCTGATCCCGGCCTTGGTGGCTCCAGCATTGGCCTAGCCTCAAGGCAGGCTCCGATCCCGGCCTTGGAGGCCCCAGTAACGGCCTTGCCTCACGGCAGGTTCCGATGCCAGCCATTGGCCCTTGCACCGGCCTAACCCCTTGGCAGGCTTCGCTCCCAGCATCGGAGGCCCCAGCACCGGCCTTGCCTCACGGCTGGCTCCAATGCCGGCCGTTGGCCCCAGCACTGGCCTAACCCCTCGGCAGGCTCCGATCCTGGCCTCAGAGGCCCCAGCACTGGTCTCACCTCACGGCAGGCTGTGATAGAACATTTTAGCTCTGTGATTCTAGGTCTCTGTTTGAATCTCCAGGAAGCAAACACAAGGGAAAATGAATTGGGGCTATTTGATAGTAACTAACTCTAACCAAGATCATTATCAACATAGGCTAGAAACAATTTGTAAATTCCATATTCATTAAAAAATTGACTCGAATGGGGAACTTTTAAGTATGTGTTAGAAATAGATTTTTACTCTCTTGTTCTTTTGCCTGAAAAATAGGGCTTAATCGAGGGAAATAATGTATTGAGTCTTCCTGGGATTCCCATTAAAAAGAAATGCCAAGGCTTGAGGAAGGAAAGAGTTGAAATATGGTTAGAATCATATCTGAAGGTATCACTGCCAATCTTGTTAACATATATGGGGAAAGAGGAAGGGGGAGTGGGGCGGGATTAGAGGGAAACACACCAAGTGATGATTGCATGTATTTATGCATCACTCTGAATCTCACTATGATATATAAATACAATGTCTCAATAAAAACATATACAAGGAAATGCCTGATCTGAAATTCCGGGAGAGCTTCTGCTTTTTCTAGCTAAGTCAGGTCAGGTAAGTGTTTCCAATCCAAACCCACTATCCATGATGAAACGTCCTTCTATATTTCCCTCATTTTTTACTCTTTAGTGTGATTATCAGCATGCAAAGACAAGGTCAATATTAAATCCCAACCCTTCCATTGCTCTCCTTTGCCAATAGAAACAGAATTCTTAGCATCCCTGCACTTCAACATTGGACCCCATGTCTCTCCACATTTACCTTCAGCTTTTTTGCTTTCTGATAGCTCTGCCCTTGCTAAGCTGACTACACTGGTTCAAATAGCATCCTGTTCCTACTTTATGCTCTTCCTGGAATTTCAGGCTGCTACCTCATTTGGAAATAGATGCAGATGTAATTAATTAAGATAAGGTCATATTGGACTAAGGGAGGAGGCATAAACAGATTCACCTATGTCCTTACAAAAGAGGAGAAAATTTTAGTCCCAGCTTTTGAGAGGCTGAGATAGGACAGTCACAGGTTCCAGGCCAGCCTCAGCCATTCAGTAAGGTCCCTCAGCAACTTAGTGAGACTATTTCAAAATAAAAAATAAATTAGCCAGGCATGGTGTTGCACGCTTGTAATCCCCACGCTTGGGAGGCAGAGACAGGAGGATCGCGCAGGTTCAAAGCCAGTCGCACTGGCTTAAGAGACCCTGTTTCCAAATAAAAAAAGTATAAAATAGGTCTGGGAGTGTAGCCTGGAGGTAGAAGGGCTTCCAGGAACCCCAATACCACCAAAAACAATAAATAAATAATTAATTAATTAAAAATGGCTAGGAGTGTAGCTCAAAGGTAGAAATACTTTTGGGTTCAACTTTTTGTACCAAAAATAAAAAAATAAAGATAGAGAGGTCTTATGCACACAGGGATGGTGATGTAGAGAGACATGAACAAGGAGAGAGCACCACATGGTGGCAGGCAAAGACTGGAGGGATGTGTCGACAAGCCAAGGCTTCCTGGCTGAACTAGAAGCTAAGAGAAAGGCTTGGAACAGATTCCACCTGACGGCCCTCCAAGAGATCAAAGCTCTGCCGATCATCAAGTCTAGGCTTCTGGTCTCCAGAACTTTGAGAGTTTGTGCTGACTCAGGCCACACACAAATCAGGCTTTGCCTGATGGTGGCCCTTGGGAACACATACACTGATCTGCTTACCGATGGTTCCCTCGCTTCCCAGTTCACTTTCGTTTATTGTTCCTTTTATTTAGATAACACCTGCTGCCTTTTCTATTCATCCTTTGAAATCTACTTCAAATTTTCAACTCTTTCATTATCCCTTTCCAACCCACGCACTGGGAAGTGAAGTTTCTCTAAAACTAGGCTCATACCATTCATTAGATCTGGTACTTGTTGGGGCAACTTGTGGCATGTTCCTTGACTCTTTACTATGCTCATGGTGGGAATCTTATCTTTTATCTCCTGCTCTCCCACATGTGATATCCTTTCCATGCCTCATGCATTCGTTATACAGTATGAGATTTTTTTGGGGGGTCGGTGGTACTGGGGTTCCTGGAAGCCCTTCTACCTCCAAGCTACACTCCCAGACCTATTTTTATATTTTTAAATATAAAAACCCAGAAGTATTTCTACCTTTGAGCTACACCCCTAGCCATTTTTAATTAATTAATTGATTAACTATTGTTTTTGGTGGTACTGGGGTTCCTGGAAACCCTTCTACCTCTGGGCTACACTCCCAGACCTATTTTATACTTTTTTTATTTGGAAACAGGGTCTCTTAAGCCAGCACGACTGGCTTCGAACCTGCGCAATCCTCCTGTCTCCGCTCCCAAGCGCAGGGATTACAAGTGTGCGCCACCATGCCCGGCTACAGTATGAGTTTTTTTTTTTTTTTTTTTTTTTTTTTGGTGGTACTGGGGTTCCTGGAAGCCCTTCTACCTCCGGGCTACACTCCCAGACCTATTTTTTACATTTTCATTTTTGGAAACAGGGTCTCCTAAGCCAGCGCACGCGGCTGGCTTCGAACCTGCGCGATCCTCCTGTCTCTGCCTCCCAAGCGCGGGAATTACAAGCGTGCGCCACCACGCCCGGCTACAGTATGAGTTTTTAATGAACATTGTTTGTTGAATTGATTCATTGGTCATGAAAACGTGACATCACTCTTCAAAGTAAGAATGCTATATGTCCAGTTATACATACGCAGCCTCCAGGTTTTCCCCAGTGTCTCTAAAGAAAGTGGACTTTTAATACCCACATGAAGCCGGGCGTGGTGACGCACACTTGTAATCCCAGCATTCGGGAGGTTAAGTCCATGGTTTGCAGACAGCCTCAGCCACTTAGTGAGGCCCTCCTCAACTCAGTGAGACCGTGTTTCAAAATAAAGAATAAAAATAAGGCAGGGGATAAAACTCAGAGGTTGAATGCCCTTGGGTTCCATCTCCAGACCCACACAAAATAATTAATACCCACATGAAACATCAGGGTGGAGTATGGGAAAGCCGAGGGATGGATTTGGTCCTGGCTGTGAAGATTAACAACTGGTGAACATCCATCAGTTCCCTTTGTGAGACTTTAGAGGTCACTCTCTCCTGTGTGGCAGAGCAATGCTTTCACTCCCTTCCTTCCTTCCTTCCTTCCTTCCTTCCTTCCTTCCTTCCTTCCTTCCTTCCTTCCTTGTACTAGGGATTGAACCCAGAGGCATTCTACCTCCACACTACACCTCCAGCCCAATTTATTTTTTATTTCCTTATTTCTTATTTGGAGACAAGTTCTCGCTAGGTTGCTGCCAAGTCTCACTTAAATTGCTGAGGCTGGCTTTAAACCTGTGATCCTCCTGTCTCAGCCTCCCAAGTACTGAGACTACAGGTGTGCACGACCATGTCTGGCTTTTGCATCTCTTCTGATCACCTTCTTCTGCTTATGATCAGGCCAGAATCAAAGAGGAAGAAACCAAGGCCAATACTCTTTCAGATGTATGGGGGAGGGGCACTTCTGCTCACCCGGCAGGTAGTAAGATGGAGACATCTGTAAAGCAAGGCCTACTGCTCACTAAGATGTACACAAAGTCTCTTTGTTGGTCCCTTTGGAAGGTTCTCTTTGAGGGAATGGGGGCAGGGAGGCGAAATGGAAGAAGGAGAATAGAAGCTTCTGGAAATACCTAAATTAGGAACTGACACTATCAATACTTGGGATGTGCTCTCACCCTTATCAATATACTACTCATGAGTACTTATCAATATTCAAGATTCACTTCTTTCTTTCCATTACCAGTCATTCTGAGTTCCCTTTTCTCTGATCACAATTTCTCTGTGTCTTATCATCTTTATCAAACTATATGGTGCTGTATCTTTACTCATGGATACTGCATGACTTTTTAAAAAGATAATACATAGAATATTGGCCATTATTCATGACCTTAAATTACATATTGCTACTTTTATACAATGGAATAAACAGAACATATAGTGTGTGGACAAGCTTCTCAAAAGGAGGGGATTATAAAACGTGGAGAGCTGGGTTTGCATTAGAGTTATCATCAGACAGGGAAGTAGGATAAATAACAGTCCCCAAAGATATCTACATCCCAATCTCTGGCACCTGCAAATATGTTACCTTTCATGGCAAAGGAACGTGTGGATTACTATGGCCTTGGTATAGTTTGAATGTACCCCACAAAGATGCATATGCTAGAGGTTTTGCTGGGAGGAGGTGGATCATTTAGGAGGGGGCCCTAGGAGGAGGAGGTCCTTGGGTCATTGAAGGCATGCCCTTGGAAAGAATGAAGGTAGTTCTATTGAAAGCAAGTGGTTATAAAGCCCGCAGTGACACCTAGATCTCTCTCTAATGGTGACACCTAGATCTCTCTCTAACGGTGACACCTAGATCTCTCTCTAATGGTGACACTTAGATCTCTCTCTAACGGTGACACCTAGATCTCTCTCTAACGGTGACACCTAGATCTCTCTCTAACGGTGACACCTAGATCTCTCTCTAACGGTGACACCTAGATCTCTCTCTATTTGGTGACCCCTTCCTTCTGCATCTCTCCCACCATTTGCCAACAGGACCTTTATCAGAGCCAGTATTGGGGTTTTCAGATTTCCAAACTATGAGCTAAATAAACCTCTCTTCTTTGTAAGAAATTGTGGCTTAGGGCATTTTGTGATAGTAATGCCAAATGGACTCACAGATAGATGATATTAAGTTATGGTCTAACGCTGAAGTGTCTGAGTGGACCCAATGGAATCAGAGGGGATCTCTTAGGAGAAAGTCAGAGAGGGCAGAGGCATTTAAAAAGAAGGTTATAGGAAGATAAAAGCAGAGAGAAAGGGATGTGCTAGTGAAATTAGAGGCTGGAATAATAGCCTCTGAAGAAAGAGGAGAGTGCTGTGAACCCAGGAAGGCAGTCTGACCACAGAGGGAAAAGGTGCAGTGGAAGCAGAGTCCTCTAGAAGCTTCAGAAGGGATGCAGCTCAGCCAACATGAATTTCATCCCATAAAACCCAGTTTGAAATTCTCACCTCCACAACTCTGAGATAATACACTCACATTGTTTTCAACTACTAAGTGTGCATGGCTTTGTTCCAGTAGCAACAAGTGACGAATACACAGAGCATCAGCAAGGTTTTACTGACCCTCCCTTGCTCTCAACTTCTCTTGCACATGTTCATAGTGATTTCAATGTCACTAAGCCCAGTGAAAAGGTCTGACTCATGTCCCCTGGTACTTTCTTAGCTTCTTTGCAGCCTCAGACATAAGACACTTCCTCTTTCTTTAAACATTTTAATACTTGACTTTCAGGAAACCAAACAGCACAGCACTGGTTGGACTTCCTGCTAGCTTATTGATATCTGTGTCTAGCCTTCCTCCTCTTCCTCCTAGCCCCCAAAAGACTGAAATATTCTTTTTTGTGTGTGTGGTCTGGGGGTGGAATACAGGGGCGTTTCTACCTCCAAGCTATACTTCCAGACCTATTTTTTATTCTTTATTTGAAACAGGGTATCACTAAGTTGCTGAGAGCCTCACTAAGTAGCTGAGGCTGACTTCGAACTTGTGCAATCCTCCTGTCTCAGCCTCCCAAGCGCTGGGATTATAAGCATGAGCCACCATGCCTGGCAAGATTAGAATATTCTAACACAATACTGGGAGATCTTATTCAGCCATATCTAGTCCTTAGATAATCTTACTCAACCTAAATTTAAAAAAAATCTGTATGATAGAAACTATTTAGTTTACCAGTCTTGGATGTCTAAGTGTGTCCAGCCTAGAACGTTATTGTCCAGCTGCTCACTCCACATCTTGCCCTCATGGTCTAGTAGATATCTCCTGCTAATGTGTCCAAATAGAATGATTTTCTCATCCATAATCCTGGTACTCCTATCCATTCCCCTTTCTGTGGCTTCGGTTAAAAATGTCATTTCCCTTTTGTCCCACATATCTAGGGTTAAGTATATATATATATATATATATATATATATATATATATATATATATATGTGTGTGTGTGTGTGTGTGTGTGTGTGTGTGTGTGTGTGTGTTGGAGAGGGACAAGGAAGGAAAGTCTCCTTACAGTCAGGCCAGGATACATTTAGCAGTAATGACAAACCAACGCCTGCCCCCACTGGGATCAATGTCTTATGTTTGTATTAACTATTATTTTATTAACTCAACTAAATACTAGACTCCACCAAATTCAAGGTCACTAACCCTTTTCAAGTACCAATCATGACGTCACAAATATAATAGTGCTCAGTAATTAGTTTTGAGGTGAAAAACGACAACAAATGAAGCTCCTAAGTAGCTGTATTTAAAGATCTGGGGAGGTAGGCATGGTGGTGCATACCTGTAATCTCAATACTTGGGAATCTTAGACAGGAAGATCAGAGGTTCGAGGACAGCCTCACCAGTTTAATAAGGCCCTCAGCAGCTTAGGAAAATCCTACTTCAAAATATAAGATAGGGTGGGGGGTGTGACTCACAGGTAGAATACCCCTGGGTTCAATCCTCAGTCTCTCTCTCTGTCTCTCTCTCTCTCTTTCTCTCTCTGTCTCTCCCTGTGTGTGTGTGTGTGTGTGTGTGTGTGTGTGTGTGTGTGTGTGTGTATGCATGTATGAGAGAGAGAGAGAGAGAGAAAGAGAGAATATGAATGAATCCAGGGAAAGGCCTGTCTTTTAATGGCAGATTGCCATAAGATCCCCATTAAAATCAATGGAGCTTTTTTAAATTCTAAAGACTGATCTGGATGGAGAATAAGGACATGGATTCTGGGGCTGGGAATTCTCAAGTTTTACATGATCATAACTTACACTTATTCAGTCCTTGGCAGTTGATAAGGTGCTTAGGTACATGTTCTGACTAATCATGCTCTGTTTTCAAATATAGAGGGGCTCGAGGGGGACTTCTCTTCCATTTCAGCTCTTCCTTTGGGGCAACCGAACCATCTAGGTTGTTTTCCAGAGAAACAAGTTACCAGCTCCCTGCCAGTTAGACCTGCAAGTTTCCTCAGTTACTGAGCATCTTCCTCCTGCTATTTAAATCTGTCTGCTCAAATTCTATCTTTAGTAAGCATTTAGATAAGACCTGAGGAGCTAATGTTTTCCTGGCAAAACCTGGAGGAATACTTTGCTGTTCTTGCCCATAAAAGTGGAGACTGCTTAGCAATGAGTCAGGTTGATCTACTTTAACTAAGACAGCCAGGCCCAAATGGGAGCCCAGCCGTCACCGGAGCAAGCTACCTGTCCGTGGTGGATGCAAATATCTCAGTGATGCTACTACTTGGGCTGCATGCATAACAAGAGCAGGAAAAGGTCCACCAGAGGCGAAAACTTAAAAGGATTACTGTCGTGATAAGTTTTCATCAAGTTAGAAGGATGGGGTTGCGAGGATTCCAAAGACCTGATTAGTCATGAAGCTCCTCTATGTCAGAGGAGAGTGTGGCATTTCTGCACTGACAGCTACGACTCATAAAACCAGGGCAGGGGCACAAAGGGTAAGGAGGAAGACAATGTAAAGCTAACATTGGAACAGCACACTCAGGAGTGTTGTGAAGTAAAAGGGCCCTTTAGGACGGCATGAGGCTGGAGACATAAGGCAGTCATTCTTATATCATGGAGGAGAAAAGGGAGCAGTATAAGGCTCCCTAGCAGTGCCAGGCCAACACCACACAGAAGAAACTAGTGCCAAGCACCCAGCCAGGCCACCCACATCACTCCCACTCCAACGGGCCCCGTTCCTAGCATCCTATCCCCTTCTTTGGGTGGTTATGGAAGGGCACTGTTCAAATATGGGCAGTGTTGACAAGTTAGCCCAGTGTGTTTAGCCAGCTTACCAGCACTATAATGAAACCCTAGCTAGGGTGACTACTTTATGAAGAGAAAAGGTTTATGTTATCTCACTGTTTCAGGGGTTTGAGTGTGTGATCCATTGACTATGTGTTTTTTGGGGGGACTGTTGCAGGACAGCACATAACTTTTCACTTCATGGCAATAAGTGACAAAGAGAATAGGTAGGGGACCAAAGGCCACAACAATCTAAATATCTACCAGTAGGCCCTCTCCTCTTTGAGGTTCTACTCACTCCTAATAGCACCATTCTAGAAACCCTGCCTTTAACACATGGGCCTTTGGGGACATTCAGATCCAAACTATGGCACTGAGAGACATCCATTTCTATATTAGTTTACACTAGTGTTTTAAAAATTTGGTATCAGGAGCTGGGTGTGGTGGCGCAGCCTTGTAACCCCAACATTTGGGAGGCTGAGACAGGAGGATCTGGGTTTGTGGCCAGCCTCAACTATTTAGTGAGGCTTTTTGCAACTCATTGAGACTCTGTTTCAAAAGTAAAAGAATAGCCTGGCATGGTGGTGCACACTGTAATCCCCATGCTTGGGAGGCGGAGACAGGAGGATAACACAGGTTTGAAGCCAGCATCGCTGGCTTAAGAGACCCTGTTTCCAAATAAAATATAAAATATGTCTGGGAGTATAGCCCAGAGGTAGAAAGGTTCCATCCCCAGTACTACCAAAAAAAAAAAAAAAGGAAAAGAATAAAAAAATAAGTCTGGTAGAATGCCCTTGGGTTCCATCACCAGTACTGCAAAAAAAAAAAAAAAAAAATTGGTGTCAGATATGATGGCCCACACTTGTAATCCCAATACTTGGGAGGGTGAGGGGTGAGTCAGGAGGATCACAGATTTGAGACCAGCTTCAGCAACTTAGCAAGACACTGTTTCAAAATAAAAAACGGCAAGGTGTATATTGAAGGTAGAATGCCCCCGGGTTCAATCCAAAGTACCATCAAGAAAAGAAAAGAAATTGACAAAGCACATTTTGGGGGGAAATAGACCAGGAAGATGTAACAGTGAAGACAAAAAATGTCTAAATAAATGGGACACTCTGGAAGAGAAGGACGAGATACTACTATGAGGACATTCAATTTAGAGCAGGAAGTTTGAGGATAGCAACATTAGAGACACCCTAAGTTGATTTTGCTGATACTGATGTTTTTCTAAGAGATGACTCTTTTGGGAGCTTCTCCAATTAAGTTGAGAGAATCACAGAAGCATTTATGTCTGACCCAAGGCAGCAGGCTTCTCCTCATTCCTTCTAGTCTTCTCTAAGGGATTTGGACCACTTGACTGACCAAGGGGCCAGGGGGAGGGTTACCATCCTGCCCCTCCTCCTTCAGGTAGTAAAAGCACAAGAATAACGAAGGATCCCTGTTATACAGTATCTGCCTTGCTAATTAGCTCATGGATGTGATGTACATTATCCAGCTGTCTGCTTCCAAAATGATCAGCAATCCATATGGCTGTTTATTTAACAAGGTCACAAAAATTGGGCATCACCATAATAACTATTTGGAAGAGATCCAGTCATACATCAGCGTAGAAAATGGAACCTCAAAGAGGGAGGGAGCTGGTAGTCATTGTAAGGAAATTACTAGAGGAGCTCATAAAGCCTTGATGAGGTGTTTAATAGATGTGTCTGGCCCCAGATAAAAGATGCTTTCAGGATTCACCTTCTTATTATTTTTGTAACCTCTAGCTCAGCCAATTGTTTCCAATCACTTCAATTTCTCAGAGTTTTGTTTATTAGCATACAGATGGGGATTCTGGGCTTTTTTTTTTAAAGGGGACATTCTCACTTTGCTATATTAATTAATCAAGTAATTGGCATCCTTTCTGATTGCCTGGTGAATTGTGAAACTAGATCAAACCGCAGGTTCTGGACTTACTAGCACAAGAAAACATAGAGTGACTTTCCCTTAGATTATAATTCTAGCTGTAGTGAAAATGAGCTTGGTGGTCCTGGGCAAGTCACATGCCCTCTCTTAGCTATTACTTTTTTAATGTGTAACAATCAGGATTATGGTAGTTATCCAAAGGTGGTGTGAATTAAAGGAGCTCATACCTGAGGCGCATGCTTTGTATAGTGTAATATACCATTTAAAAAAAAATCAGGCTGGGTGTAGTGGTATATACCTGTAATCTTGGTATTTGGGAGGCTGAGACAGAAAGAGCACAGATTGGAGACCAGCCTCAGCAACTTAGCAAGACACTCAGAAACCTAGCAAAATCCTGTTTTAAAATTTAAAAAATTAACAATAAAAAGGGCTGGGAATGTGGCTCAGAGGTAGACTGTCCCTGGATGCAATCCCCAATCATAAAAATAATGCAGGACTCTTCCTTCTATAGGTGCCTCAGATTAATATTAATGAGGAATTAGGAAGATAAGAAGAAGCGGGTAGGAGTAGTTTCCTAAGACTTATTTAACACAGTGTTTGGTCTTGAACTCTAAATTAGATTACAACTGAGGCATATTAGTCAATTACCAGTAGCTCATGGAACAAAATTTTTGCACTGAAAGTAAATTTTTTTTCTGGGAGGTGGGGCATGCAGGGCATGGTATGGGTGGACCCAGTTGCTTTCCAAGTTGGTAATCATGTGAGTTTTTTTTTTTTTTTTTCGGGTCTGGGGATGGAACCCAGGGGCATTTGACCTCCAAACTACAGCCCCTGCCCTATTTTTATTCTTTATTTTTTGAAACAGGGTCTCACTAAGTCTCACTAAGTTACAGAGGGCCTCACTAAGTAGCTAAGGCTATCCACGAACCATGATCCTCCTGTCTCAGCCTCCCGAATGCTGGGATTACAAGCATGCAACACCACACCCGGCTTCATGTAAGTTTTAAGACACTGGAGGAACTGAGGGCAGAAGTCCGTTTGTACATGAACCTGGAGCCTTGAAATGCTCCTCTCTTGTGATCTTTCCCCGATCTTTAAATATCATTTGTTCTCCAGAGTCCAAGACTTCCTTAAGAACCCTTGACTAACATGGAAAAAGATTTACAAGTATTGAGAAGCTAAGTTAGGACTTCAGAGGATAACTTGGCATACACAGTGCCAAGGACTCAGGTTCAATCCTCCACGGAGACCTGGACCATCGGCTCTGCCTTGCATGTCTGGGTCACTGTTGCTGGTCCTCAGACTCCAGTGGCCTGAGTAGCTCAGAATACATTCTGTTTAGTCTGTAACCCCTCAGAAACACACAAGTGATTAAAAAAACTAACAGAAAAGTATTCATACAAGTATGCAAATAAGAATTCCATTCACGAGGCAGAGTCCTGAAGAAATACTGGTGATGGGACTGCTGCTGAGCTCTGAGGCCGTCTTTAGATGTTGGGGTGGATTTTATTTAAAACTTGCTCTAGGACGGAATTTTTTTACTTATTTCTTTCTCGGTACTGAACCTACCAAAAAGTTGCCTGCCCCTCTGATCACATGGCTTCATGATGACTCCCTTGGCAATGTGACAAAAGTCTTGTCTATCTCCTTTGCCCTCTGCAGTTATAGTAGTAGTTTTTGTTTATTTCATAACCTCATTGTACTTCCTTCCTTCCTTCCTTCCTTCCTTCCTTCCTTCCTTCCTTCCTTCTTTCCTTCCTTCCTTCCTTGTACTTGTACTGGGGATTAAACCCAAGGCATTCTATCTCTGAGCAACACTCCCAGCCCTGTTTTATTTTTAATTGGAAACAGGATCTCACTAAACTACTAAGCCTGGCCTTCGAACCTGCCACCCTTTTCCAGCCTCCCCAGTACCATGATTACAGGCATGCACCAACCCATCGGGCTTGTGCTCTTTAAATAGTGACAGGTAGGGAGGAAAGAGTGGCCTGGATGTTCGGAGCTGCGTCGAGATTTAGAAACATGGACAAGGCGCACCGGAATTTTCAGTATAGAGGCTGTCAGCTTTCTGGGTTCATTTCATTTTTTCCGCACTCACCATTGCATGATTCATCCATACTGGAAAGATATCATCTAGGGCCCTGGGGTAAATGAGCTCTCGATCATAGAGAAAGATGGTCCAGAATACCAAAAATA
The DNA here is from genome assembly GCF_963383645.1 of Muscardinus avellanarius. Taxonomy (NCBI): domain Eukaryota; kingdom Metazoa; phylum Chordata; class Mammalia; order Rodentia; family Gliridae; genus Muscardinus; species Muscardinus avellanarius. The sequence goes on from NC_137800.1 coordinate 69,717,439, forward strand.
CAAACTGGAAAGTAAAACACAAACATAGCGCCATTAGGTTTGTTTTTAATCAGAGCTTTCTACAATCATAAAAATCACAGGCAAATAAAAAGAGATACTTGCTTGAAGGATGTATTGCATATACATCATAGATGTGTCAAATAAGGGAAAGATACTTATTGTAGGATTGCAATATCTACCCTTTCTGTGGATTCATCAATGGTCCAGTGAACTGGGGGGCAATTATTTGTTATCATGGCAAGCAGAGATGATATGGAACCTTTCTTATTTTATTGACTTCTTTCTCCTCTGAGCTTGCACTAAGAGATTGTGTACATAGAATGTTTTTCCAGTTCACCCCTTACGTAGGCAAAGCAAGGAAACGCAGTAGGACTGGGAGAGAAGATGGGAAGTGACCAGCTCCTGGGATAATTCACAAACTGCCTGGCTGAGAGTTAGCTCTCTCCATTACTCAGACTTTGCTCTGATCTCCATCTACTGTCTGCCTGGCGTATCTTGTCAGAGAACTCGTCCTCTATGTTTCAAAGTCAACACTGAGATGGAGTAGGGGAGAGGCTATTAACTTTCTGAAATTTCATAGACTTAATGTCTAAGCCTTACAAAATGAATAGTCTCCATTGTTAACTTTAAAAACTTGACCTCTAGAAGACTTTCTTTCTGGGGGGTAGAGGTATTCAGCAAAGTAAACCTGGAATGCCTGTACTTGCTCTGTTATCTAAGAGCTCATCAGTGTTTAGAGAGTCTCATTTTTATGTGTGTGTGTGTGTGTGTGGTACTTGGGGTGAAACCCAGGGGCTTTTCTACCTCTAGGATATACTCTCTGACCTATTTTATACTTTATTTGGAAACGGGATCTCACTAAGTTGCTGAGGCTGGCTTTGAACCTGTGCGATCCTCCTATCTCAGTCTTTCAAGAGCTGTGATTACAAGCGTGTGCCACCACGCCCAGCTAGAGAGTTTCACCCTGCATTTAGTTCTGAGCTCTTGATGGGACAGGAAGCAGGACCATGACAGGTAGTGAATTCTAATCCCAGGTCTTGATGGGCAGCACGCAAGCTCTGTCTCAGTTTATTTCCATTCTAGCTAAGGAAAGGGAACATGAATAGTCATGGAATTGTGGACAGGACCAAAAAACAAACCCCCTCTCATACCTCACTTCTTTCAATGTCCATTCACTCAAAGCAATGACTGAAGTGCTTATGGTGTGCCCAACACTGGGCTTGTCTTTCTCTCCTAAATAGTTTTTTCCATGGGCCAACTTAGAAGGTCTCATAGTTTTTATTTATGCATTTTTTAGTTTAATGTTTTCCCACTTGCAGAAGTAACATGTGCTTATTGCCCCACATAAAACAAAAGTTATAAAAGGGAAAATAAGTCATCTCCCTCCTGAGGGATCTTTATTCTCACCACCTGATGGAACTAAGGTGGTCTCAGTTGTACAGTTGACCCCCAGGATCCAGGAGAATAAGTTCCAAGAACCTGAATGGAGACCAAAACTCACAGATGTTCAACTCTCTTATGTAAAATGGTATAGTATTTGCATATAATCAGGTACATCCTCTCTTATACTTTAAAACATCTCTAGATTGCTTACAATACACAGTATCAAATAAATGCCATGTAAATAATTATTAAAATATATTTTGTTTTAACTTGCTTATTGTATTGATTTCTATTAATTTATTTTATTTTATTTTACTAATTTATTTTTTAAATTTATTTTGAACATTTTTGATCCATAATTGGTTGAAATCAAGGATGGGAAAACCCCAGAAACGAAGGGGTGCCCTGATTTTGATAAGAAAGATCCTTCACACCTCCCCTCAGGTAGCAATCAGAACTATGCATCAAGTCTTTACAAAGACACAAAAACTAATGCCAAACCTGATCTATAGTGTGCTGTTTCCTGAAGACATACTGGACAACATGAGACAGCCTTCAGACAGGACATTTGTGCAAATGGGATACCTCTGGCTTACGATAATGGGTTCCCAAACAGCCTTGCTGCCCAAGAGAAGTGTCCATCAACTTGTGAGTGTCTATTGTATTAGCTACACATCGTGGTAACTTACTGTGGATATAGGAAAAGCCAATACGGTGAACAGCACATCTCTGAAGACAGTCACGAACTTAATGTCTTTTTTTTCTGTGATTCTTTTCAGTACATCATCCAGGCAGGCGACCCCGAAGAAAATGGCCTGCAAGAGCTAAATTCATTACGACAAATGAGGGCATTTTCATTTGCTTTAATTAATCCATCCTTTGCTGATGTAGAACTACATTCCTCTGGGAGCAATGCTGATTTGAGAAGGAAATAGCTGCTAGGCTGTTTTGGTTGAGAGCAAATTCAAAGGTCTGGGCTTCCAGCTCATTGGGCCCTGACCTTGCTCGCTAAAACTGATTGGAGAAATTCATTTAGGGGCCAATAACATGTACAGTATTTAGTGTAATGAACTTGAGCTAAGATGGAAACAAAATAAAGAGTCTGCTTAAAATGAAGGCTACACAGAGGTGGGGAAACCCAAATAAATAGCACAAGGGCAAGACATCAGATAAAAAAGGGTGGACCTGGTTTAGGTAGAAAAATCAAGGAAAAGCCTAGAGTTGAACTCTTACTTAGAAAACTAGCATCAGGGTCAAGAGCAAAAGGAGGAAGCTTCCTCCATGCTAGCCTGAGGAAGATGCACAAAACTGCACTGTGCTTGTGTGAGGGAAGAGCCAGTGTACTTCATTAGAGGAGGTGCCTGAAGGCCTAGCCAAGACAATTTGGCCAAGGTGATTTAAACCTACAGGAAGGAGCCAGCAATCCAGAGCTCTGGTGAGCTACTAGCACTGGGAGATAAGGCAAAAGAGAAGCTGAGTCTTTTTTCCAGGAAGTACAGGCTGAGTGCCCCTTTTCTGAGATGTTTCAGACCAGAAGTATCTGGGATTTGACAGTTTGTTTTTTCATATTTTATTTTATTTTTTTTTTGGGGGGGTGCTAGGGGTAGAACCCAGAGGCTTTCTACCTCCGGGCTATACTCCCACACCTATTTTATATTTTATTTGGAAACAGGGTCTCACTAAGTTGCTGAGAGCCTCACTAAGTAGCTGAGGCTGGCCTTGAACCTGTGCGATCCTCCTGTCTCAGCCTCCCAGGTGCTGGGATTACAAGCATGTGCCATCATGCCCGGCTTGTATCTATGTCTTTTAAACTCTATAGGATGGTAAAATATTAATGAACTGAATCCCAGTCTTTTGAATTTCATTCCACCGAATGACTGGATTTTAACTTATTGATTGATTTCTAATCTACTAAACTATTGGTAGTCTGCTGAATTCTAAAGAATGGTTAAATATTAAATTGGTGCACATTTTGTTACCGGCTATTTTTTTTCCGTATTTTAGAATGTTCCTATCTACATAAGATATACTAGAGATGAGATCCAGGTCTACACATGAAATTCACTTATGTTTTTATACCTCTCATATAAATTGCCTGCAGGTCATTTTATACAATATTTTTTAATAATTTTGCATATGAAACCAAGTTTTAAGATGCAAAATTTTCCACTTATGGTTTTGCGTTGGTGCTCAAAAATTTTGGGATTTTGGAGCACCTCAAATGTCTGCTTTTGGGCTTTGGGAGACCTGACCTGCCGTATGACCTGGAAAGCACACACTGCTGTTGGGAGTAGAAGTCAGGCCAGTTCTGGGACCAGGGAGCTGCGCCCATGATTAGTCACACTGATGGTTCGGTAACAATCTCTGAGGCCTGGACTCTAGGAAAGCTCTCACAGCGTTGGCTGCGGGTCCCTCTCTGAGCTGAGAGGTAGGCAGGAAGGGGACACAGGTGGAGGCAGCCACCGTTCCCAGCCAGGGCCTCAGATCAGAAGCACCACGTCACCTGTGAACTTCTTAGAAAACCTTGACCCCATCTTAGACTATAGAATCTGAATCTCTGGAAAAGGGGTTCAAGAGTTATTTATTTTTAATTTTATTTTTTAATTTTTTGGTGCTGGGGTTGAAGTCATGGACATTCTACCTCTGAATTAGACTCCCAGCCCTTTTCAATTTTATTTTTTTTTATTTTGAAACAGGATTTTCTCTAAGTTGCTAAGAGCCTCTGTAAGTTCCTGAAGCTGGCCTTGAATCTGTGACCCTCCTATCTCACCCTCTCAAGTACTGGAATTCCAGGCATGTCCCACCACACCCACCTAGTAAGAGACTATTTTATAACAAGTTCTCCAGGTGATCCTCATGGAGGGTGAAAGTCTGGAACCTCTGGATCAGACAGAAATCACTCAAAACTCTTACTGACTAAAGTCTAATAGTTGACTTTGATATGTGCTGGACACTTAACTGTTTTATCCTCATGCCCTGATAAAGTGCCCCCCATTTTACAGATGAGGAAACTAAGGTACAGGGAGGTTAAGAAACTTGCCTATAAAGGCTCATGGCTTCAGAGTGTGGTTTTAGAGACAGACTTCTATATGTACACACACACACACACACACACACACACACACGCACACACACGCACACATATTCCCAATTTCTGATTTCTAAGAACAGTTCACATAAAGCACTATATAAAAAGTCAGAAGAGGGACAATTATCTATCTCCAGGTAGGACAATTAAAAACAATTTACAAAACCACAGATGCCTGGTTTCTACCCCCGGAGATTATACTCTGATCCTAAGCAGCCTCTTTGGAAATTTCATATTCTCTTACAAGATTCTAATCCTGAGCCCCTGAAATTGTGAAACAGTTGCCTGAGGAGCTTCCATGCAGAAATTTATACCCGGTGGTCTCAAGAGAATGGGGCTCAGGAGGTGCAGGGATTTGAGCCCTTGTAGTGGGATGGGACTGAGAGAGGAGGTGATGGGGGGCAGAGAAGACATGCAGGAGGCAGATGCCTGGTAAGCATCCTCATCTGAGCCACAGGAGGAGACAGCAGCCAGCCAAGGTGGCAAAGAGTGGTCAGAGGGTAGAAATCAGGAGGGACAAGAACCACACGGTTCCGAAGAGAGGAGGCGACTTCCCACTGGAAGAGGCTGCGTGGGGGTGGGGTTAGGGCAACAGTCTTAAATTTCCACGTAAGGGCAGCCACCCAGCACTTGTCATTATTGTCTCTTCAGTGGTCCTGACATTTGTCCCCGAGGGCTGTAGAAGTGGGGGCAGAAGACGTTTGCACGGGATGTTAGAAGAAGTTGCCTTCTACCCTGGCTCTTCCCTAGCCAGGCAGCTGCAATATCTCCCTGGGTTTCACATCCACCTGCTCCTGCTGATCCCTCAGGCCGGCAGAGGCCCCACAGCTCTAGCAACACAGCAGCACATCCCAGTGTTGAGCGTCTGCCAGGTCTTCCCTCTCTGGGGGAGAGGCAGCCTCCACCCAGCCTGTGAAGTCCCTGTGACCCACTCTCCTGGGGCCAGAGTTTTCTCCAGTCATCATGAGTCAAGCTCATTCCTTCTCTTGCTTTGCCTAGTCACACAATGTGGAAATCGGATTAGGGAAAAGAACAGGTTACTCAGCGCCTCTAGGTTTCTCCATCAATAAAACTGGCTTCCCCGGCAGGTGTACTTGCCAGGTGCCTCTCCCTCTGCCCCCGCTGCTCATCCTCCCCGCCTGGGCCACATTGGCTTCTGAAGGCATGAGCTCTGTGTGTGAGAGAGCCCTGTCACCCTTGCTAGCACTCAATACCCACATGTCACCTGTCTCAACAATGGAGACTGAGGAGTCCTCACCTGAGCACTAGATCATTGCCAAGAGAAAGACACAGGCAAGAAGCTAGAGCACACAGGAACCAGGAGCAGAGCTAGAGGCAAGGAGGGTGGGTGCCCTGGGCTCTAAGGGGACACGTACCAGGGTTCACAAAGGGCACATTTGTTTTGTTGTTGTTGCTTTATTTTGTTTTGTTTGTGGTGCTGGGATTAAACCCAGGGGCATTCTACCTCCCAGCTACACTCCCAACCCTATTTTTTAAATTTAATTTTATTTTTTTGCAGTACTGGGGACGGAACCCCAGAGCATTGTACCTCCAAGCTACAGCCCCAGTCCTAGTTTTTTAGTCTTTTTATTTTTGAAACAGGGTCTCACTGAGTTGCAAAGGGTCTCGCTAAGTAGCTGAGGCTGTCTGCTAGCTGCGGTCCTCCTGTCTCAGCCTCCTCCAATGTTGGGATAACAAGCGTGCGCCACCACACCTGGCTCTCTGAAGGGCACATTTGGATTAGCTCATCCAAACAGACAATAGGCTGCTCATTTATTCCAGAAGGACAATATAATGCAATGTTTGGAAAACACACAGGAAGAACAATCCAGGGAGAAAGCCCTGGTGTTAGGAGCTCAGGGCCTCCCCCCAAGATTTGTCCGTTGAAGTCTGAATGCCCAGTAGCTCAGAAAGTAACTGAATTCAGAGGTGGCGTCTTTAAGGAAGTGATTGAGTTAAAATGAGCTCCTGTTGCTGGGCGTGGTGGTGCACGCTTGTCATCACAGCACTTGGGAAGCTGAGACAGGAGGATGTCACAGGTTCGAAGCCAGCCTCAGGTACTTAGTGAGGCTCTCAGCAACTTAGTGAGACACTGTTTCCAAATAAAGTATAAAATAGGTCTGGGAGTGTAGCCTGGAGGTAGAAAGCCCCTGGGCTCCACCACCAGTACCACCAAAAAAAAAAAAAAAAGAGCTCCTGTGAATGGCCCTAATCACACAGACACACACAGTGGGAAGACCACGGGAGAAGAGGGCAGCCTATAGCCACAGAGAAAGGCCTCAGGGGAAACCAATCCCGCCCACTCCGGCGCTCATCTTTCCAGCCTCCAGAACGGGGAGAATTGGTTCTGATGTTCAAGCCCCCCAGCCTATAGTAGTTTGTTAGCGCAGCCCTGGCAAACATACCACAGCATTAAAATATGATAGCAACAACTAGTGTCTAAGACTCTTAAAACACAATGATTGTCTTTTCCATTTCTCAACTCCTTGGCTTCCCAGGAAAGCCACCTTTATGTTGTTGTTGTTAGTGTTGGGGTGTGCGTGTGTGTGTGTGTGTGTGTGTGTGTGTGTGCGCGCGCGTGTACTACAGATTGAACCTAGGGTTTCTCTACCACTGAGCTACACCCCAGCCTTTTATTTAAAATTTTTAATTTAGAAACAGGGTGTCCCTAAGTTATCTTGTGCTTGCCTCAAACCTGTGACCCTCCTGTCTCAGACTCCCAAGACACGTCGTCTTTTTGTCCAAAGTTTATTTTGGAGCTGCCGCCCTACGATGTCTCTTTTCTACTGTTTCTTCCCTAATTCTGTTCCCATGGAGTGTTCTGTACCTTGGGCCCAGCATGCTGCCATTCTAAATTTGTGAGCGGTCTCTCGTTTCTGTTGCTAGCTGAAAAACTTACCACCAGCAACAGAGCTGAATTTACATTTTTGTAACTAATGCAATTTAAGACACCGTAGCTAAGAGATACTTGGTTTTCACATTCTTGTCTTCACAGATCCACAAAAATCTTAAAATCATGGAAACTTAGCCTCCCAAAATCATCCAGTTTATTTCCTTGCCTTAGAGCCAGAACCCTCTTAACTACCCCAGGAAATGAGAATTTCTTCTATTAAAAAAAATAATAATTCCAGAGAGGGGAGATTCTGCAAGTTCCCTGGGCACGACTTTATGATTTATTGGATGAGTCAAGCATTCCAATGCCCACTCAAGATGCTGGGCCTAACAGCCAGCTGGGACTTTCTTATTCCTTTCCTTCAAAATGATGTGATCCTTTCAATGAAAGACTATTCCAGAATAAAGAACAAACAGGGACTGTGATGACTGTTGTCAAACAATGGTGATGACCATGGTGGCATCTGGGGCAGGAGGAAGGGATCCCTTGCCAAGTCTTTGGATATTGATGTGTAATATACTATTTCAGACTATGCACTCATGGGCATTTTTCTTAAGGAAGAAACTGAGATAAAGTAGTGAGACAATGAACTCAAGAGATGAGCCAGTGTGAAGAACGCAATTCAGAATAATAGGGAGAAAACGGTGAAACCAAGAGGAACATGCGATAGTTTGGACAGAAGCACAGAAATGCTTGGCCAGGGTAGTGTGGCTGGTAACAATGGCAGGGTAGGAATGGGATGTCTTGGGGCAGAGTTTCTTACCGGTGAAATGGGACTTCCTATAGAGCGGCTCACACTCACCCCATTCTGGTCACTGATTCACCCAACCAACATCCCAGGAGTGCTGGTTAGGTACCCAAAATTGCATCACATATAATAAGGACCAGGACTGGCTCTATGTTAATATGCCTTTACTAGAAAAGAAGGGGAAAAAAAAGAGGAGGAGGAGAAGGAGGGAAGTGAATCTTTTTTTGCACCTTAAATATTTTTTAATAAATTTTTATTGGTGCATTGTAGTCATACTTCTTAATAGGATAAAAAAATAAACTTGATATATAAGCACCTTAAATATTTTTGATGACGAAGGTCAGGTTCCTTGGGAAACAGAACCTGGGATTCCAGGACACGCCTGTGGGGAGTTTGGGAGGCATGTTCTCAGAAGTCTATGAGAGGAGAGAGAAGGCTGGGGGTGGGAGAGTTGGTCCTCAGAGCTGCCATGGGTTGGTTGTTATAGGACCCCGAATCAACCAGTCTTCGGGAGGGGTCTATTCCTTGGTCCAGGTGCTCCCTTCTGCTGAGTACAGTTCTGGGACCAAGAGATCACCTGTGAGCCATCAGAAAGCCAATATTCCTTCACCTGGGAGCTTGGGAATGAATACGTGGGTACCAGGTTCCTCACCAGCATACAGGAGAAAACAGGCACAGAGAAATTAGGGAACTCACTCAAGATCACACAGCAAAGGTACAGAAAGCCAGGGTTCTGGTTCGAGAAGCTGGGCCTTCAATCACTGATCTTTATACTCTGCGTAAAGAACCTATCAAAATGTTATCTGAGATGGTTGATCAATTACAGCTATTTATTTTGTGTGCTGGCAGTAACTAGTCCCATAGTGCTATAGTCCACGGCCAGAAGAATTTTGTGGGCAAAAGCAGTCAAGTGTGTTTCTGACTCTGGAGCTTAAGAGTTCTGCAGGAGAATATATTAGCCTACAGTGGGTGCTGTAATATAAATGGAGGCTGAGTATGCCTCACTTGAGAGGCTGAGACAGGAGGATTACTGGGTCAAGGCCAGCCTCAGTAACATAGCAAGGCTCTCAGCAACTTAGCGAGATGCTGTTTCAAAATTTAGAAAAAGTAAAAGGGCTGGGGGTGTAGATATGTGTGTGAGACCCCAGCTTTCACTATTTCCTGGCTACCATGGAGTGTGGACCAATGGTGGGGCTTCTGGGGCCTCTCTTTCCCTGGACCCAAGTATCATCCCTGAGGACAGGGTAAGAGAGAGCTTCACGTTACTGTCATCCCTGCTTGAGGCAGATGGGGAAGAGCTGCAGGGGACTTGGGCAGCTTTGTGGAGAGATGAAAATGGAGGAGGGGCCTCCCAGGATCTCCCCTGGCGATTGCGGTTGTGTGGTACCAACTCTAACACTGTATCTGAAGGAAGTGCATTTTGAAAAAGAGGAGCCTGGGTAGTCTCCACAAATCACTGCGGCTGTGCATTCCTCCAGTGTCCACTGCCCTGGATTCCCCAGGGTCAGAGGTGGTTGGTGGATGAAAATAGAGTGGATGGAGAGGAGAAAGACCCCACGTCTGTGGATGCCTCGACAAGGATGTCCGCAGCTTGACCTCTACAGCCAGCTCTGGGGCTCCCTGTTCAGTAGGAGTCACTGCTCTCTGCTCAGTTCTGCAAACTCCACCTTCTCACCCGCCCCAGTGCCCAAAGGCATCCACCCTAGAAACCACAGCACAGAAGTCAGCAGCTCAACAGAGGTCCTCCCTAGCCAGGGTGACAGAGCTCATGGCACCACTCAGGAACGCGGGAGAAGCTAAGGTCTAGCAGAGTCAACAGACTGTGTAGCCCAGTTTTAATTCCTGCGCCCCTCATGGTGGCAGATGTAGACCCATAAGTTGTGTTGGTGTTGACAAGAACCTAGAAGGTGAAACTCCTGTTTTTGATCCCACGAGAGTATAGGGGAGGGAAGGAGCTAGAAATCAATACTGCCCATAAGTAAGCAGAGGCTGAGAGATACTCTAAATCAGAGAAAGGGAAAACAAATTTGGGCTGGAGGTCCTTGGAAATTTTTTTTTTTTCAGTACTAGAGATGGAACCCAGGGGCATTCTACCTCCAAGCTCTATTCCCAGCCCTATATTTTATTCTTTCTTTCTTTTTTAAGAAACAGGGTCTCACTAAGTGGCTGAGAACCTCACTAAGTAGCTGAGGCTGGCTTTGAGCCTTTGCAATCCTCCTGCCCCAGCCTCCCAAGTGCTGGGATTACAAGTATGTACCACCATACCCGGCTTGCTTGGCAAATATTTTTAAGGAAGGATATTTCGGGTGGTATGTGAAGCAAACCACCTTCTGAGGTTAGCAAGAACCTGGAGAGAGAAGGGAAGGTAGGAAGCCTGTGAGCATTTCTGCAGAAGAGAGCAACCTTCCCAGGAGGAAGGCGGCCTGAGGGCTGGGTCAGCAGGTGAGATATTAAATCAGGAGTTTGGAATTAGTTCCATTAAGCAAGAAGGAACCATTGAAGTTTCTTGAGCAGCTGACTACACTTTAAAAAGAGGTCATAATATGTATGTTTATATGTATGAATTTATTTTGGTGCTAGAGGTTGAACCCAGAGGCATTCTACCTCCAAGCTACAGCATCAGCCCTATTTTATTTTTTAAATTCAAAAACAGGCCCTTACTAGGTTAGTGAGAGTCTTACTGAATTGTTGAAGCTGGCCCTGAATCCGCAATCCTCCTGTCTCAGTCCCCCAAATCCTGGGATTACAAGATGTGTGCCACCACACTCGGCCTATGATACCTAAAAACCAAACAAAACCGAAAAGGGACTTGAGAAGATTCATCTGGAATCTGAGTGGTGAATGGGGGGACTGGACAGGGAGAGGCAGCAAAGTGCGGATGTGACTGCCCAAGTGTAAGTTAACCAGAGCCTAGAATGGCAGAGACGGGAGGACTAGGGAAGAGAGGCCCAACAAAACCGAAGGGGATTTTGAGGCTGATATATTAACACCAGGATTTTATTTGATAAAATAAAAATAGCTTCCCACTTGTGGAAAATAGAGGCTCGCAAGGCCTGTAACTGAGCTACAATTAAGAATTCAGAGCCGGTCATGGTGGTGCATGCTTGTAATCCCCGCGCTTGGGAGGCAGAGACAGGAGGATCGCGCAAGTACGAAGCCGGCCACGCCCGCTGGTTTAGGAGACCCTGTTTCCAAATAAAAACCTAAAAATAGTTCTGGGAGTGTAGCCCGGAGGTAGAAGGGCTTCCAGGAACCCCAGTACCACCAAAAAAAAAAAAAAAAAAAAAAAGAATTCAGAGAAGCCGGTCATGGTGGTACATGTCTGTAATCCTAGTACTTGGGAGGCTGAGACAGGAAGATCACAGGTTCTAGGGCAGCCTCAGCAAGTAGAGAGATTCATCAGCAACCTAGAAAGACCCTGTTTCAAAGCAAAAAATAAAATAGGACTGGGGGTATAATTTGGAGGTAGGATTCCACTGAGTTCAATACCCCGTGCCTCCTCTCCCCCAAACACACAAACACACTTACAAAGAATTCAGAGAGGTGGTTTATGCCAGTAGGTAATAACTCTCTTCTTAGCCACACTTCTGTGAGGTAGAACATACTATTGGAATTTGGATTTGATTAGAACATCAATCCTATCTGCAAGTGCCCCCTTTTTAGTTGACCTTTTAAAATATAAAGTCAATAAAGATACAAACTTCACTTTTTAAAACTATTCTTTTTGACAGCATTTTAGTAAACCCAGTGGGGCATGCCTGTAATGCCAGTACTTGGGAGGCTGAGATAGGATGATCTCAGGTTCAAGGACAGCCTCAGCAACATAATGAGACTCTCAGCAACCCAGCAAGACCCTGTTTCAAACTAAAAAACAAAAAAGGTCTAGGAATGTAGCTCAGAGGAAGAACAATCCTGGGTTCAATCACCAGTTCCACAAAAGAAGCATTTTTTTTTGTTTTGTTTTGTTTATTTTTTTCACAAAACTCTAGTATAAAATAAGCAGTCACTTTGTCCTTTTCTACCACATGAGCTATGTCAGGAACTCAAAATTTCCAGGCCCAAATCCAGAGGCAAGTAATGTTTCGGGAAGGATCCAGACCCCTAGGCTGCTTTAAAGCAATCTTCATCCATTTCTACCCCATTTCACTGTCAGCTTTCTGACTATGCATTTCCTGTTTGCCAAATGAATATTGATTCCAAAATATTGGACTATTCTGTCCAGTTCCCCATATCAGATGTTTATACAGCACTCTTTATTTTAGTCAGAAACCTCAAATATTAATTCTCACCCCCGAGGGATGACCCATTTTTTTTTTTAGCTTTTAACTTTGAAAAAATTTTTTTTTACATATTCCTCAAATACTTTAAATTTCCTTTTCTTCCATTCAGTTGCAAACCACTCATCAGTGAGTGGTCAGCCAGGTTGAAAAGACAAGGAGGAAATAAGTTACAAGATTGATTCTTAAATAGTTAAAAATGTGTGTTTGCCATTAGTTTGGGTGATTTGTCCTTTCGGATGGAGTTTCAGCCTATAAAAAAATGAAGTGGGAGCTGAACATGGCAAAATGTGTTTGCTTTTCTTAGATAAATCTGCTAGTCTGCATGTGATGTAAAATGGCATTATTCCTCCATTGGAAATCACACTTCCTACACAACAGACGCCACACTCCCTTTTCCCCACAGACTTTCCCAAGCAAGGTTCAAAAATCCCTCTTGTTATTTGTAGCGAATCCCATGGTTAAGCCATTGCTTTGAGCCCATTCAGGCTCCAAGATGAGGTTCTTTGCAAAAGAACATTTTAGCAATCAGCTAATCCAAAAACACAGGTCCAGATCATTTCCAAACTGGGCCTCTTGAAGCAAATTGTTAAGTGACAGAGAAAGCCTACACTCACCAAAGAAAGACAAATAATAGACTTTTGGCAAAGTGCTGAGGCTACAGAAAAATAAACCTGTCCCCAGAATGGCCACGCAGACTTACCACATTCAGGAGCGTCAAGTACTTCAACTGGGCACCGTCTTCAAAGATTTTTATCTTTGTCTGTTTCTTTCCATATTGTAGGATGTAATAATTGAGGAAAATATACCAGTTGAAAACGAGGAAGTGGTACACGCAGGTACAAGTCTTCATGGTGGTGAACCCTGACCAGGGCGCCAGGAGCACCTCAACCTGCCGGCTTTCTTCTGGTGTCCTGTGAGTCCCAGCTTAAGTCCTAGACAGGATAGAGAATTGTAAAACACGCCCTTGCCCTTCTGGGACCGAGAGCTCCAACTTGAGCTGGCTTTTTGCTTCTTTTGTAGGCTCTTTCCCCGATAAACTTGGGAGAAAGAATTAAGGCTGGTGTTCAGAGGCCTGCAATTTAGATAATGTAAATTTGCACATTTGCATTTGTTTCAACATTGGACTTAGAGGAGGGAGGAGAAGTAAGAGCTGCACTTTGCACTGTTTGCCTGGGTGGTGGCAAAGTTAAATGGCCTAATTATGAAACACCAAGGACTTAATCCTATTAAAACACTGCTGTGGCCCAACTCTCTTTTCCTTTGAGCAGAACTAGAAGTTGCAATCGCATCTCTCTGCAAGAATGAGAAGCAGGTTGATAAGCCAAGTGGTGGAGAATGTGGGTATGTTTAGGGCGTTGAAGAGAGGAGAAAGGAAAGAGGGCTGTGGTTTTTGCTGCAGATTTCCAACCTTTGATCCCCCAGGAAACAGCCTCAAGGGTTTCTGTCTTGTTTTGTGTTGGATTTTAACAGTTACCCTAGAGAACACACTCCCTGTGCATAAGCATTTCTGTGCCCAGAGGGAAGAGGGGGCCCTATAATAGGTGGCCAGCGCCACCTCCACAATTTACCTGAATATAGATGGTGCTGGGAAAGAGTGAGGGTGTCTGGGCTGCCCTGGAGGGGTAGACATGGTTGAGCAGGGCACAGAGTGGCAATGGCCCTGCCTCAGCCTCTGTAGGAGGGAACGGTGGGGCCACTGGAAGTGTGGTGCCTTATGACATCACCAGCCTGTCTCCCTGGGCAACTGGCTTGGAGCAAGGGTTGAGCAAATCCCTCTGAGAAATGCTCCCAACGTCATTACGTAAGTCTGCACTTGGTGCTACTGGTGATTTTGCCAGGGCTTAGGAGAATTGGGAGAAAGAACTGCAGGGCAGACATGGAGGGCAAGGCAGTCAGACAGGAGATCCTCTTTAAAGAGTCAAAGACTTGCAACCCCAGCAATCATTGGTAATGGAAAATAGCCAGCGATGAAAAGTCTGCATGGTAACCTTCTCTTAGCAGTTGGGACCACTACAATGAAACACTACAAACAGGGAGGCTTATAAATAACAGAAGTTTATTTCTCACATTCCTGAAGAGGCTGGAGGTCTGAGGTCAAGGTGCAAAGCTAGCCCATTCATTAGAAACCTCCTCTGTTTTGTTTGGTGTCCAGCCATTGAGTTCAGGGGAGGAGGGTGCCTACTTGGAGAGGAGTCATAGCCTAAGCCTCCGGGAACGCACTGCCGAGTGGTGAGACAGATATGTAAACAAAAAATTATAGCATGATGTGATAAGTACTATAATAGAGGTGCGTACAAAATACTAATGGAGACTAAATTATCCTGCACATTATTCTGTCATTTTAAGTGTGCAGAAGATTTAGCTAAAGATGAATGTATTGAGGAAATCATGGGAAACTACAGATACCATGCAGGAGAAGATAAAGATGAATGTAATTCCACTGGATATAGTAGTCATGGCCCCTGATACAGATAACTGTTTTGCCTGGTCAAGATATAATCCATTCCTAGACAAGGCACGAGAGCAGAGGGTCCGGGACCTGGGCTGGAGTCTGAGCCTGTACACACTGTATGACCTGGGGCCAGTCAGCTATCAGCCCCATGGGGGTGGTTGTGGTTTGGATCTTGAAGCTCATATGTTGAAGGCTTGGTCTCCATGGTGCCCATGGCACTATTGTAAAGTGATGGATCCTTTAGGAGGCGGGGCCTAGTGGAAGAAAGTTAGGTCACTGGGGTGTGGTCTTAAAGGGGACATCGGGAGCTTCCTCTCTGTCTTTGGTTCCTGGCTGCCATGAGGCTACCACACCCTCCCACCATCGCTGTACCATGCCACCACAAACCCAAAACAACATGGCTAAGAAACCATGGACGGAAAATTTGAAACTGTGAGCCAAAATAATCCTTTCCTCCTTTAAGACAATTGTCTCAGGTATTTAGTCACAGGGATGGAAAGCTGGTCAGCACAGACATTAGTCCCTTCATGTGTAAAGGGGCTCAGGGAATCTGGAGGGGTGTCTTATATCACCTCCCAAAGGCAGGACATGAACTGAGCAAAAGGATAGCTGACCAGATGGCCTCTGAGGAGACTGGGGAGAAGCCCAAGTCCACACAGAGGCACCCCACACGCACCCATACCAGGGAGCCAGCCACTGTGCAGGGTTTGAGAACATGCACCCTTGCAGTGATGGTTGCAGGTAAAGAAACAGAGATGGGGCCAGGCGTGGTGGAGCACGCTTGTAATCCCCACACTTGGGAGGCAGAGACAGGAGGATCGCGCAGGTTCGAAGCCAGCCTTGCTGGCTTAAGAGACCCTGTTTCCAAATAAAATATAAAATAGGTCTGAGAGTGTAGCCTGGAGGTAGAAGGGTTTCTAAGAATCCCAGTACTACCCCCCCCCAAAAAAAAAAAAAAACCAGAGATGGGTGGCCAGCAGAGTCCCTGGTGTTATAGCAAGCCAGGCCTGGGAAGTGTGGCTTCATTCCTGTCCTGGGAGAGGGCGTTGAGCTGCTGCTCTGAACAACCAGTACATCCCAACAGTCTTAAGCTTCAAGATCAGGTAAGCTGGCAGATCCTGTCCATGTTGCACTTGCCCTCTTAACCTGCAGAGAGAGCCCTTTTGAAATGGTCCATTCCCTTGAAAGTTGACGCATACCTCCACAGCCTCAGGTGCTCACTTAACTTGGCCCATCCTTGGGTACACAGTTCCATCATTAAGCCCTCAGATGAGGGGCTGCTTTTCCTTACAGAAACACTAATAGGTACAGACAATGGGACAGGGTGCCCGAGACATCTTTGTGCCCTCTGAGCAGAGACCAGGTAGATTACTGATGCTAGTAAGGGTTGATTATTTTCATAAGTTAATTCTAGCATTCTCTTTTCCTTCTCCTCCTCCTCCTCCTCCTCCTCCTCCTCCTCCTCCTCCTCCTCCTCCTCTTCCTCCTCCTCCTCCTCTTCTTCCTCCAAATTGAACACAGACATATTCTACCTCCAAACAAGCCCTCAGCCAATTTATTTATTTATTTAGTTAGTTAGAAACAGTGTCTTGTAAATTGCCGATGCTGGATTTGGAGCTACAATCTTCCTATCTCATCTTCCCAAGTACTAGGATTACAGGCATGTACCACCATGCCTAGCACATTGTGATATACTTCATATTTACATAGAGGGTCTCTAACCCTTGAGTTTTTTGCTTATGCTCATCATCCAGTTCTACTTTTACTTCGATAAACCCCTGATGTCTCTAAATCAGTTTCTCCTTCAGCCGATCATTGCGGTACATACCTATAATCCCAGTACTTGGGATGCTGAGACAGGAGAGTCACATCCAACCTCAGCCATATAACGAGACCCTCAGCAAATTAGTAAGACCCTGTTTAAAAAATAAAATAGGGTTGGGGTGTAGCTCAGAGGTAGAATACCTCTGGCTTCAATCCCCAGTACTACACACACACACACACACACACACACACACACACACACACACACAGGAATGCCTTTTCGATCCTCTGAAGTACCCTTCCCTGAGATAAAAGGAGGATAATTCGAGGAATAAATAACTGTGTGTACCACGCTGTCTTGAAGTCAGAGCTCAGGGAGTCTAGGACCTTCCTCCCAGTGGAGTTGGCATCCTAGGAGCCACTTGCTGGATGCACAGCAGAGAACTGAGAATGAAATGATTCACCCACTGGGTTCTTTTTGCCACAACCAAGAGCGACCTACTTTTCTCACGGGTCACTGTGACTTCCCTGTTTTTAAAAACTAGAACTTTCAGTAAGGGCCCCCATTGTAAGTGACTGCTGAGAACATGTGTGAGTTTCCAGCCACCAAACTAACCTGATGCTCAGAGACACTGGAACTTGTTTTTTGAGATTTTTTAAAAAAATTTTTAAGTCTATAACAACTTTCTCCAGCTACCACTTCACTTGTTGCTTCGGGGAAACTGATTCAGCTCCGCCTTTTTCTCTGATCTCCAGTTTTGCTTTTACAGTGCAATGTAGTGCTCTCTGGTGAACTTCTTAGACTCATGCAGAGGGGCAGAGTTCTCCATCAGTAGTCTTGAAGGTGCATTTTTAGTTGAAAGGCCAAATAACTCTTCCTGTTTTTGAGCATGCAGTTGACTCACATTGCTTTAAGAGTTTAAGTCAGGGAGAAAAAATGTTTGAGGTCCATTTGTTCAACCTTTTCATCTTTCAGATGAGAAAATTAAAGTTCAGAGAGATTAAGGGACTTGCCCAATGTCACAGAATTGTGACAATAAGGGCAATAAGCAGAATATAGGCCTCTGAAGAACCAGCCGGGTGAGCTTTCACTCTTCCTTGAATTAAACCTTTTTGTAAGTTCTAGTATTTTCAGGTGAATGTCTCATGTGTCAATTAGTTTGATTATGTGAGAGCTGAGGGAGTTACTAAAGAGAAACCGCCTGCTTAGAAATATCTTGTATAAATTGCGTCAGATTTCACATTTTGCACCTACATCAGAAATGCATGCATTTTCTCCTAACATAATTCAGGTATTAAAAATATATTTATATATCCTGAATTAATCATTAAAATTAAGAACCATATTCAATACTAGCCAATCACCACATTCCAACTTCAAGCTTTTAAAAATTTTGCGTGAATTCCTGCTTTCCCTAGAAATTCATCACAAGAAGAACAGCAGTTAAGCTCTGTCTGCTTTGTTTTTGTAGTGGCTGCTCTGGGTATGCCATATATACCTGACTACATTTTACCCGTGTTAAAATTTTTGGTATAAAACAAAATATGTATACACACATATATGAACTGCACTTTTGCTGATTTCTTCAATCTAATAGTTCAACAATTTGTTGGGAGAAGAGTATTAAAGTCACTAAAAATAACTATAAATTAATCTATTTGTCTTCTCAGCTTTATTAGGTTTTGCTTTATCTATTTTGAGGCTCTGTTATTTGGTGCATACCTGTAGGATTGCTATGTCATCCTGTTGGGTTGACTTTTTTTACGTGTGTAATGTACCTATTTGTCATTAGTTTCTTTACTCAAAGTCCACTTCATCTAATATTAATATAACTATTCCTTCCGGGCATGGTGGCACACCCTTGTAATCCCCGCGCTTGGGAAGCAGAGACAGGAAGATCGTGCTGGTTTGAAGCCAGCCACGCTGGCTTAAGAGACCATGTTTCCAAAAATAAAATAGGTCAGTGAGTGTAGCCTGGAGGTAGAAGGGCTTCCAGGAACCCCAGTACCACCAAAATAATAATAATAATAATAATAATAATAATAATAATAATGATAATAATATATATTCCTTTGAAGACTAGTACTTACATGGTATATGTTATCTATTACTTTTCCTTTTAGTTGATCTGTTTTGTTGAAATGAGTTTCTTGTACACAGCATCTTTTTTGTTTTGTTTTGCTCTTTGACCACTGTTTCATTATCTGCCTTATAATTTGTGTATTTAGACCATTTACTTTTAGGGTAGTTGTTGATATATTAGGATTCAAATTTTCCATTTATGTACCTGTTTTTATTTGTATTTTTTTTGTACCCCTGGACCTTCTTTATCACCTTTCTCTGTATTGCTTGAACATTTCTTAGGTGTCCATCTTGACTTAGAGTGTTTTTGAGAGCATCTCTTGTGTGGTTTTCGTAGTGGCTGCTCTGAGTGTGACATATATACCTGACTACATTTTACTGGTGTTTAAATTTTAGACTTTCAAGTAAAATATGGACTCCTGGCTTTCATTTTAAATCCTTTACCTTTCCTACTTTTAAACATCACAGACATGAGTTTCAGATAGTGCCATAATTTTTGTTTTGTTAGTATGATTTAGAGAACTCATGAAAAAGTTAGTCTACCATATGTACCATTTTTCTGCTCTTTGCTCTGCTCTTTTATCTTTCCTGATGCTTCAATTTCCTGCTTTTATTATTGTCTTTCAGTTAGAGTTACTTCCTTTAGCCATTCTTTAAGGATAAGTCTGCTAGTAACAGATGCTCTCAAGTTTTCTCTATCTGAAAATAGCTTCACCTTTTATTTCTGAAGCATAGTCTTTATAAGATAAAGAACTCATCCTTGTCTGTTCCTTTAACACTTGTTATCTGTTGTGTCATTTCCTTTTGGTCTCCATGGTCTCAGGTGAGAGGTGTGCAGATATTCTAATTTGTGTTTTCTATTATCAATGATCACCTTTCTTTGGCTGTTCTCAAGACATTATCATTAGTTTGCAGAATTTTAATTATGGTGCACCAAGGTAAGAACTTGTTTGATTTTAGCATATCTAAAGATTTTTCGATTTCTTAAATTATAATTTATGTCTTTCACCAAATTTGGGAAGTTTTAGCCATTACAATTTTCAAATACTCTTTCAACCCCATTCTTTTTCTATTCACCTGCGAATTTCCAATGATATGATTTTTTTAAAAAAAATAGTTTTTAGTTGTATAGCAGTCTCCTGTTTGTATTTATGTATTTTTCAGTCTATTTTTTCTCTGATTTTTTTTAGACAGGCTAAATATCACTGGTATATCTTGAAGTTCCTTGTTATTGTTTTTGTTTGGTACTGGGGATTGATTGAACCCATGGAGCATTCTACCTCTGTACTCTCTCCCCATTTTAAAAACAAGGTCTTGCTTGATGAAGCTTGCCTCCAACCTGTGATCCTCCTGTCTGACTCCCAAGTACCAGGATGTGTCACTGTGCCTGGGTAATTAAAATTCTCTGACTCTCTATTCTGTATGTTCATTTTTATTGTGGATCTTTTCTCTTTTTTATTTTTGGTACTGGGGATTGAACCCAGAGGTTCAAAAACTACACCCTCAGCCCTATTGTATTTTTATTCTGCTTCCAAACTACACCCTCAACCCTATTGTATTTTTATTTTTGAAACTAGGTATTACTAGGTGGATGAGAGTCTCACTACTGGCTGTCCTCAAAACTTTGATACTCCTGTCTCTGCCTCCCAAATACTGGATTTACAGGCATGCTCCCAACTGAATTTTTATTTCCGTTCTTATACTCTTAGGTCCTCTAATATCCATTTTTATAACTTTTATTCATTCACTGATTTTTTCCTATTTTTATTTATTTCAAGAGAATATTTAGTTGCTCTCTGAAGCTTTTTTTAAATTAATTAATTTTTTTTATTGGTTCACTATATTCAACATCATAATGGTATAAAGAAAATACTTTTGTAGACATACACGCACACATCGCCCAGTTAGCCCCTACCCGATCCCCACCCCGTTCCCTCCCCATCCCTCCATCCCATGCTTGGCTTAGTGGTTGACATCTAGTTTTATAGAAATTTATCCAATATTAATGATGGTAATCTCACATAACAGTTTCATTTGTCTGATACCAAGCTTTTGATGACTTAAAGATAACATTTTAATATTTCTTTTTGTTTTCTTTCTTACCAGAGAATATTTTGTCTTTTTTTTTTAGGTGAAACTATCATACATTTATTTTTTTTAAAAAAAATCTATTCTGATATGGAATATGGACTCTAGATACCCAAAACAATCTCGAAGAAGAACAAAGCTAGAAGATGTATATTTTCTGATTTCAAACCATATAAAGCTACAATAATTGAAACAGTGTAGTACTGTTCTAAAGGCAGATATATAAACCACTGGAATTAAATAAAAGCCTAGAGATAAATTCTTCCATATATTGTCAAGTTATTTTTGACAAGGTTTCCACGAACATTTGGTGGAGGAAATAATAATCTTTTAACTAAAGATTGTTGAAAAATAATAATTACATGAAAAAGAATAAAATTGGACCCTTACCTAATCCCATATACAAATATTAACTCAAAATAGATAAAAGACCTAAATATAAATTTTAAGACTATAAACTTTTAGAAGAAAATCTGGGTCATAAAACCTCACAACATTGAAATTGGCAGTGATTTCTTGGATATGATTTCAATGGCACAGGCAACAGAAGGATAAACAAACTCCCTAAAAAAAAATATTGTATATCCCAAGACAATGTAAACAGAGTTAAAAGTTACTGATAGAATGGGATAAAATATTTCCAAATGCTATATCTGAAGGTATATTAATATTCCAACTAGAAATCCTAAAAATTAGCAACAATAAAAGCAAACAATACAATTTAGAGATAGGTAAAAGACTAACATAAATAATGAATCTCCACAGATAACCAATCTTAGTTGTCTGTTGGATGGAAAATCTTGTTTCTCTGGTTCTGGTGTGTGTTACCTATTTCTTCTTTGTAGTTAATCTCTTTGAGTATTTTCTCTAGTGCTGGTTTTGAAGACATAAATTCCTTCAGTTTCTGTTTGTCATGGAAGCTTCTTATTTCCCCATCTAATTTGATAGAAAGTGTTGCTGGGTAGGAAATTTTTGGCTGGAAGTTGTTTTCTTTCAGAGTTTGGAATATGTTACTCCAAGCCCTTCTGGCTCTCATGACTTGGTTTGGGAAGTCTGGAGTGATTCTAATTGGTTTGCCTCTGAATGTCACTTGGCCCTTTGTTTTTGTTGCCTTTAAGATTCTCTGCTTGGCTTCCACATTGGTCATTTTGACAATTACATGGCGTGGGGATCCTCTTCTCTGATCCTGTCTAAAGGGAGTTCTATAAGTTTCCTGGACCTGTGTATCGACCTCTTGCTCTATGTTTGGTAAATTTTCTGCTATTATTTCCTTGAAGAGATTGTTGATCCCTTTGGTTTCACCTTCTTTTCCCTCCTCTATTCCAATTACTCTTAGGTTAGCTCTCTTAAAATGTCAGATTCCTGCTGTTGGATTTTTTTTCTAAATTAGAAACTATGCATTCATTTTTTGAATGCTCATCTTCTAAGAGCGAGATTCTATTCTCCATGTGGTCTAATCAGTTGTTTGTACTTTGAATTGAGGCCTTTATTTCATTAACTGTATCCTTTGTCTCTTTTTGGCTATCTCTGAATTCTTTTCGAAACACCTCTACTATTTCTACGTTATTTTCCTGATTTGATCTTCTAGAAATCTCTGAATTTCTATTTTATCAAGTTCTGATGTTGTGGGGTTGTGGGCATTCATTGCTCCATTGTTATTCCTCTTTCCCATGATTTCGGAAGTTTGTGCCTTCTCTGGGTTCTTCCCTTGGGTCACTACGACTTCACTTAAGGTGCTCTGGATCTCAAGTCTGGATCTCAAGTCCTTTACTGGGTTGTATTGCAGAGTCTCAGACCCTGGGAGTCAATCGAGGCTGCTTTAGACCATGGGGGGTGCCAGGTTGGGCGTTCTCCTATGGTGTGATATCTCTGCCACTGCCACTCCCCCGCTGGGTCAAGTCCCTGGGAGTACAGTACTGGGATTTCTCCTCTAGGGGCCCCAATTTGACTCACTGTTGTTGATTGCGCAGATGGAGCTGTAGTGGACTCAGTGAATTCGCTGCTGCTGCCGCCAGTGGCAATATGGCGCCACTGCCACGCCCTTGGATGTGAGGCTGGCGTATTTCTTTTCTGTTTTTGAGCTCCGCTCTGAGTCCCTGAAGGGTGTGCTGAGCCCAGCCTGTGGGAGCATTAGACGCTCCCTACGCCGAGAAATCTGCTGAATTCCCCCCGCTGAATTCCCCCCGGCTGATCCGCAGCGGCTCACCTCGGCTCGCTGTCCGCCACTCCTCTCTGGAGCCTGGTGGGCTGTTGAGTGCATTGGTCTGGTGCCATCCAGTGAGTTTGCCACTGCCACTGGCAGTAAGGCACTGCTGCTGCATCCTCGGGCGTGAGGCCGGTTTATCTCCTCTCTGGTTCTGAGCTCCGTTATGCCTTCCCCTCCTCTCTGGAGCCTGGTGCTGCAAGGGAAAATGGCGCACGCTGTTTCACGCCGCAGCTCCGGCTGCAGCACTGCAGTCTCGTTTCTTTCTGGTGTCTCATTTTTCCAGCCCTCTTTTTCTCTGTCCCTTGTAATTACATTTTTTGTTTCTCTGCTGATGATGTTTTCTGGCTATGAAAGGCGCTGATTTTGTGGTAAGAGACTGGTTGTGAGCGGGGCTCGTAAGCCCTGCTTTTCTCCGTCACCTTCTTCCCGGAATTCCTGAAGCTTTTTTTATAAATACCTCAAAACCACCAGCATCTGACTCATCTCAATTTTGTGTTGAATTTTTTTTCATTCAAAATGCAATGGTCCTGAACTTGGCGTAACTGGTGCTTTCTGATTGCATCTGGCCCTTTGGCTATGTCTTGGGAGACTGAACCCTATCTAAATCTATTTTAACAGCCAGTCACACTGCTGGGGTTGGGCACATGGATTCTGGCTGACTGTTATGAACTAGAATTCTGATGGCAAGCCTATTTCCTATACTCTATTGATCTTCTTGGCTTAACTGATGCCACCAGGGCTCCCAATGTGACAACTGAAAAGGTGTCCAGATATTACCAAAAGTCCCCTCAGGATAAAATCACTCCATCGCTTTCCAGAAACCAGAAGCTTCAGTGCCCATAGTATGGGACAGGACATGAAGCTGTGAGGGGAGAGGGTGTCTTCTCCCCAAAGCATAGGGTTGTCCTGTGGGAGCACATCTTGTGTTTTCATGCACTAGTCCCTTTCTCTGGGAGGTAGGAATGTTTTATTTGCCTCTTTCTGTATCTACCCACCTTCTCACTTGGGGAGGATGTTAATAAGTAGCCCCATAATGGAACAGGATTCGATTTCCTGTCTAACCCAGCTCAGGGATTAATCCAGCCCTTGACAAACAAGTGCCCCTTATTAAGGAATTATATCTATCAAATTTCAAAGTGAAATTCTTCTAGAATTACATCTATACACTTATAGTCAGCTGTAAGATATGCTGCCAAAGATCATTATCAGATATATCCCTTTTTTGTTGCTGTTACTTGATTTTCTTCTTATTTCTACATTGCTAAAATGACACATGACCTTTTGAAGTTTTTTTTTTTCTTTTCCTGCTTGGAAACATAGGGCAGTGTTTCATAAAAACAAGGAAGAGGTTGCTGGACTTTAGAAAAATCCCCTTATCTTAAAAAACAAAACAACAAAAGCATACCAAACCAAAAAAACCCAATGCTGCCAAATTGTTCCATGCAGAGTTGTTCACACTCGTTTGGTCAAGAGGAGTTGTTTTGGTGGATCATCTACTGTCCTGTAAATTAAAAAGCCATCCTCAAACTGTATGAAAAAGGAATGGTTGTCCATGCCTGTAATCTCAGTACTTGGGAGGCTGAGACAAGAGGATCGAAGGTTCAAGGCCAAACTCAGCAAATTAGCAAGATCCTGTTTCAAAAAAATAAAAAATAAAAAGGGATGGGGATATAGCTCAGAGGTAGAATGCTCCTGGTTTCAACCCTTAGTACCAAAAATTAATGAATAAATAATAAAAGAGACGGGATGAAACCTCATAGTACACCGGTTTACAAAATGGCTGATATTGAAAGCCATTCCTGTTGGCCTCTTTGGCATTCTCTTCCATTTATCAAATCTGCATCATTGCATATTAATTACTTATCTGGGATTGCTTCACACTGTTTGGTTGAGTCATATTCACTGTCACTAAGCATTTTACACCAGTTTCCTTTAAGGTTTTCATGGTGTTTTGGGGCTACACAAAATGATTCTAATTTGTTTTATTGGTACTCCAAAATAAATCACAGAAAAGAAAACCAACCTCTCTTCCTACCTTTAGCAAAAGTAGATTTTTTTTTTTTTGAAACTTAGCCTGCTGAAGATAAGGATACTTTATAAATCGGGAACCCCTGAGACAGAAGGAATAGCTGGCTATCAGCTGGTTAGAGCATCTGTGTTTCAATCCTCGACTCCATGACCCAGGCCCTTGTCTTGAGAGATGTCAAAACTTTTTTCTATGACATTTTACCTTTCCCTCTTCTTTCTACCTTCTAAGATTGGGAGGAAGTCAAGTTCAAACAATATGGAAAAGGCCTATCCACTAGCAGGGTGCGGTGGCACATGCTTGTAATCCCAGAACTTGGGAGGCTAAGACAGGAAGATCACAGGTTTGAAGCCTGCCTCAGGCTTAATGAGACTGTCGGCCACTTAGCAAGATCCTGTTCAAAATTAAAAATAAAATAGGGCTTGAGTGTAGCTTGGAAGTAGAATACCCTTGGGTTCAATACCCAGCACACACACACACACACACACACACACACACACACACACACACCCCACATACAAAAAAAGGCCTATACAGAGAGTAAATGAAGGGTAGCTGCTTGTCCTCAAGGATATTCTCCAGTAAGAATTCCTCTTTATCAATGAATTTATCTGATTTACTGTAGAGCTGATGTGTTTCTGTTCTGTCACTGAGCTTTGCAATACTATCTTAGGGGTCAATTACCACAGACGCCCTTCCTACCTTTGTGGTGGGAAAAAGCAAGCAAAACAATAGAAAGCTACAGTTTTGGCTTCCTGGGTGGAGTTGGTGTGAGCATCCCCATTTCCATGAATCTGGCTGTCCTCTTAAACTGAATGGTGGCTCAGGAGCTATGCGGGAACACACTGGGTCTAGAAGCCATGGAGGGCCAAGTGGCCAATTAGGAAAGTCTGGTCCTCAGCCCTAGCCCTAGTACTCACTGTCCTGGGAGGCTCTGTGTCTACCCTCAGTGAAACCATTGTTAGAATGCTTAGAGTGAGATGCACCGAGGTAATGTCTGCGAAGCTACTGGTTGACTTGGGGGAGGGGGCTCTCAATTGCTTCCTGCTATTTTGATGAGGCTGCTAGCCTGCACTTCAATATTGAGTTCATTATGTAGACTCCAAAGTGAGACAAAACGCCTTCACAAAGTGGCCAACAGGTTGAGCTCCAGAGTCAAAGTTCCTCACTTCAAATTTTGTCTCTAGCCGGGTGTACTGGCACACGCTTGTTCTCCCTGCACTTGCGAGGCAGAGACAGGAGGATCACATTGGTTCGGAGCCAGCCACGCTGGCTTAAGAGACCCTGTTTCCAAATAAAAAAATATAAAATAGGTCTGGGAGTGTAGTCCGGAGGTAGAAGGGCTTCCAGGAACCCCAGTACTACCAATAAAAAAAAAAAAAAAAAAAAATTGGGATCTAATTTTTCCCTTTCTTGTTGGCCAAGGGTGAGCTAGTAAAACCTTGTGCCTCAGTTTCCTCCACTGTAAAATGGAGACAATAACTGCCTTCTCATAGCATTGCTGTGCAGATTGGATGAGAAAGCACTTGTGGGTGCTAAGGTCGTCATGAGTACTGAATATGCACTAGATCTTGTGATGAGAAACACTTGCAGAGTGTTTTCCCTCCAGCCAACACCTGGACAGAATGTCCACGGGGCCCACGGCACGCACCCCATCGCTACCAAGTGTTTTTGCAGGAGCGACATTTGCACCTCACCTTCAGTGAACCACATGACGGAGGCGCTAACTCTACCGCTAGACTCTCCGTTGCTGGCAGCTGGAATCCTTTCCAAAAAACATTTGGTGGGAACAATTTCCGAACATATTTCATAGTTGTCTTAAGGCCAACATTAGCTTTCGAACTGGAGGAAAAAAAATTCTTGCTTTCAACTTGGGGCTTTCCATTAAGACTGTAATGACCCAGAATTTCCCACTACCCCCTGCTAAGTTTCTTAGGAATTCAAAAGGGCAACTGAATTGACTTAAAGCCCAAGGTTAGTGAATTATTACCAAAAATTTCTTTGAGAGACAGAGAGATGGAGGAAGGGAGAAAGAATGTGTTGGGGGTGGGAATAAATTCAAAAGGTGGGTATAAAGAACAGTAAACAGTTAATGTTGAGTTGCCGGTTCTGTGTTACCCAGGGTGGTAACTAAATGATGATTAGAAGTCTTCTGTGTAATTGAAAAAAAATACGGAAAAATTTACTTGTGCTCAACTATCAAGACTTCACGTCACAGAAAACTGTTTCTGAATGCATAGCTCAAATATTGTCTAGGTAGAAGTATTTTCTTCTTGAGCCGGGCGTAGTGGCCCAAGCTTGTAGTCCCAGCATTCAGGAGGCTGAGACTGGAGGATTGCAGTTCATGGACAGCCTCTGCTACTTGGTGATGCCCTCTGCAACTTAGTGAGACTCTGTTTAAAAATAAAGAATAAAAAAAAAAATAGGGCAGGGGGTGTAGCTCAGAGGTCAAAGGCCCCTGGATTCCATCCCCAGACCTGCAAAAATAAATATTATCTTCTCAAGAAATCAGATAGTAGGAATTATTGTCAATAATAGAGGAAATGTGCATGAACCACACAGACCCCACCGAAGCCTGGTGATTCTCGGGAGTTCTTTCTGTTCAAGGAGAAAATGGCACTCATTACTCTATTGATTACAGAGAGGGTAGAAAAGTAGGTACTGGGAAAGTTGCTTGGTACTTTGGTTTCTTTGCCCCTCCATCTCCATCCACAGCCGAGCAAGCTACAGTGGGAATCTGGATCATTCACTCGCCCCACAGAAAGGAAGGGTGACTGTGCCTACTCCCCAAACTCCTGATGCGGCACTATGTAAGCCTCTTCTGTGTGCTCCTGCTGAGCAGAGCATTTCAGCTTCCCACCTAGATGGGTACCATGGATGGAACATTTGACTCCCTTTCCCCACCTCTGTATATTAAAACTTCAGTGTCTACTGTGATAGTATTTGGAGATGAGACTCCTCAATGCGACGAGTGGGGTTCTAATCTTGGGATTAGTGCTCTTATAAGAAGAGAAACTCAGCTGGGTGTGGTGGCACACACTTGTAATCCCAGTATTTGAGAGACGGAGACAGGAGGCATATTAGGTTCATGACCAGTTTCAACTACTTAGCGAGGCCCTTTGCAACTTAGTGAGACCCTGTTTCTAAACTAAGAATAAAAATAGAGCTGGGGGTATAGCTTGGAGGTAGAATGCCCTGTGGGTTTAACTCCTAGTTTGGCAGAGAGAGAGAGAGAGAGATGAGAGAGAGAGAGAGAGAGAGAGAGAGAGAGAGAGAGAGAGAGAGAGAGAGGGGAGAGGGGAGAGGGGAGAGGGGAGAGGGGAGAGGGGAGAGGGGAGAGGGGAGAGGGGAGAGGGGAGAGGGGAGAGGGGAGAGGGGAGAGGGGAGAGGGGAGAGAGGAGAGAGGAGGAGAGAGAGAGAGAGAGAGAGAGAGAGAGAGAGAGGCTTAAGAACTTGCTTTATCTATCTGTGCCATGGGAGGAAGAAAAAGAACCTTCACCAGGAGCCTGTGTTTAGTCTTTGACTTTCCTGCACCCAGGACTGTGAAAAATAAACTCTTGTTGTTTGAGCTGCCCTGTCTATGGTATTTTTGCTAAAGCAATCTGAACAATTTAGAGAATGGATATACCAGCTCCATCTTCCCTCCATCCCTTTAGATTGGAAGAGATTTGTTGATGATATAAGACAAAAAGATGGTGGGTCCATTTGGCTAGGTGTGAAATGGTTGAAGTGGAGGTTAGAACTCAGAATTCCTTTAGTCCTGCCGGGCGTGGTGGCGCACGCTTGTAATCCCCGCGCTTGGGGGGCGGAGACAGGAGGATCGCGCAGGTTCGAAGCCAGCCGCACTGGCTTTAAGAGACCCTGTTTCCAAATAAAAATATAAAATAGGTCAGGGAGTGTAGCCCTAAGGTAGAAGGGCTTCCAGGAACCCCAGTACCACCAAAAAATAAAAAATAAATAAATAAAAAAAGAATTCCTTTAGTCCCTTATGAAAGGAGTGTAATAAGAAAAGAAATGGAATTTACCCTTGAAAAACTAAACCTGCCATTATTAGATATTGAGTGTGTGTGTGTGTGTGTGTGTGTGTGTGTGTGTGTGTGTGTGTGTTACTAGGGATTAAACCCAGCGGCATTATACTTCCGAGCTACACCTCCTGCCCATTTATTTATTTATTTATTTATTTATTTATTTATTTATTTATTTATTTATTTTGGTGGTACCTTCTACCTCTGGGCTATACTCCCAGACCTATTTTATATTTTTATTTGGAAACAGGGTCTCTTAAGCCAGCAAGGCTGGCTCTGAACCTGCGAGGCTGGCTATGAACCTGCGCGATCCTCCTGTCTCCGCCTCCCAAGCGCGGGGATTACAAGCGTGCGCCACCACGCCCAGCTAATTTTTTATTTTAAAACAGGGTCTTTTTAAGTTGCTGATGCAGGCATTGAACCTGAGATCATCCTATACCAGACTCCTAAGCACTGGTATTACACACCTGAGCCACTGTGCCCGGCTGGACCATATGAATCTATTGTAATATATGACTTTTATTAATTTGTTAACAATATAATCCACACTAATAAAAAGAAATGCTAATGTTTACTAGGCATATCAATGCCCCAAGAATGTACTTAACACTATGAATACATTCTTTCATTTTCTTTCTTTTCTACAAAGCTCTAAAGCAAGAATTTTTTTGTATCATTTGACAATTAAGGAAGCTATATCTCAGTATATGAGTAGCCAAATAATTTATCCAAGGACACACAAAGAAAAAAGGCAGGACTGAGACTTGAAATTATTGTTTTCTTACTGAAAAACCCATTATCCTAAGGGAAGTCTCTGTGCTATCCTCAAAACTGTTCAATAAATCTATTTTTAAAAATAAAATTCATTATCTACATTGCTGTACCATGTTTATTCTAAAAAAAAAAAAAACCTATAAGAAGATTTTGCTTGGTTAAATTTTGTGTGTGTGTGTGGTACTGGGGGTAGAATCCAGGGGCTTTTCTACCTCCAGGCTATACTCCCAGACCTATTTTATATTTTATTTGGAAACAGGGTCTCACTAAGTTGTTGAAAGCCTCACTAAGTAGCTGAGGCTGGCTTTGAACCTGTGCGATCCTCCTGTCTCAGCTTCCCAAGTGCTGGGATTACAAGCGTGAGCCACCATGCCCAGCTTGCAAGGGGTTCTTTTTTTCTTTTCTTTTTCTTTTTTTTTTTTTTTTTGTTGTTGTCTTTTTGGAACCGGGGATCGAACCCAGAGCACCACATCTGCAAAGCAGGTACTTTGCCACTGAGCTACATCCTGGCCCTTTTTTTGCTTGGTTTAAATCCTAAATTTTGTCAAGTGTGGTGGCGCACACTTGTAATCCCAGCATTCAGGAGGCTGAGACCGGAGGATTGCGGTTCACCAACAGCCTCAGCTACTTAGTGAGGCCCTTCACAACTCAGTGAGACCTTGTTTTAAAAATAAAAAGATTGAAAAATAGGGCTGGAGGTATAGCTTGGAGGTAGAATGACCCTGGGTTCCATCCCTAGTACTGCCAAAAAAAAAAAAAAAAAAATTAAATAAATCCTAAATTTCTAAAAAATTTGAAAACCAAAATGTCATATTTTTACTAAGGATGATTCCAGCATCTCTATTCCCAAAGTATTATCTTGTACTTTTCTATGTAAAGCATTTAAAATGGTTCTTGCCACTTGGGAAGCACCCAATATGGATTGGTTATCCTCCTCCTCATCACCACCACCATCTTCACAAATCATTTGTGATATTATACTTGCAATATCGGGAATCATGTTAGACTCCCCATTAGACGGTGAGAAGGACAATAGTAGGTGCTTGATAACATTTTCCAAAACAAATAAATCCCTGTGCTTAAACTTGGATCTTTCAGCCATGAATTTTCAGACATGCAGTTTGTTTCTGTTTCTGTTTTCAGTTTGCCTTTGCCCAGAGGAAGATGGATGCTGCCAGAGTGCTGTCCTGTCCACGACCCTTGACCACTTTACAGCTTCCGTCCAAATGATGCCTTGGGTGGTGATGTACTGGATTTACAAGTCATTGGCTCCAAGAATGGTGTTCTTCATGCATGTCCTCCCTCAGCTCTAACTCAATTAGTTCCAGCTATCCTCTCTGCTGTTCTACACATCAAGGGAAAAGCTATAAATGGGAGCAAAATTAATGTGACCCTCATGCCTTACGGATACAGTTTAAAAGGAGCCAAATTGTCTTTTCTTGCTGCTAGGTTAAATGCTGCTTATGCCCTATCCCCATTTCTGCTAAATGCCAACAAGTGTTTATAAATTCCTGGGTTCTGATAAGATGGAAGATGTAGACCCAGAAGGCTGATTCAAATTCTAAGAAACAAGTTGTTCTTGTGGCTTTGCTGACCCAGCATCCTCTGTGTACTCACTGAAGTGGCAGCCCCTCATGCTTATGCAACATTAAATGAGGACATTCTTTTTAAGGATGCTAGTTGCCTCCAAGGTCAGACAGGACCCAGGCATCATGGGACTAAGGACCCTACAACTGTGGGAATTCATCCGACCTCCCTCTCAGGGGGATCACAAAGGTTCCAGAGAATGGGAGCCTCCAGCATATATTCTGCAAAAAGGAGGGTCACTGGAGAGGGAAATGTCCCCTATGTTTCAAGGGAAGCCAAATGGTCAGCCTGACCATAACCCATCCTGGAAGATGGCACAACTGGTAGAAGAAAAACTCACAAAATAACCCTGAGGAGTCGACTGACCTTAACAGAAAAAAATTTATAAAATTTATGTTTGCCCAACATTGGGCTACCTACTTGGTCTTGTATATCCAACAAGAATTTGTAACCATTAATAAGTAAATCCTGGGGTTAAAAAAAGAGAGTCATACTCATGGAGCCATTAAAATGACTTCTGACATAATTTGACTAGATATTTTCTGACTTGGACCCCCCATATTCTACATTATTATTTATAATGGTGCTTCTGATTTTAAGATCACAGAAGAATTTTTATATGGCACTGGTGTGTAAAACTTCTCTTAGTCTTTATAAATGGTATAAAACTAAACCTGTTCCTTTTGATGTTTTGCTTGTCCAAGACTACCAGACACCATAAAAGAAAAAAATTCCTATTTCTATAATGTACTGGAGGGTCTGTGAGTCCTATTCAAAAGTAAAACTAAAACCTCTTTAAGTTTCTCCTACATATTATAAACCGGGAATCTTGCTTCTTTCCATTCTTGTAGAACTTTTTCCTTTTAATTATGGGAATTTCTTTGCTAAACCAGAAACCTTAAAGATACTTAAAGAATTAATAGGGTCTCCCATAAAGTAGGAAAAGGAATATGACAACCTTAAACCTACAGAAAGAGATGCTTGGTTTATAGATGTCTCTGCCAAATATGTAAACACAGAAAAGAAGATACATAGTGGTGGCATATGATCTTTATGGTAGACAAATTATTAGTAGCACTAGACAGGGTGGTAGTAGTCCATGTGCTAAATTGTATATGGTGTTTTAGGCTTTTTGCCAAGAGGACTTTTCACAGTGTAATATATAACCAAATCGATTGGCTACTTGGCTTACAGTTTAAAATTCTAATGAATGGATGGTCCAGGGTAAAGACGTGAATAACATATTGTAGCAATATATTCAGGTTATTGTATAATGTACTAACATGCTGATTTTTTTATTTTTTTATTTTGAACAAGATTTTATTTAGCTGCTGAGGGCCTTGCTAAGTTGCAGAGGCTGGTCCTGCACCTGTGATTCTCTTATCTCAGCCTCCAACTACTGAGATTATTAGGTGCACACCACCATGCCCCGTCAGATACAGATTTTTCTTAATGTACTTTGGCAACTTTTTTTAGCTTTCACTATTTTCATTCTGATGAGAGATTATCAGAAGAGGAGAAATCTTGAAAACTCAGTCAGCATAATTGGTCAGAAAATTTTCTTTCTCTTTGCTTACAGGAATTCATTTGGCAAACTGTGGTTAATGCAGCAAGCCTACTTGTACTAACCATATTTTGTGTGTCTAACACATTGCATACAGTTGTGTATCATAGTCACCTTGAAATGCTACCCACAGGCCTTGTCATGAAAATTATTGTCAGCAGGGCTTCCAGGACACTGTATGGTGTGAGAAAGGAAGGGCTCCTGTTTCTTCAATGACACAAGTCCTCAAGTATGAATCTATTATTTCTTGCTATTGCAAACTCACTAGTCCTCGGTAAAAGCATTCTAGAGATCACTAAATCAAATCCGTGAGACTTCTGACCCAAGATCCCTGATGTTTGTTTTTTCACTTCAATAAGAAGATCAATCAGCAAGAATAAATCTCCAAAATTCATGATGTACGCCAGGCCAGGTGACACACATCTGTAATCCCAGTACTTGGGAGGCTGAGACAGCCTTGCAGGTTCGAGGTCAGCCTCAGAAGCTTAGGAAGACCCTCAGCAATTTAGTGAGACCCTGTTTCAAAATAAAAGATAAAATGTACTGATGTAGCTCAGAGGTAAAATACCACTGGGTTCAACTCCTAGTAATCCCCAAAATCATGATGTAGATGGTTTATATTTGGAGTCTCTTTCTATTGCCATTGGCTGATTCTCCCATCTCCTCTGCTGCCTCCACCAGTCTGGGATTACCATACAGCAGCCCTAAAACCCAGCCCTTCTCTCTCCAGTATTTGTGTGTTTCATCTTGGCTAATTTCATTGCCCACAGTTGGACAATCTAAAGAACTGTGATGTGTGCAGAAGACTGATGTCAGGATTGACCAACTGGCATGATAGAACAGCCAGTAATTTCCCTCACGAGCTCCTAGTGTGCAGGGATGCCCTGCTCCCTCCACCCCACCTGCACTCTCTTTCTGGCTTACACTGAACTAAAATGCCAGGCCCTACAACATGCAAAAATACCTAAGCTGTAGGAAAGTCATGCAGACTGTCCTGGACTAAATATCTCTTAGTTTTATTCTTTCTCAGGTAATAGGGAAGACTTCCTGATTATAAAGAAAAGAATAAGTGATAGTTGGACTCCTAGGGTTTGTCAGGAAGAAAGATAGGGACAAGGGGAGGGGGCATTTTCTGAATTATAAGGCATCAACCTTCCAAGGATGATTCATTGTGTTTCAAATGTCTGGTGCCTAGGAACCTTGGCTGCTCATCTGGATAGGCGAGTTGGGCGTGGCTTGAAGGGGTGTGAACCAAGCTGCCAGTGGCAGGACACACCTGGGCTGGCTTTGATCTGCGTCCTAATGGGTTTCTGGGGTCTAGGTCTTTCAGAGAAGTCAGTCAGCAGCTCAGTCTGCCATTCCAGGTGTATGTTACAAGGGGCCTTCTGGTAGCCCCATATTGGTTGGTGAATGTACTAGTGACTTCAATGGTTTAAAGTTCAGGAAAGTTTGGGCTGGATTACAGAAGGGGAAGTGGCACCTGGGCGACTCACAGGGAGCATTTGGAAACAGGCCTTGCTGTCATACTGCCATCTGCAGCTCTTGACCTACTTTTCCTTCCTTCCTTCCTTCCTTCCTTCCTTCCTTCCTTCCTTCCTTCCTTCCTGTCTCTCCTTTTTACTCTTTCTCTCTTTCTCTTTCTTTCATTTATTCTTACTCTTATTTCTTCTTTTCTTTCTTTATTTGCCAGGGCTTCACACAGGCTAGGCAAGTGCTCTCCCTCAGGCTGGCTCTGTAGTTTCTCTTTGCAGGTTGTGTGGCTCCATCTGCCATGGTTCATGCCAAAGAGAGCCAGGAATCGCCCTAGCTTGTGAGTTTGTTAATAAATACCCATGGCCAGTTGGGAATTCGTTAGGATCAAAAGAGAACAAAATGTTCTATACAGTGTTTAAATTAGGGAGGAAGTTGAACAGGTGCAGTAGTGTGCATCTGTAATCCCAGTATTTGAAAGGCTGGGAGAGGAGGGTCATAGGTTCTAAGCCAGCCTCAGCAACTTAGCAAGACCTTGTTTCAAATTAAACAATAAAATAGGGCTAGGGGTATAGCTTGGAGGTAAAACACCCCTGGGCTCAATCCTCCATACCAAAAAATAAAAATAAAGTCCACAACACAAACAAACAAAAACTAGAAATGGAAGATAAAAAGGCAGTTGGCTCTTGAATGCCACTTTATATAGTGAGCATTTTTCTAAGCCTCCCCAACACCCTTCCTCATTTCTGACCAAAACAGTCAATGGATTAAACCTTTTTATGCGATTTCACACTAGACCTGTACTGGAATAGCTACCTGGCAACAATTTATTGGCACCCAGGGGAAATGTTCAGAGAAACCAAGCTGTGGTTTTGAGAAGCTATACCAACCCACTCCCCTTGACGCACCTCAAAGCCTTTCGCCTCCAGCAATGGTTCCTCTGCACCCACTGATGAACCTCAAACACCTGTCACAAGAGCGTGGAAGGATCCCTGGCTGCCTGAGTCTCTTACCAAAGAAGAGGAAGAGAGATGGAGACTTCCGGTGGACAGGGGGATTTTCAAGCCCAAGGGCCCTACCCTGCAGAGAAAGCTCTGCCTGAGAGATCAGAGATGATCCTAGGAGCCTGGGGCCCCCTGGTCCTCTCCCCTGGACACTGAGTTTCCTCTCCACCTGATCCAACAGTCAGGCAGGCAGGGAGACACTCACCTGCAAATGACTTCTCTTAGGCTGGGCCTTGCTTTGTGGGATTTCCTTAGAATGGGTCTCTTCGTGAAGAACATCATGACTGAGAATAATAAAGAGCTGAGGTTTCCATCCAGGGTTGGTGGTAACTCATTTTGATAATGAAAATTTGAGCAAGAAACAAGAAAAGCAGCTGGGCTTGGAGAGGCACCCAGGCTGTTGGCTGAAGCGAAGGCAGTGGTAGAGGTGAGCCGTCTGCATACCTAAGCGATGAACGCCGCAGCCCTCACTGCCCACTGCCGGGAAGAGGGCGCGGTGTCTGGAGAAGCCCATTTTTTTTGAGTGGGAGTTTAAAGGCTTCTCCTTCCAGAGTGGCCATGTCTACCTGGAGCGGGGATGTACAAGTACCAGGGAGTAGAGGAGGAGTGGGAATGTGTGCACATGTGCGAGCTGGGTGTGAGCAAGTGCACTGCTGGTTTCTGTCTACCCGCGAAGCCTGGAACTGGATTTCCTTTAATACAACTTTTATTTAACAAGAGCTTTGGATTTTTTCCCCACAAAGCGGCATGAGTTAGGCATTGTATTTAAAAGGCATCTCTCTCTCTCTCCTCCCCCCCAAAACAAAATTCTGCACCAGAGCCCCAAATTATAAAAGAGATCAAAGCAGAACTCCTCTGGTTGGAGGGCATGCTGGCTCAGAAGCCCCAGCCCTCTCAGGGGCTCTCACACTGAGGCTACTTGGTTCCCCAGAACAAAGCCGAACTCACTGTGGCCGAGTTGGAAGAAATCTAACTTTTAATCAAACAGGCTTGGGGTTGGATGCTGACGCCACTTCTGTGAGCAGGGAGATGTCCGGCTCCTTTAACACCACGGTGCCTAAGTTTATCCATCTCTAAGATGGAAGTAATGACACATGTCACAGGGCGGCTGGGAGGCAGGAGAAAATACACAGAAGGCCTGTGGTGCCAAATCTGATGGATGGACACAGAGAGTCTTACCCAACTTATTGTTGCTGTAGTGGTTTTCCAGAAGGTTTGGGTTGGAGGCTGCCTTTAGGAGACCAGGAAGGAAAAAAAAAAATGACACCAGTAAACATCTCTAAGGTCAAAACTTTCGTAGTTGTTGCTTTTCCTTTTTTTCTCCAAAATATTTGAGTACTTTGTTCAATATCTTCTTTCTAAAAACAGGACAATCAAGACAGTAAAGAGAACCCCACTGGATCAGAGAGAACGTTTCTAAACCATATTCTGATAAAGGTCTAGTACTTAGAATATATAAAGAACTCCTACAACTCAGTAGCAAAAAGGCAAAATAGGCAAGGGATATGAAAAGTCATGTCACCAAAGAACACCGGCAAATGGCTCACAAAGGACACAAAAAGTGCTCAGCACCCTTAGTTATTAGGGAAATGCAACTTGAACACACAACGAGATAGCAAATCCACCAAGATGGTGATAACAATAGTAATCCTAATACAGAAGTTACTGAGTGTTGGAAAAGCTGAAATCCTCATACACTGCTAGTGAGATTGTAAAATGGTACAGCCTCTGTGAAAAAGTTTGACCATTTATGAGTAAGTTGAACATAGAATTATCACATGATCTAGTAATTCCACTTCCAGGTATGTACCCCAAAAAGTTAAAGAACAGGCATTCAAACAAAAACTTGTACAAAAATATTCATAAGAGCTCTAGTCACAATATCCAAAAGATATAAAAAACCCAAATGTCCATTGAATGATGAATGAATAAACAGAACAAGAGGTGTGCACACAATGGATTATTATTCAGCCATAAAAAGGAATGAAGTCCTGATAGATGCTATACTATCAATGAATATTGAAAACAAAAGCACACATATTGCATGATTCCATTTAAATGAAATACCCACGACAGAAAAAGTCATAGATAAAGAAGTTAGATTAATAGTTTCCAGAGGCTGTGGGGAAGGAGGTATAGGGCACAAGTTTCTTTTTAGTGTGATGAAAATATTCTGGAACTAGATGGTGGTGATGACATATAATATCATGAACACACTTGATGCCACTAATTGAACACCTTAAAATGATTTAAATATGTTTTGTGCTATAGATATTTTGCCAAAATTTTAAAAAAAGGTAAGCATTTACATTGCCAAAATATAGCCTGTGAATTTTTAAAAGTGATTTTAAAGGGTTGATTTTTTTTTAATCACCTTATATAGACATAGAAAAAGCACACCCTGAATTCCAGGGTATTTATGTTAAAGAAGTTTCACTTTTGTTTCTGGGGCTTGCTTCCCTCTGTTAGGTCAAAGACAACTGGCCTGGAGTAGCCAAGTGCCCGCTTTTCCTTCAATGAGTGACTGATAGGGAGGCCGTCCAGAAGCCCAGCCAGAAGCCTGCTGGGGTCTTACTGCACTTTGACCTGCCTTCTCTCAGCCTCAGGGCTTGGCTTGCTGTTTGTTCCTATTAAGCCCAAATTCTTCTCCTGTACCTTTTCCCATGGGAGACATGTCAGGAGCTATGGCTTGGTGGACCCTTGGGGTTTTGTATGTGACACGCTCTTGGGCAAGTTTTGAAATCCTCTGGGCACAACCACCATTTCTTTGGCCTCTTTTGCTATTGCTATTACTTTTTTGGGGTTACTGGGGATTGAACCCAGAGACATTCTACCCCTAAGCTATACCCCCAACCCTATTTTATTTCTTATTTGGAAACAGGGTCTCACTAGGTCTCCTAAGTTGCTGTGACCCTTGCTTAGTTGCTGAGGCTGACTTTGAACCTGAGATCTTCCTGTCTCAGCTTCCAAAGTACTGGAGTTACAAGCATGCTGTTACTTTTATCCAGAGGGCAGTCACCACACCCCTTCGTAGAGCTTTCATAGAGCTCTCCAAGAAATCTTTACACTCTTCACCCCATCCTGCTCCATCTCATCCCTCTAAGCCACCAACAATCACTCTTTTGCATTCCACTGGAAAAGCAAAATCCCTGGGAAATCCGCAAGTCCCCTTCCACCTAGTAAAGGATATCGTCCAGGGAGGGAAGTACCTGCCGCTCACCTGGATGACCCTGCCTCATCTCCACCGTGCACACTTACACACGATTCCTGCTCTGAGGCAGTCTCTTCCAGGGTCCCAAGCTCATCTTCTAAAGAGAAGGCTGACTTCTCCTTTAAGGATCAACAGCTGAAATTTAGTTCAGCACTACATCTTTAGAGCACAGATTACCAATGTGCCATCAGGAGGAGAAATAACTATGAGAGGGAGACACTAAAGAGAAACGAAAAGGGGGGCCCTAAGAGCCAACAAGGAGAAAAGGGAGACACTCCATTAGTAGAGCTGAATTTTGACATGCATAGGTTTTCCCCCAGACAGGTCACAGACTCTAGTTCCCCAGGAGCCTTCTTCAACTGAAGGGAGGTACAGAGCTACCAGCAATTAAATAACTAATCTGTTCTTGCCCTGCAATATCGTTCAGCAGCACAGTGTGTTGGCACAACACTTTGTACCTGTTCCCTGCTCCAGGAGCAGAGCCAGCCACTCATTCTGATTAGCCGTCAGAACTAAATTTAAGCCATGTTATTACATGGTAGAAAGGAAAAAGAAAATCCAAGGAAACTGTGCTTAAGGCCAGTGCCTAATTGGGTTTTTCCTCTTCATCTGTTTCACACAAAAGCTACTTGGAATTACTGGCGTGAGCCATTTTACTCCCCTCTTCAAGTGTTAATTAAATGTGATATTTAAAAATATACACTCCTCTCC
Organism: Muscardinus avellanarius; assembly: GCF_963383645.1. Taxonomy (NCBI): domain Eukaryota; kingdom Metazoa; phylum Chordata; class Mammalia; order Rodentia; family Gliridae; genus Muscardinus; species Muscardinus avellanarius. Next base: position 69,756,796 of record NC_137800.1, read on the forward strand.
CCAGGTAGAGCCAACGGAGCCCTTTGTAATCGCTCAGTGCCCGTGGGTTTCTCTCAACAGTTCTTCTCATTGCCTGGTACCTCCTCTTCCCCTGCTAGACTACAGCTCCAGCAGCAATAAGTATAGAGTAGTTATTTCTGCTAGAAATGTTCCCCCTAGGAGGGGTCTGCCTTCTTCGGGTGTATATGTATGCACTTGAGAGCCAGTATCATAATATCAGGTCTCTTTTGTTTTCTCTCTTTTAATACCCACCAGTTCTCCAAAATGTCATGGGCAAACTTGACACCACTTGCTTTTGTTCCCTTTACAAATATTTTCCACTCAAGCCCTAGTTCTTACCAACAACTGCTGAGTGTCTCATGATGGAAAGAACTGCTCTAAAGTAGTAGACTAGATGAACTCAGCTTGTGTGGCTTTGAATTTGGAAATATTTACTGGGATTTTGATCTGTAACTCCTCAGAATCCAGAGCAGTTTAGAGTCTCTTGGGTCCTAGAAGGCAACAGATGGTAGATTTGTGTGTGTATGGTGGGAACTGGGGGTCAAAAAAAGGACCTGAGAAACTCAATATGTTTCTTCCAATCATGTGTTTATTCCTTTGACAAGTTGCTGAGTACCTACTGTGTGCCTGCTGAGCATGTTCTGACCACCAAGGGTAACCACTCAATCTAAACAGACTTCTTACTACAGTGAACTCTTGCAAGAGATGAGCTGGGAACTCTTTAACATGATCTAGACTTTGCTGAATTAAAAAAAAAAAAACAATGTGATTTATCTGTTGGTATATGATAATCCCTCTTTATTTTGGGGGGATATAATCCAAGACCCCCTGTCTTACCACAGATCATATCAAACCCTTTATATAGTATGGGTTTTTTTGAAAACTTTTTACTATAGTTTTTTACTTTCAATTTTCATGTAAAGGAAGCACTTTATAGTTTCTCTTTGGTATGTCTGAATTACTACCACCACTATTCTTGCCCTTTATTATTATTTTTTTTTTTGGTGGTAGTGGGGTTCCTGGAAGCTATTCTACCTCTGGATTACACTCCCAGACCTGTTTTATACTTTTATTTGGAAACAGGGTCTCTTAAGCCAGCACAGCTGGCTTTGAACCTGCGCTTTCCTCCTGTCTCCACCTCCCAAGCGAGGGGATTACAAGCATACACCACCATGCCCGGCACTTGCCTTTTACTATTGGTAAGTAAGAGTTTCTTCACACAAAGACTGTTATGCCATGATAGTCAATTGGATAACTGAGATGGTCACTCGTGAACAGAGAGCATATACAGTGTGGATGTCCTGGAAAAAGGGATGGGTTATGTCCCATGTGGGACCAAGTTGGACAGTATGAGATCCAATCATGTTACAGTAAAAAATTTACTAATTATTTGTTTCTGAAAATTTCCAGTTAATATGTTCAGACCATAGCTGAGCACAGTGTGTCTTAGAAAATGAAACTGTGCATAAGTGTATATATTACAGTAGTCTCCTTCTGTAAAAGAAATTGTATTAATTTAGAAGTAATAAAGAAGTAAAAATCATAATAGTCAAGTGATGTGTGCATGGATATTTGTATCACTTTTAATCTTACTATAACTACATTGCACCAATAAAAGTATATAATTTTTAATAGCCTAAAACTATGTCTACATTAAATAAATGTAATTTATCCAATTAGAAAATTACTTATATTTTTGTCTTATGATGAACACTCTTCCAAAATAGAAAAATAGGAAATGTCTCCAGATGTCCTTGTTACACAGACTTGTGACCATCTTGAAATTAGAATCCTTGAATGATGATGCTAACAGGTTTCCACCTGGATTAAGTGGTTACCTTTAGTGGTCCCAACTTGCCCAGTGGTACAAAGAACAGGCATTTGGAGAAGGTGATCTTTATATTCACATAGACAATTTGGACTAGAACGTGCTCACGGAATATCTGGAGATGTGTAATACAGAATCTGAATGACGGGTGAGTTATGAACAATGAAATGGAGTACATTGGGTTTGATGAAATGGCCAAGTGGCCAAGTTGGATTAGAATCAAGAAAGACTCTATACTTGGAGGTGTGATATTTGTTTAAGAGCAGAAAGAGGTGATATAATACAAAGCTCCAACTTGTGTACAACTGACCTGATTAAACATCTACAGTGTGAGAAAGATTCTATTAAAAATTATCACACAATTGTCTTCTATTTTAGAGCCTTAGCTAAGCCCCTTGAATCATGCCTGGGAGTCTCAGGCATGGTGACCTGCACAGATGAGAAGAATTACATCTGTGTACCTACCAGATCACATTTCACTTGGATCCAGGGCGCTCACAATAGAAGAGAAAAACAGGTTTTTCCCAGAGTCAATTTGTCATGAAAGGTCTAGATGTCTGAGTTCCAGCACACAAAGCAAGCAAGCTAAGCTTGGGAATCAGAATCTTCCTTTTCCCAAAGGGATCACCCATGTGTAGTAGGGCTCATGGCTCTCAACCAACCACACAGAGAGTTCTCGAATATTGGCATTCCTGCCATCAGAAGGCAGTTTCTGACAGGATTGTGGGTACATTGGGGATAACTGGACTCCCCCAATATCTGAAATCATGCCATTTGGTTTCCTCACAACTCTTATGTGAAACACAGATGAAAGGTAAGAAGAATGTTGACATATTTCTTATCTACGACAAGCCTTGAGGGGTCTATGCAGTCCTAACTTGTGGAGGACATTCAGAGAGCAAAGGAATGACGTCAGAGACACTTTCCTTCTGGTTCTCTTTAGGGATCAGTAATCTTCTCTGACCTTTTCCATTACAACAACTACCACTTATCTTAAAAATCAAAAGCAGCTTTTGCTCCAGCCAAAAAAAAAAAAAAAAATTCAATATTGCTTATCTATGACTATCTCCAATAGCACTCAAGCAAAGTGTGATTTCTCCAAAGCCACTTTAGGTAGGACTCCCACATCAAAGCAGCAATAAGCCTATTTTCTTTACAGATCCTCAAAAAGATTCACAGAAATACAATGGTCTTTTCACCCTATAAGATGTATGTATTGGGCAGAAGTTGAGATTTTGCTTTACCATACTTTGAAAAGTTGAGGAAATTTAAATCTTGGGATTAACTGGAGATAAATAACACACAATTAAGAGTTGGCTTGCCTTGGTGTTCCCACTGGGAGATTATCCATTTCTTTAGGTCACTCCAAATTTGACCTCTCAACCAGACTCCCCTCGGCTGGAGACAGTTATGTTGTAGAGGAGTGCTTATCACACTTTGATGTGCACACCAGTCACTCGGGATCTGGTTCAAATGCACAGTCAGTAGCTCTGAGGAGCACCCAAGGCATCCATTTCTAACCATCTCCCAGATAAGGCTGATGGTCCAGAGATCATGCTTTGAATAGCAAAATGTGGTGAATTTACTCCACTGCAAATGAGCAACAAGTACAGGTTCAATCCAAGTTCCTCTAGACTTTTTGCAAGTTACTTCCTCCCCTCCTCACTGATATTCTGATTTTCTTTCCATCTACAAAATGATGAGTAGACGTATCTGCTCCAAAGTATTGTTTTAAGAGTGAGACAGCCAGTACAACATGTTACTGCCGCACACTGATTGGTAATCTTGAGGTTTTTGGAGTGGACACAGGGAGACAAAAGTACTTGTGTAGATTCTCCACTGAACTTATACAGGGCAGCTGGTCTCCTTGGGGCTTTTCCCAGAAGAACTGAGAAGAGGAAGATGAGGGGAATCCAGTGGGGAATCCAGTTTCTTGCTGATTGGCAGGTCCCATCACTGCTCCTTGGCTCTAAGTGGAGCTATATGCAAAGGTTAAAACTGACTGTGGGGCGTCCATCGGGAGCCCGTGAGGCCTCAGTACCCTGGAAAATGCAGCAGCAAGCAGTGTCCCTTCTTCGTTTCTTTTTATTTTTTAAAGTAAAGCACTATATTGCTTTATTTTAACCAAATGACACTCAAATAGTAGTTATAGTGTTAGCAAATTGTATTTTGAATTTATTTTTCATTTGAGTGCCCCTGCATTTTATTATGTTGTTTTGCTGTGGGAATTGAATCCAGGGCCTCACACATGCGAGGCAAGAGTGATACCACTGAGCTACACTCCAGCCCCATGTTTTAATTACTAAATGAATTATAGTAGAATATTTTCTTTTTCAAAATGTGTGTGGTACTGGGGATTGAGCCCAGCGCCTTCTACCTCTGAGCTAAACCCTCAGTCTTATTTTATATTTTATTTATTTATTTATGTTGTGGTATCGGAGATTGAACCCAAGGGCATTCTACCTCTGAGCTACACTCCCAGTCTTATTTTTAACTCTTTATTTTGAAACAGGGTCTCAATAAGTATCTGAGGCTGGCCACTTACCTGCAATCCTTCTGTCTCAGCCTCCCAAGTACTAGAATTACAAGTGTGCACCACCACGACCTGCTTTCTTATTTTTTTTTGTTATACTTTTATTGGTGCATTGCAGTTACATATTATAGTGGTGTGTGTTTGTGTGTGTGTGTGTGTGTGTGTGTGTGTGTGTGTGTGTGTGTTTTGTGGTACTGGGAATAGAACGCAGGGGCATTCTACCTCTGAGCTACACCACCAGCCCTATTTTTTCTTTATTTTTTAAATTAAATTAATTAATTAATTAATTAATTTTTGCAGGTCTGGGGATGGAACCCAGGGGCATTTGACCTCCAAGCTACACTCCATGCCCTATTTTTATTTTTTATTTTGAAACAGGGTCTCACTAAGTTGCAGGAGGCCTCACTAAGTAGCTGAGGCTGGCCACGAACTGCGATCTTCCTGTCTCAGCCTCCCAAATGCTGGGATTACAACCATGCACCACCAAGCCCAGCTTATTCTTTATTTCTATTTTTTGTGGTACTGGGGTTGGAACCCAGGGACTTTCTACCTCCGGGCCATACTCCCAGACCTATTTTATACTTTATTGGGAAACAGGGTCTCACTAAGTTGCTGAGAGCCTCACTAGGTAGCTGAGGCTGGTTTCAAACCTGTGTGATCCTGTCTCAGCCTCTCAAGCACTGGGGTTACAAGCATGCACCACCATGCCCATCTTATTCTTTATTTTTTGAAACAGGGTCTTACTGAGTTGCAAAGGGCCTCACTAAGCAACTGAGGTTGTCTGTGAACCGCGATCCTCCTGTCTTAAGCCTCCCAAATGCTGGGATTACAAGTGTGCACAACCACACCCAGATCTCATAGTGATATTCGAAGTAATATAAACATACATGCACATCACGCTTGGTGTATTTAGTTCCATATACCTGGTCCCTCACTCCACTCCCCCTTCCTCCCTCCTGATACATGTTAGTGAGATTGGTAGCAAAACCTTTTGTATGGACATAACCTTATTTGAACTGTTCTTTCCTCAGTTTCCATTTTTTCTCTCCCTCTCTTTGTTTCCAAATTCTCTTCCACTATTCTATTTTTTCTCTTGATTTAACTGAAGTCGTGTGTGTGTGTGTGTGTGTGTGTGTGTGTGTGTGTGTGTGTTGCTAAGGATTGAACCCACAGGCATTCTGCCTCCCAGCCACACCCCTGGCCCTATTTTATATTTTTGTTTGGAAGCAGGGTGTCTCTAGGTTGCTGAGAGCATATCTAAGTTGTAGAGATGGGCTTCAAATCTGTGATCCTCCCATTTTAGCCTCCCAAGTACCGGGGTTACAGACATATGCCACCATGCTGGCTTGACAGAAATCTCTTTTGATTCCTATTTTTGTTTAGGCTCTACATATAAAAGAAAACATACAACCCTTGACTTTCTGAGACTGGCTAACCCTCTTCATTTCTGACAGAAACTAAAGACACATAATTTTCTTATGACTCTATGTCTAATGAAAGCGAATAGATGGTAAGTAGAAAGTGCTGCTTTAACTGAGATATTACGATCAATGCACGCATGAGACAAAAGGAGGTCTTCTAAGATTCAAAGTGGTAACTCATGGAGAGAGCCTTGAGATCTAAGGCCCCTTTTTCCTTTAGCTCCTTTGTTGAAAAGGGCCTTGCAGGTTCTGCTGAACTAGCAAAAGCCTTATAATTCATCCAAACAAAAGTGACTCTGTGTCCTGGCTGGTAACACTGGGCTAGAGGTGTGAGTGCTGCTGAGAAATTGCTTAGGTAAAGGTCAAACATAAAAACACATTCCATTGAATAATCATTAAACTTCTAATCCAGATTCCTATCAAGTCTTTTAGAGTGTTCTGTAAGGTTTCTCTAAGTTCCTTTTTTAAAAAACTTTGATTTCTTTCCAGAAATGGATGCAGATGCATCAGCTACCTCATAAGGAAAACCTGTTCTCACAAGTTTTATCGCACCACTTGGCAGAAAAACAGCTTGGGTAGAGGCTGAGAACTTTCACATAGATCCAGCAAGATTGGGAATGCAGCCATCTTGACTTCCCGCCCACCACCGACAAGAAACTTGGGCAAATGCTGGGAGCCAGAAAAGCCAGGATCTAAGATTCCTCTCCTCATCAGAAGAGAGAGAAACTCTACAGTTTCCAGCTTTCTCTTTGGAGAAAATGTGAGAGATTGTTACAAAGCCAGGTCATTTTAGATTTTCTCAGGGTAGCAAGGGAGAAGAGAGACCAGTTACCTGGGTTCTCTGCCCTCATGAGTTCCCCCACACTCTCTTCTCTCAATCTCTACTGGCCACCCAGGGCAAGTTCTCTCAGCAGACCATGCCTGGAGGAAAATGCCAGGTTGGAACCAGGAGGGATGAAGGGAGTACAGAAAAAGAAGCGGAAAGAGCAAATAGTTTTGTTAGACCATTCTGCGTGTTCTGGAGTCCACAAGAAATCTGAGAAGTGCTCATTCTACAGAGTAAACAATGGAGACATTGGGGTATGTGACTGGGAATTGACTGAGGATGTCTTCACATTACTCACAAGTTAATAATTTCCTTAGGAGAGTGGGAGTTTCTGAGGATGTTTGGGTTTATTTTTAAGCCATTTAGAGCTCTGGAATAACTGTTTCTCTTTTCCTACTTTCATCGTGTTCAGAGCTTTCAAACTGGGTGTTTTAAAACCCACCCACCTTCAACAGATGTAGACAAATCAGTTGGAAGCACACGGGGACCTCTCACACTCCTGGCAGAGCGTATCTGGGACATGAGTTACATCTGCGTTCTATCCCTTGTTATCGTGGATGCTGTCTATTGGTTCCTTTGAAAATGAAAATGGTATCATGTTCACTGTGTGTGACCAGCACCTTATGCCAAATCACTTTTCGCAGTTACAGCTGTGGAATATATAGTATGTAAGTCAAAGAGCTTCAGCTGTGAAACTACCAGCTGGATAGTACTGTATAGGGACTGGGATGGGAATGTACCATCAAAAGATCTGAGTCTCCCTGACTGGTCAAACAGGCTTATGAAAAATGATAAAGCAAGAAAAATCAACGATGCATCTGTATCTCGATCTGATCTGCCCCGGTTCCTAGGTTACAGAGGAAATAGAAAACACCGAACTTGCTCACCACATGTTGACTTCACAGTTCATTTTACTTCAAGTCTAAGTCGATCTAAAATATATACAAAGCCGGGCATGGTGGCGCACGCTTGTAATCCCCGCGCTTGGGAGGCAGAGACAGGAGAATCCCGCAGGTCCGAAGCCAACCTCTCTGGCTTAAGAGACCCTGTCTCCAAATAAAAATATAAAATACGTCTAGCAGTGTAGCCCAGAGGTAGAAGAGTTTCCAGGAAGCCCAGTACCATCAAAATAAATAAATAAATAAATAAATAAATAAATAAATAAATAAATAAATAAAATATATACAAAGATGAATGTGATGTAATCACATGAGTAGGAATCAATAAGTCCAACAAAGTATGGATCATAGTAAGAACATAATAAATTGTTATAATCTGCATCTCAAACATCTCCCTGGGGCCCATATGTTGAAGGCTTAGTCATCAGTCTATGGTGCTATTGGGAGGCTAGTGGGTCCTTTAGGACGTGGGAATTCAGCCACCTGAATTGGGCTAATGTGAAGGTATTGAGTCACTGAAGGTGTCTACTGGGGCCCTGGCCCCTTCTGTTTCTCTCTTTTGTTTCTTGGTCATCCTGAAGTAAGCAGCCTCCAATGCCACAGTCTCGCCATGATATACTATGCCACCATCGGCCCAAAACATGGTCAAGTGACCATGTACCCCAACCTCCCAAACCGTGAACCAAAACAAATCTCTCTCCATTGTAAGTTATCATGGGTGTTTTATCATGGTAGCAGAAGGCTGACTTCTATGTATGTACAACTGAGCATGATATCTTTTCTGTAACCTAGATAACAGACAGCGCTCAATAGGCAAATACACATACAATTCCCTGGCAAGCTGAAACTCCGCCCCTAGCTCATGCTAACATGAAAATGGTTTTTGGTAATAAGACTAAAACATCAACCCATTTTGAACCTAAGCAAAATACATCTACATGAGGAATACCACACACATAGATTCTGTTACCATTATCATCTCATCAACATCAGCATCAGCATCATTATTATTCCTGTAATGAAAGACCTGTAAGTCTAGTGAGAAAAAAATATGCCACTTAAGTATTTGCAATCGGAGGCATGAGATACACAGATTATATTATTGGTGTTGATAAAAAATTTTGTAAGAATTTGGAGACAGGAAAAATAACTTCCGAGAATAATCATTAAAGACATATAATATTAGAAAAAGCTTACTACATAAATACCCTCAGTGTTGTGTGTCTGAGAAAATTATCAGTTAAGATTTTTTTGTAAGAAAGCATGACAACTTGCTCTTAAGCACAAAAAAACCAAGTGTTCTTGATTTCCATAATAGTATAGTGTGTCTATGCAGCATTAATTGATTTTAATCCTTCCAATATCTAAGCATATTTTTAGTTACATGATCATTAAGAAACAGATTCTCCAACTCATTGTTTGCCAAGCGTCTTTAAGTGGTAGGATGATGGGGATTGCTGGGTTATTCTGCATTCACTTTATTTTTATCTCCTACGTTTTATAAGCTTTGTACCTCCTACCAGCCTTTCTGTAGTCTGAATAAAGAATTTTAATATGTCAATTGTTTTTTCCTAAAGTAGCTCATCCAGTCACTTAGCTCTTTGAAATGTCTTCTGGCAGATCTCTGCAAAATCTCAGTTCTCATTTTTTAAGGCAAGAAAAGAGCTTTGAACACTGAATTCCTCATGTTGATGCATCATGCTTAGGTTGAAGAATGTGATGATGTTTCAGTTTTGTTACTAAAAACCATTTTCATGTTAGCTTGAGCTAGGGTTGAGTTTCAGATTGCCAAGGAACTGTATGTGTATTTGCTTAGTAAAGGATTGTCTGTTATCTAGGTTACGGAAAAGAAATTTTGCTCAGATGTACATTGATGATGACTTTACATGCAGTTGCCTAAAAAGAAGCTGACATGATATGATTAATCTCATTATCTTTTTGTTACTTAAGCTTGGGACTATGCCCAGTTATTTACTAAATACTATTTATGAGCTCAGCTTTGTGCATGGCACTATAGAAGTCCCCAAAAAGTATATAGTGAGTTTCTTTTTCTTGAGAAAGTTTAATACTTCTAGCAACAATATGAAACTTAAGAGGAGGGCACAGAACCCAATATAACATATAATAAATATTCTGCAGTAAGCTTCAGACAAAAAGAGTTTTGGGGGTTTTTTGGAATTCAGACAGAGTCAGGTGCAGTGATATATGCCTGTAATCCTAGTACTTGGGAGGCTGAGACAGAAGGATCACAGATTCAAAGCCAGCCTCAGCAACTTAGCGAGGTCCTCAGCAAGCTAATAAGATCCTGTTTCAAATTTAAAAAAATAAAAATAAGACTGGGTGTGGGTGTAGCTCAGAGGTAGAGCACTCCAGGGTTCAATCCACAGTATCAAAAAGAAAGTGAGAAATTCAGAAAGGAGAGAGATCAACATTGACAAGAGGAGTTAGATTAGGGGTATGTTTGTGGGGCTGAAGAGAGCTCTTTTGGTCTACATTATAAAGGAGAAAAGGCCTCTTATTATAGGACCAAGTGCCCAAGAGCCTTTAGAAATAAAAATCACAAGCAGGCTCCTTGTCTAATGAAGAACGCCCCGTGTGCTCTCACATGTTTTCAAAGAGGTCGGCTATAAAGGATGGAGCTCTGTGAGCGCTTTCATAACTCTGTGTTATTCTTGAACCGAACTAAATGATCAGTCGCCGTTCCCCGGGGAAAACGTCTGCGTTATCTTGTCAGGGAAGATGAAAGTTTGCTGTCATCCTCATCCTTGCCACAAAGGACAGGGGAATATTTCTCAGCTGAAAGGCAGCGGGTCTAGTCATACTCTCAGCCTTATTCGGCATTAAAAAACAATTCTGTCTTCCCCCTTTGGAGAACATAGCTTGCTGGAATGGCAGGGAGCGACCCACAGTGCAGAGATCTAGTTCACAAAAACATCAGCTGTGCTTCCTCTTTTTACAAATTGGTCTGCTCTAAGAGGCAAATTAAAATAACAGAGAGCCAGGCCAACATAGGTCAGGCCCATCCAAGGGCCACCATCTTGGATTTAAATCTCTTAGCCTATCAATAGGACAACCCATGGGGACTTGCCTGGTCACGAATGCCACCACTAGGTTGCTGCTCCCTGTAGGAAAAGTTTTGTGACCGAAAATGTGTCAGCATACCTCATGTAAAGTCCTTCCTTTGTCTATGGTGGCAGACAGTGGGCCATGTGACTATCTGTAGCCAGTATGAACACCCCAACAAGAGGCCTGGGTCAACGCCCTCCAGCTGAACAAAAGCCTCCATAACACTCACTGTATAGGTTTGTTCTCAAAACAACCATTTGCTGGACACCATGAATCTGCTGGGCACTTCTCCAGGAACCACCCATGCAGAGATCAGCAGAGTCAAGCTGGTGAGATCCAGGTGTGGGAGACACAATCAGAATGCCACTGATCACAGAAGTCACAGTGAACTCCACACAGGGTGCACGAGCATCAAGGCATCTCTTGAGCTGCTGTATCTTGAAGGATCATTTGGAGTTCAGGTGGAGAAATAGGGGAGTGGGGTCCTGGAGTTGTACAGAATTGCAAACGGACCCATGTGGTTGGGTTATAGGGTCAAGGGCACTGGGTTGAGTTGCTGGCAGTAAGTAATAGAACTAAAGCTGAGACATTGGGCTGAAGCAAACTGTCCAAGAGGTCTCTGTGGACATTTACCACTGGGACAGTCACATGATGAACGAAGTCTCCATTTTAAACACTTTACCTATCGGTAAGGAATTAGTGGGAAATGAGACTTGAGGCAGGGAGACAGGTACTCGACTGTTGCCAATGGATCTGGTGAGCACACAAGGGAGAGACAGTGCTCCAGGTTGAAAGCGCCAGTCCCATCTGCAAGAAAAGCTTGCCAGCTGATTCTTATTACCACGTGGTTCTGACATTCACCCATCCATTTGCTTAGTCACTGATGTTTGGCCACCAAATGTCTATGGAGCAATTGTCATGTGCTAGACACTGGAGATATAAGACTGACATAGTTCTACCCTCTTGGAGTTCAGGTGCTAGGGAAGTAGATAACAAATGATTCGTCAATTATGACTGTGTTTAATTTGTTTAGATTCAATTTAAATATGATGCCTAAGATTCTACATTTTAAGGTATGCTAAAACAATACTCCTTCAGTCTCCTCTGCCTTACATAACTTCTAGTAGTCCCTCCCTAGTTTTGAAATTGTAGCATCTCTTCCATCCCTTCCAGAAAAAAATTATTTTCTCCTGGTAATGAGGATTGAATCCAGGGGTATTCTATTTCTGACCTCCGCCACCAGCCTTTTAAATTTTTTTTTCTTTTTTGAAATGGTCTTTCTAAATTGCTAAAGCTGTCCTTAAACCTGTGATCCTCCTGTCTTAGCCTCCCAAATACTGGGATTACAGGTGTGCACCACCACTTCCAGTTTAGAACATTTCTCAATATTAAATAAGTTATTTATTGATAACTTGCTTAATAAGTTATCAATGATTTATTTAATTAATAATTGAAATTATTTATTTAATAATTTATTGAGTGAAGGAACACATAAAACAGAGATTCCAGCCCCTCCGAGTTGCCTGCTTCGCACTTCTCTGGTTAGAGAGTTCTGTCTCTGTGTCTCAGCGCATAGTGAGATAGCCTAATACAGTGGAAAGAGTTTGGAATTGGAAATCCTGAAAACCTCAGACGCCAGCAAGTATGCCTTTTAGTTGTATAAACTGTGCCAGTTCATTAACCTCCCTGAGTCTCAGTTTCCTTATCTTAAAAATAGGGATGATAACATCAACCTTGCCAGGGTAAAATACAAAGGTGAAAAGGATTTAGGAGTAAAGATTTAAATTAAATGAAGTATTTCCATATCAGGCACAAAGGCACACAGTTGAGAGTGAGTGGTATGACTTCCTTGGGTCCCTGTGACTTTCCTACCTATAGAGAAGATTAAAAGCTTCAAAGTAAAGGCATGAGTATGCCACTTTTTCTTTTCTAAACAAAACTTTAAATGGCTCCCTATTGCCTTCTTTTTAGAAGTCTTTGCTATAGTTTGGATTTTTTTTTTTGTATGTGTGTATATGTACTGGGGATTGAAACCAGGGAGCTATACACCTAGTCCTTTTTTTTTAATTTTTATTTTGAAGTAGGGAGAGTCTCACTACTTGCTGAAGCTGTCCTTGATCTTTTGATCCTCCTGTCTCAGCCTCCCAAGTACTGGGATGTGCACCACCATACCCAGCAATACAGAACATCCCACTAGTAGCACACATGTGTTAGAGGCTTGGTCCCCAGGCTGGTGCTATGGGGAGGTGGTAGAGTCTGTGAGAGGTAGACTTTTTAAGAGGTCTTCATGTTACTGGGGGTGTGTCCTTCAGGGGATTGTGGCTCCACAGACTCTTCCTCTTCCTCTTCTGCTCTTTGGCCAAAAAATGAGCTATTTTGCTTGGCCACATCTTTCTGCCATGATACACTGACTTGCCACGGGCCCAAGCAATGGAGACAACTGATCATGAACTAGAACCTGCAAACTTGGAAGCCACAATAAATCTCTATCTCTCTCTTCCTCCTCCTCCTCCTCCTCCTCCTCTTCCTCCTCCTCCTCCTCCTCTTCCTCCTCCTCCTCCTCCTCCTCCTCCTCCTTCTTCTTCTTCTTCTTCTTCTTCTTCTTCTTCTCCTTCTCTCTCTCTCTCTCTCTCTCTCTCTCTCTCTCTCTCTCTCCTTTCTCTCCCTCCCTCCCCCTCTCTCTCTCCCTCTCTCTCTCTCTTTCTCTCTGTTATTGGAAATTGAACCCAGAGGAATTCTACCTCTGAGCTATGAAATACCCCTCTTTCATTTTCATTTTGAAACAAAGACTTGCTATGTTTCTGAGGGACTGGCTAAGTTGCTGAGGCTGACTTTGAAGCTATAATCCTCACGTCTCTGCCTTCTAAGTGCAGCAGACTCTTTTCGATGTAAGTTGATTATCTCACATTTATTTATTTATTTATTTATTTATTTATCTATCTATTTATGTGGTACAGGGGATTGAACCCATGAGCATTCTACCTCCAAGCTACATCCCCAACCCTATTTTTTATTCTTTATTTTAAAACAGGGTCTCACTAAGTTAAAGAGAGCCTCACTAAGTAGCTGAGGCTGGCCGTGAACCTGAGATCATCCTATCTCAGCCTTCCAAGTACTGATCATGTACTTTTATAGTGACAGAAGGCTAGTCCAGCCCTCCTTGAGGAAGTCCTGACCAGTCTTACTTCCCTCTCCTCTTCCATACTGATCAAAGTTAGCAACCTGGCATCACTACCATCTCTCCCAGAGCCTCTCTGCACTGCAGAGAAAGAAGGGATTACATTTTTCAAATCCATCCCTCCCAAGTGAGAATTTGCCAAAATGAGCCATTATGCAATATTTGAAAGGAAAAAGGAAAGGTTGTTATTTGGTGGAGGTAGTTGTGATCTGAAAAGTGGTAATTGATTCCCATGTCCAAACACCCATTTCCTTCCATGAAGAAGCCAACATATGTGTCTTATGAGTTTTAGAATTAACTGCAGAAGAGAACATAACTATGCAACCAAATCCTAAAGTGTACATAGCAATTTTCGTATCACAACTTTTGGAGACCAGCATATGGCATCTCAGATACTTTATCCATCATCCTATTTTGTAAATCAATGCAGTCAAGTCATAGAGCAGCTTATATAGTAGCCTGGACCTGTTGAAGACCTTCCTCTTGCTCTCAGCCCTTTGCAAAACTGCTTGGCTCAAGATAACTTGCGTACTTGTAGATGACAACAGTGTACCTGCCTATGACAACCACTGTCTCCAGAGGTAAGACACTCCCCAGGTCTTGTGACTTTTCTTTAGTGGGAGGAGGTACATGATGTCAAAAATTGGCTTTACTTCAAAGGGACTATCTCAATGTTCTCCAGACCACTGTATTTCTAGAAACTTCACCAGAGGTTTGACATCTACTCTGCCAAGAGGAGTATATTCCAGTTATGGGCTGCTTCTTCAGCCTGATAAGAAGACACATGGATCAAGGCCAGACAGAACTGAAGACAACTAGCATACAGGTGAGCAAGACATAAATGACTGTGGTTCTAAGCTTCTGAGACTTATTTGTTATTACAGCAAAAAAACTAACCTATACACCTTCACATACCTTCATATTAACCAAATGTCACTTGTAACATTATATATATCTCATTCTTTCCCATTGTCATTTCCTGATTGGTAAATTAAAGGGCTTTCTATCTTCTTCCACCTAAATCCAATGTTAGTTCAGAAGCCAGCTCTTTTTTTAGTGGCTAGCTGATGGCTGATTTCTGGTTTACTTCCTATCTTACACTTCATGGTTTTTCTTACAGATGCCTATTATAGCCATTGTGGTTAATTTCCTAACATCTATTCCATTGGAAATGGCTGTACTATGCCAACCATTCTACTGTCAACCTTTATTAATTCTAGTTTCAGCAATGGCTTTCTAATTAATGGGAAAATAAAATAAAGCTCTGGGAAATTTCTAATAAAAATTTCCCAGCTTCAAAAAATCAAAAACAAAAATAAGACCAAGACAGACAGTTCTTCTCCCATTCTTCTGTTTCTGTGTTGCTAACAATGTGAGGATTAAGCAAACCTAAAGAGGGAGAGCTGAACTGAAACAAACACAGGGTACTGTCCTGTCCTTTGTGGCTTGGGGGCTGGATCTCTGTCCACTATGGTATTCTCAGTCCCAACAGACTCAGGGTGGGCTTTCCAAAGACAGGCACTTTAACAGCTTATTCCATGAATAAGTAGAAAGAATGCCTTTGAGGTTATTATTTAAGTTGAGAACATAAGATCTTTGAGTAAAGTATAAGACAGTAATCATTATTGGAGCCTAGAAACTTAGTGGAAAAACCCCTAAAGTCCTCAAGCATACATTTTCAAAACAAGCAAACAAACAAAACATTTAAGGGAATAAGAACCACTGAAAAGAAAGAGAGAGAGAGAGAGAGAGAGAGAGAGAGAGAGAGAGAGAGAGAGAATGTTCTGGAACCCAAATTGTACAATTCTGCATTTTGAAGTTTTTTTAAACTAGGTTAAAGATTATATAGCTTTTCATCTGTACAGAAAGGGTAGGTTTAATTCTGCCCTAAGTGTTCAGTGAGTGTGTCCAAACCAAATAAGGATGGAAACCAGAATTATCCACCGAAGACTACACATGAGAAATCTAGTAATTAAGCATATGAAATAGGATTGACTGATATTCCTGGTATTAATAAAGCATCCACATTTAGTAGTTTCATATCAAGTGTTTTCAAGAACATGGTATGCCATTCCATCCTCACACATTAGAGCAGTCATTTTCCTCTCGCTTTAGAGGCTGCACACAAAGGTCTGCTTACTGTATCCCAGCTGTGTTTCCATCATTTCTGAATTGAACAAAATAATAGTGACACTTCTTTGGGACCTTATTAGGACTGTGAGTTTAAGATCTTGAAGCTACAACATAGGAAAAAGCCCTTGAGGTTGTTTCAACTCCTCTGAATTGCTCAACTTCCCAGCATGGGATATTTACAATTTATTGTAAATGAATACTTTAATAAAGTGAATGAGGTTCTGCAGGGTTTTTGCTTTGTCTCAGGAATAGTAAATTATTTTGGCTATTGCTCAATGGATAGAAACAGTGAAGTTTCAGGCCTCAGGAGAAAAGGGATTATTACAAAATCTATTACATGGTTATTAATTCTTGGCCTCCTTCAATCCAAAAAATAAGGAAAACTGTTATCCCTTATCCATGATCCACTTTTCTCTTCCACTGTAATCCCAAATGCATTGGTATTACTGAGGAGAAAAACAGAAGCAGTAGGTACATGATTACTGGTAAATTTAAAATAGAAGTTCTCATTTAAGTAATATACAAGGAGAAAGGAATATCTGTCCTGTAGCTATTATTTTTCCCTCTGCAATACAGAAAAATTACCTTATTCAGATGAAACAGTATGCCCAATATGACAATCCTTTGAAGAATCAATATTGAGCAGTGAAATTACAGTTATCTTCTCATGGACACACAATGAATGATTCTTGATATTGATTTGAGCATCTTATAAAAACAGTAGCATTTCAAGGTGGTCTTTTGAGTGGATATAGGATGCAACAATTTCACATAGCATTTCTCTCTTTGGAATTTGCATAAAAACAATTTTTTTCTTTATTCTGTGACTCAGTTTACTGCTTTTGAAACTAAACACATGGAGTCATATTGTTCAGCCATCAAAAGGAGTGAAATCCCATCTCTTGTGGCAATTTGGATGGAACTGCAAATCACTGTACTGCGTGAGGTGACTCAGATGTGAAAGGACAGATGCCACATGTTCTCAGCTATAGAGACTAGAAAGTCGATCACCTGGAAGGATGGAGTGGAACTCGGAGGCCCAGGATGGAGGGAGATTTGCTGGAGCGTACTGAAATGCAGCTGGATGGCAGGAAGGAGTTCTGGTTTTCTGTAGCACAGTAAGGTGACCATTGGTTATAATAATCTATGATTTATTTCAAAAGGACTAGAGCAGTTCCCAATACTTGTAAGAAGTTCAAAGTCAAAGGTTCCCAACACATAAAAATTGTTTATGTTTGATCATTGCCCATTGTGCAGATAGGTTGAGTTATTATATGGTACCTATAAAGATGTACAAATATGTCTCAATAAAAAAGAAGAAAATTGCCAGGAGTGGTGGTGCATGCTTGTAATCCCAGCATTTGGGAGGCTGAAACAGGAGGATCGCGATTCATGGACAACCTCAGCTACTTAGTGAGGCCTTTTGCAACTCAGTGAGACCCTGTTTCAAAATATAGAATAAAAAATAGGGCATAGGGTGTAGTTCAGAGGTAGAATGCCCCTAAATTTCATCCCCAGTACCGCAAAAAAAAAAAGAAAAAATGTATACATGATATTATACCAGTTTTAGCATGTGGTGCTGAAAAAAGCAGGCTGGTTGTTCTCCTTTGCTTATTTCCTTTCTTAGAAAAGCATTAACTGTTGACTCACCCAATACTCATTTTATAAAACGTATGTTCTCAGAACACAGTTGTTGAATCACATTTTCTTAAAAACATGAATGTGCATTTATGAATGGAAGGGTTCCTTCAACAAATATATTAGGAGCAAGTGGCTTTGTGTGAGTCCAAGAAGCAGCTTTTATCTGGGAAGAAGACCGCAATACGGAAGAAGAGAAGGTAAGCTGGAGTCTGGGCTGGTTCAAGACTAGTAACTGATGAGATTGTTCTTTATGGCTGAGCAAAATTTTATGTGTGTACATAGACACATACATCACAATACAATTTTGTTAGACATTCATCTATTTATAGACAACTAGGTGGGTTCCACAATTGGAATATTGTTAATTAAATTTTCTTTTTATTTTGTTTTTAAATAAAATTAAACTTGTTAGGCAAAAGAAAAGAAACAAAAATCCCAAGGAATAGCTAACCAATACCCACTGGAACTATTCTGAGTTGGAGTCTTTTCTGAAAGACTATAAATATGTAAGTGTGGGTATTATGGCACTTGATATATTGGATGTCTTTGAGGATAATTGAGTTGGACATCTTGATATCATTACCATTTAGGTTAATTTACTACAGGACACACATGGAATGCACGTAACTAAATAGTTTCTGGTAAACGGAGCTTGAATGACTGGAATTTTATATCTACATAAAAGATGGAGTTAGATGGGAATGGTGGCTCACACCTATAATCCCAAGCTGAGATAGACCAATTTCAGGTTTGAGGCCAGTCTCAACAACTTTGTGAGACCCTCAGCAACTTTGTGAGATGCTGATTCAAAATAAAAAATAAAAAACAAAAAGGGCTAGGAGTGTAGCTCAAAGGTAGAATGCCCCTAGGTTCAGTCCGAGTACCAAAAAAAAGGGGGAGGGGAGGTAGGGGGTGGGGAGTTAGGTTGCTACAGGGCCAGCTGGGGCTAGATCTCTTCTGAGGTTGGCAAACTAAGGCTCATGTTCCTGCTGTGCAGACAGTGATTCTGATTGTAATACATGAGGCTGGCTTTGGCACAGTCAGGCCTCTGGTGAGGTAGAGGAGCTTGTCTTAGGGACCTTCCCATTTCCCCTTCTACTTGTCTCTCTCCATTGCTTAAGCATGACATTTGAAACCTAGTACAGACACTCAACACTCAAAGTACACATTTTTTGCAAGTGATGGGGTTCACTCATTTCTAATTAGTAATAATTAGTAAGGTATCTCAGGAACTTTATAATTATGCCTAAAATTTCCAGAACAATACTACCTTAAAATTGTTCACTAGAGCCCAGCAAAAGAAGCGACTCTGCTCAGACTAAAAAGTCCCTCGCTTCCCCATTGGCAGCCTGTGGTTATAACTGAGTCCTTAATCACAATATGACAGTCGCAGAATGTTTGCAATGAAGATGCTTATCAGACAACTTTTCAAAACTATTTTAATATGCTCTGCACCTTGGAATTTCCCCTCTGCCCCAGCCACCCTGATGTCAAGCACAGGTCCACATATGTGCTACACCAGCTCATCTCAGAGTACCCTGGAAATTCCCTCCCATCAGTGTGGTGGTACAATGGAATGAGAGGTGATTTTGTAGATTATATAGATATTCTACAGAATACATACATACAGGGTGGAGGAGGAGCACTCTGGTCTTTTTTTTTTTTTTTGTATATACCAGGGGATTGCACACAGGGGTATTCTACCCCTTAGCCATACCCCAGCTTGTTTATTTTGAAACAGAGATGCTGCCAAGGCAGGCCTTAAACCTGTCATCCTCCTCTCTCAGCCTACCAATATTGAGATTACAAGTGTGTATGTGTTCCTCTGTCACTTTGAACCTCACTATGGTGTGTAATTGCAATGTAACAATTAAAGTATAAAAACAGGTCAAACAAGCAAAACTCTCAAAACTTAATTTTCCTTTCCTTAGTGACCTTGTGTCAGCTCTACCCACTGCATAGAAAGTAGCCTCACTCAATTCAACATATCAAAACTTAGGATGGGAATAAATGGGATTTCAGCACAAATACACACATCAGTGCAAAACATCCCTAATCTTTAGGGATATTGGAGACACAGATATCTTGTGTTTGTTTGTTTGCTTTTTTTTTTTTTTGGAAGGGAGAAAAAAATGAAACAATTTTACCCCATTACCATTTCTAGTGAAATGGGTTCCAGAAAAATGAAGGTTGACAGTGTTGGAATGACTCCGCTCTCCCACTCCTGTCCCCTTTCTCAGGACTGCTTCTGTGTTTTTCCTGCATATGGGGCTCTTACTGGGCTCGCAAGGCACTTAAGGAAGTAAAGACTTCTAAGAAAGGGGAAGTGAGAAGAAGATGAGACAGGAACCTCTGATCTCATCTAAACTCACCCAGATGGCAAAAGGAAAAAAAAAAAAAAAAACAGTGATAATTTTAACCTTAGAAAACAGTGTCATAGTAAAAAAATAAAAAATCATCTGGCACTCAACTCCAATTTTCTCTTTGATGGCTAAATAAATGTTAATTTACTTTGTAAATATTTTTAAATGACTGCTTTTGGAGTGGGAGTGGTGAAGATGGAAAGGAAAAAAAGGTTAACTACCACGATTCAAAGGATCAGTTCATACGTAGTGTATGGCCAATTTTTACAGCTGGAATTTTATAAACTCCTTGAAGAGTTAGGCAAGGGATGGATTTATGATGTTGCCATGGCAGTACTACAGTTTTTTGACAAAATATTGTGACATCGGAGCAGATGTCCTTTGGGAAGATAGGCATAGCGGGTGAGACACATAGGGAAGAATTTAAGACCCTCGCTAAATATTTCAGTGAAGAATGCCTCACTGATTGGCTGGGTTTAATTAGCTGCAGAGTGGAAAGTGAAAAGGGAAGGGTTACTTCAAGGTCACTGTGGGGGAAAGGAGGACGCTTGTGATACACAGAGCTATTTAACATTTGCTAAATGGTGCGTGGTTGTTAATTAGAGCCATAGGAAAGAACATATACATTGTTTCTTCACATCAATTTGATATGGTGTTCAATTATTTCATTTTTATAAATATGTCTCTAAGATTCTATCAATGCAAGGTTTTCTCTTAAAGTGTTGGAAGTGATGCCAAGTGAGGAAGAGGCATTCTCTGATTTTCAAACTGAAAAAAAAATTTGATGGAAATCAATGAAAAATAATTGAATTTTGCTTAATGGTGTTGGATGCCTGTATTTGCCTGTCTACACTACTTCTAGTGTTTTGCTTTGTTCTTCTTCCCATTAACAAGGAGGAGAAAGTTGAGCTGAAACTTATTTTTTCCCACAGAATCCAGAGCAACCATGTTTCTTTAAATAGAATGGACTTTAACTGCGTCTAGAATAAGGGGAGATATATCCAGCATATTGAGCACCTCCATCACTCATTCACTGGTCCAATAAATATTCTTTGAGTATCTCTTATGGGCCAGGCACAGTCCAAGGCTCTGTTTTCAATATCAATGGGACAAGGGTTTCTGTCTTTATAATGCATAATGAGGTAAGACATAAAACAAGAACTGCTCTTCAGAGCAGATCTCTCCACTAGGCAGAAGGTATTCTTATTTCATTACTAGAATAATTATTAAATCCTTAGTCACCTCTGCAACAAACTAAGGTTATAGAAAGACTAACTGATCTACCAAAGGCACAGCTAATTTAGTTTGTACAGATATACACAATAGCCTCTGATTTTTATTATCTAGTTTATCCACTAGATAAAGTCTTCATGGTGTTTTATATACACTTTCAGATCATATTTTAGGCACATTTTATCCCCTTTTTCATTTTCTAGAATTTATACTAAGAGCAAAACTTCATATTTATACCAAACAGTGATAGGCAGGCATGGTGATTCACACCTGTGATCTCAGTCCTTGGGGTGCTGAGACAGGAGGATTACAAGTTTGAAAGTAGGATACAGGAGCTTAGTAAGACCCTGTCTCAAAATAAAAAATAAAAATAAAAATTGGTGGTGTAGCTAGGAGGTAGAATGTCCCTGGGTTCAATCCCTAGGAAAGAAAGATAAAGTAGAAGGAAAGAAAGAAAAAAGGAAGGAAGGAAAGAAGGAAGGAAGGAAGGAAGGAAGGAAGAAGGAGGGAAGAAAAACAGTGAGTAATTATTGTCTCAAGTAGCATAAACAAGCAAATACCTCCTATTCACTAATGTGGTAGGGAGAGAGAAATCAACTAATTTCAGCAAAGTCACAGAACAGTAAGCTCACAGAAGGTCCAGATAAATGTTAAGAATAAAGAGTTTCCCAGATAAGTAGGGCCATGTGGTGTTTGTCTTTCTGTTCCTAACTACACTTAACCCAATGTCCCCCAGGCTCATCTGTGTTGCCACAAATGATAGGATCTCACTATCAGGCTGAATGGTACTGCACTGTGTTTGTAAACCACATTTTCTTTATCCATTCGTTTCCTGATGCACACTTAGGTTGATCCCTGCCTTAGCTATTGTGAATTCTGCTGCAGTCAGGACAGCGGGAAGGGAAGACGGAGAAAGATTAATCAACAGGTGCGAAGATACAGTGAGATTGGAGAAATACGTTCTGGTGTGCCATTGCACAGTAAAGTGACTAGTGAACAATACTTTCTAGTATATTTCAAAAGAGGTAGAAGAGATAACTCTAATTATCTCACTACAAAGAAATGATAAATAAGGTGAGGAGTATACTAAATATTCTGAACATTACATTGTATATGTGTTTCAGAGCATCACACTACTTCATAAGTACATACAATTACTATGGCAATTAAAAATAAAACTTAAAAGAAAAAGATGAAAGGAAAATGTAAGCTATCATGTAACCATGTTCTCACATCAGGCATAGACCATCAATCCAAGTCAAAGAACACCCCAGCTTTAGCCAAGGAACAGTATCCGTAGCAGAAAGCACTGGACAATTCTAAAGCACTACTATCCGCAGATTGTAAAGAAGCTCCACTTAACCAACAGGCTTAGAGGACATTGTCTAAGATTAAGCATAAGGCTGGGCAAATACTACTGCCTTCATCAGCTGCCCTTCCAGGGATGACCCTGAAGCTTAAGAGCCAGAGAGCTGAGAAGGAATGCCAGCATGTGGAAATGAGACATGGCCATTTTTTTTTTATCCCTACCCAACAGCTCATGCAATGCATCCAGTTAAAATTTGGATTTTAATAATTTGAAAAAGAAGGACCCTGACCTGTGCAGTTCAGTAGAATCAGTGGTCTAGGAATATGAGTGGGGATGTAGATATTTGAGTAAACCGACCTTTTAGTTGCATAGAGCTGAGGAAACTTACTCTGGTTCCATTAAAGATCATTTATCCTAGGAGACACAAGGGCATTGTTATGGTTGGGATATGGAATATCTCCTGGAAAAGCTCATGTGTTGGCAATGCAGAAATGTTCAGAGGTGAAATTATTGTATCAGGGCTCTATATTCATCAGTGGATAAATCCATTGACCAATTAATTATGTAATGGACTTACTGGGTGGGTGCTAACTATAGGCAGGTAGGCCATGGCTGGAAGAGGCAAGTCACTGGGGGCATGGCCTTCGGGATGTATCTTAATCCTGGCTATTTCCCTCTTCTCCCCACACCTTTGTAGCTGCCAGGAGCTGAGCAGCTTTCTTCTGCCACATGATGTTTCTGCCTTGGAGCTGACCAACCCTGGGCTAAATCTCTGAAACCATGTTGTTCTTGTCAGGTAATTTGAACACAGTGACAACAAGTTGACTAATACAGAAATCCACATGATAAAGGTCCTTTGTGCTTAGAGGGTCTACATCACTCTCACAGTAACTACTCTGAGCTGATAAATGAATATGGCCCAACTGGCAATGGGATTTGCATTCTCCCTCCTTTAATTTCTCAAAGCCAAATTCTCCTTGGGAGCTACTAAATTGTGAAAGTGATAGTGCAGAACCCATAGCTATATCTGTGTCTTAAAGAGACATTTGGAAGAACAAGACCAGATGATACAATGCTTACAGACCAGTGACATATATTTTCATGGGATTCTTACTTGGTTGCCTTACAAAAGTTCCAATGACACTTTTTTCCCCAGATCAACCCAAAAATATTATTTATGGGCAAATAATTTAACATCTTAAGTCCTAGTTGTATTTTTTAAAAAATATTATGTAATTCATTATATGGTTATAAAGACATTTCAAAAGTAAATCTATATGTTTTTATTAAATAAGTTAAGAACTTTAACAAATTGACAAGGCCCTATAATATATTAACTAATGAATATAATTACTCATTTCATTCAAAAGAGCTATATAAAATAAGCCATATATATTAGAATAGTAGTTTAATAAAGTTTATAAGCAAAGTTTCCATGGCAATCCATAATGGATTGCAATGCACCAGTTGGTTGCAGCTGACACCTACTAATTTTCATCTTCTACTTCTTGCTCTTATAGATTTGTATCTGCTACTCAAGGAGTAGACTCACTTCGTTGAAATTAGTTTAAAGCAAATGACATAAAAAATTCTGCCTAAAAATGACTATCCTTGCTAAATGCTACTGAAAACCAGCTTTGAAAATTAGTTATGCCAGATGTGGTGGCACACACCTGTAATCTTAGTATTTGGGAGGCCAAGATGTGAAGACCACAAGTTCAAGGCCAGCCTCAGCAATGTAACAAGACTCTCAACAACTTAATCTTTTTTGTTTGTTTGTTTGTTTCAAAATAGAAAAATTGAAGCCGGGCGTGGTGGTGCACACTTGTAATCCCAGCGTTCAGGAGGCTGAGACCGGAGGATTGCGGTTCGAAGACAGTCTCAGCTACTTAGTGAGGCCCTCTGCAACTCAGTGAGACCCTGTTTCAAAATAAAGAATAAAAAGTAGGGCAGGAGGTGTAGTTCGGAGGTCGAATGCCCCTGGGTTCCATCCCCAGACCCACAAAAAAAAAAAAAAAAGAAAAAGAAAAATTGAAAGGGCTGTGGGTATAACTTGGAGGTAGAAACACCCCTGGATTTAATCCTCAACAGACTAAAAGAAAAAAAAGAAGAAAAAATCAGTTGTTTCCCCTAGAACAAAAATACCCTAGTTCAGAAAGTTCAGATGCGTCCCTGTTGCTGAGATGTGAGGAGTCAGGGGCACAGTTTTTCTGACTCATCGACCCTTAGGGAGGCAGACAATTATCAGAAAATCTTCCCCTTTTCCCTGTTGGTAGTAAAAATGTTTCCATGAACATAACTCTCTTCTCATCCAGTATAATTATTATTTAAGAATTTATAGTATTTTTAAAGCCATAAATGCATAATGAGCATAAAAGAAAAGCAATTTAAGAAAAGGCTGATTCTGAAACTCCAAAGCCCTTAGGACCTTGAAGTCTGTGAAAGATGACAAAAGTGAGTTTGAGTTCGTATTTCCTGTCAGGAAGGCAAGCAAGCCAGGGGCTGCTATGTTGAGGCAAACTATAGTTGTCTTGTGAGCTAAATTCCCAGTGAGTCCTTTAATAACGATTTATTGAACACCTTCTGAGGACAAGACTCTGCACTAGGATAAAGGCAATCTTCTTAGTTAAGACTCGATAGATAGTAATGAAATCAGATTTTGGAAGCAGGGTGTAAGTCATGCTTGAGCTTCTACATAAAGGCATTTCTGTCCGAGATTGGTCATCTTATCTGCAAATTCTATATTGGGATCAACAGCGCCAGTCAAAACCAATGGAATTGTTGGACACTGACACAAATATTTTTTTGGGGGGAAGGGTCTCACAACAGAAATTTTTCAGTCCTAATCAAGTGGTAAATAAAATATATTCAAGCCAACTTTTGAAAGACATTTTCTTTATTTTCCCACCAGCCTTTGAAAAAACCATTAAGGCAACATTCTGAGTCCCTGCTTGGATAGGGGTATGCCTTTGTCGTTGTTCTTGTCACTAATGCCAGCTTTAAGATTGAATTCATTTGTGTCATGGTTTGGAATGACAGCATTTTCTCTGGCTCTGGGCAGGTGAGCCTACCTACAAATGGCCACAACATAGAAGAAACATACACCCGTCATTTATCCCAATGTGTCACTGTCTGAGGGTCCGGCGAATCAGGTAAAGAATCAAATAAAATCAGTAAGGAATCAAGGCAGCTGCAATGGAGAAGGAGTATAGTGATGAGGCGGTTGTGAACTTTGACAGAGCTTCCGAGGACAGGATGGGGATTTTGAGTTTTGAATGAATAGTCATGAGACCTATTGAACATTTTTGAATTGTAGTTGGGCTTCTTTATTTAACTGAGTTACTTAGTATATACGGCCCAAGATGGTGCAGCTGGCATTCTTCAGCCTTTCAGCCACAGAACATCTTCCAAAACCAATATTTACCAGCTTACAAGTGGAGAGGGCTCAGAGAAGAAAATAACCCTGTGCATGGCTCTAGAGAGAGTGGTCACCTGAGACAATCCAAACTCAAGGTCACTTAGAAAGATGGGACAAGAAGGGCTCAGTGTTAGAATGCTGACGTGAAAGTTATTTACAGCAAAGTCTCAGCTGCTACCAGAATCCCCTTCTTAAAATAAGCAACAGATGGGTGACCTGGTCATGGAAACACTGCCTTAGAGCATGTATATGATCCATTACCACATTCTTTCTCCTCTTACTTATATGGTCCCAAAGTTTTCTACTAGTAAGATTGCTTGACTTTTATTTTAATGTGTGTGTGTGTGTGTGTGTGTGTGTGTGTGTGTGTGTGTGTGGTACTGGGGTTTGAACCCAGGGGAGTTCTACCTCTGAGCTATACCTGCAGTTCTATTATATTATTTTTTTAATTTTGAAACAGGGTCTCACTAATTTGCTGAGGGCCTCACTAAGTTGCTGAGGCTGACCTTGAACCTGCAATCTTCCTATCTCAGCCTCCCACATACCGGGATAAGTGTAGCACTTTACTTTTGAAATTAAGATATCAGGAAAAAAAAACTACTAGTGCTGTGCTTTTCATATCAGTATTTAGTAAATGTCTGCTTACTGATTAGGTTAAAAAAAACTTCTAAGTGTGTGTGTGTGTGTGTGTGTGTGTGTGTGTGTGTGTGTATGCCTATGTGCACATGTATGGTATTGGTTCCTAAACATTACAGGTCTGAAATTGTCTTTGCTTTATTTAGATCAATATGACCATCCATTTATCTTGCTCTTTTTATTGTTTATTGACCTTATTCCTACAGGGTATGTACCCAAAGTACATACTGCTTCATCTTCTTAAAAGAACTGAAAACATAGTCATACCTCCTTTCTCTCAGAGAATAAGAAAAATCAGAATTTATTTTTCAAAAAAAATAGTTTTAATTAACATCTATGTTCCTCCAATATGGGAAACAAAAGATGGGGCAGTAATTCTTCCTTCCTGTGATTTTTCTGTTCACTGGTGGAATGAGCAAGCTGCTCCTGGGGCTCAGGATTGCTGAACAGGCCACCTCGCACTCCTGTCTTTCAGCATAACCTTTTAAGAGCAGAAAAAAATTAAAAGGGTTTGGCCCAGGTCCCAATTCCACTGAAAGCATTACCAGCTTTGGCACAAGGGCCTGTCTCTGGCTCTGATGGCTCTGCCAATGGCGCTCGCATCCATTCCACATTCCATGTGAATTGACATTTAAAACCTAAGAGACGCATGAAAACACAAAAATAATGCATGAGCAGAAAACAAGTCTGCTAAGGGGCTATTCAACAGTCTTGCTTTGTGTCAAACCCAGATGCATTTGGCTAGAAACAGACACCATGTTAGGCCATGAAGAAAGCAGAACATAGAGACCATGGGATTTCAAAGCCCAAGAACAGGCCTTTCTGCAAAAGGAGCGCCCACAAAATCAGTGCTGAGGACCCGAAGCTCTGGTGGCTAATTTAAGAATGGCTGGGGAAGCCTTGTTCTCTCCAGAGATGAGGAAACAGAACAGACTCCAAGAGAATCAGAGGTCTCTGCAACAGTTGCCACCTTAAGACAAAAAGTAAAATCTGGGGTAGATAGAAGGGGGAATGGGGAGTGAGCCCAAAGCCTGCAAATCAGAAAATCAGAATTCAGGTCTTGGCCTGCTTCCAACCAGCTGTGGGTTCTTAACCAAATATTTTATCCTATTTTATCTAAATCTCAATTTCCTCATCTGTGAAGTGTAGGGTTTGGATCAAATGACTTCTAGAGTACCCTTTATTTTTTATAGTTATATGCCTAAAAGAAATTGTTTTGATTTGGGTGTGTGTGTGTGTGGGGGGGGTGCTTTGATGGTCTCCCTTGCTAGGCAAGTGCTCTAGCACTGAGCTACATTGCTAGCCCTGGGGTCATGTTGTTTAAAAGCCTGACAATGAAGAAACTTTGGATGACAAAATACACTTATCTGATTTAGAATGATTATTTCCTCTAATATTTTCACATTACCTCCCTCAGTGTTAACTGAGCCCCCCATAAAAAAATTTTTTAAAAGAGTGTACCAAGTGTGACGGCAAAGGCTTGTAGTCCCAGTACTTGGAAGGCTGAGACAGGAGGATCACAGGTTGAAAGATAGTCTTGGCAAATAGGGAGACTCTCAGCAACCAATGAGACTGTTTCAAAATAAAATTAAAATAGATCTGGGGGTGTAGCTTGGAGATAGAATGCCCCTGGGTTCTAACTCCAGTGCCCCCCAAAATAGTGTTCCCTTGTGAAAGACTTGGGCCATTCTCTCTCCTTAGTATTAGTTAAAACAAAACAAACAAACAAAACTCAGAGAACATTCTTTCTTTCTCCTGGTCAAGCTCACCAGGGTCCCTATTCTCATTTCTGTAATTGTCAGTCACTAACCTTGTGAGTGTCTATTTCCCAGGGAGGCCGGTGCTCAGACTCTACTCCTCTCTAGTTGCATTTCCAGTTCAAGCACATTGCTTGGCAGAATCAAAGCTCAATACGTATTTGTTGAGTCAATGATGGAAAGATTGAAGAACATAGAAATGAAGGAATGAACAGGAGCCCCAAATATCTTGCCATGAAGTCACGCCTCTGGGTTAAAACATTTGTTCCCTGTTAAAAATGTAGAAGGACCTGGGAAGGAATGATAAATGAAAACATTACTACAGCGTCTCAAAGTGCTTTGCAGAGTCCTGAGATAAGAAAGCTTTAAAAGGGGACAGGAATGAGAGTCAGGGTGGGAAAAGAGCAGGAAACACTGCAGTGTGTGTGTGTGTGTGTGTGTGTGTGTGTGTGTGTGTGTGTATGTGTGTGTTGGAGAACAGTGGTTTTCGCTAGGAAGCCTGTAGGAAGTGGTACCCAAAATGGCACCCCATGATTTCTCATTATGTCTAAAGCTGATACTACCTGTGAAGAATGGGTGTCTTCATTACTGACTACAGTCAAACAGATGCACAAAACTTAAGCCTGCACATCCTTTCTATCAATTTAAACTTTTCAAAGAATCACCAAATATTTTACCATATGTAACTTTTGAGGGACTCAGGGAAGATGGTATTATCTCCGTTAGAGTTCAGCAGAGACAGGAAGCTGGTCTTCAGTTTCACACGTTATGCTCTGACTCTAGGAAAAATGGTACCTTTCTTGCATTTCATAAGGCTAATGCTAAAGCTAAAAAACAATATTTTATCTACTCTAGATAAGTATTCTCCTGAAATCACTCTCCATTTTTATTAATGAGGGCATAAACCATAACAGTCTTGCGATCTAAGGTACAGCTGCAGTGTACCTAACAGTCAATGTGTTATTATATTACTAGAGATTGAACCCAGGGGCATTCTATCTCTGAACTATATCTGCAGCCCTATTTTATTTTTATTTTAAAACACTGGCCTCAAAGCTGTGATCCTCCTGTCTCAACCTCCAAAGTACCAGGATTATACATGTATACCACCACACCTGGCTACATAACTGAATTTGACCAAGAGCATCCCTTGTTGGATTTCCCTGAGACACAAACATGAATTTTTAGCAGAATTCTATGATGATAGTATCACACCTTTCAATGACTACACAGTTTATTTTTTCTACTCCAAATGAAACACATCTTTACCAAGGAGCTAAATAGCAAGTAATACTGGCAGAAGAATGATGTGTCTGCTGTTTTGTTATATCTCTGCAAGTGATTCTTTTTTACTCTGTGCTGATGGAGATTATTCCTGACAGATGCGTACAATGTTCATTACTTTACATAAACAAGCTGTTATTTTAAAATGTTTATCCTACCATGACTTTATCACTGTCCATTCCCTCCTTCCTCCCAAATCATGCAATAGATAAAAGATATTACAAAAGATTAAAACATGGGCAGAGTTAGAAATAGCTTTTCCTCGAAGGTTTTTTTTTTTTCCCCAAGATCAAAATCAGAGCCCAACCTTTTAAGGAACTGCTCTGAATTTAATTTCCTTTCCTTTGTTCTTAGTTTTAATTTCCCCCCAAACTGCCCTTGAGTTTCTAGTGTTCTCCTCTCCCTTTTAATGCCAATAATTTGCACTTCTCTTGTCCCTTTCATCTGGGAAATCACAAGGGCATCTGATGCTTGTTCTCATGAACTTCAGAGAGGGCCTCTTAACATGTAGGTCCTTTGATAACCTTCTTTTCAAAATATATAGCAAGCTTACACTTTGCAGTCACAGAAATTGGTTCTGGAGACTGGATAGTGGTGGTTTCAAATGCTGGCTGGACTTGAGTGGACTGAAATGTTGTCACAGGGTGGAGCATGCCCTTAGACAAAAGTTCATGAGGTCTTATTGCCTGCAAAGACACAACTTCCTTCTAATTTCAAATAATGGGCCTTCCCTTTGCCCTGCCTCAATAGTTCTGGCTTGCATAGTATGGCTGGTTTGGGAGAGACAATCAGTTATCAAGCTTCTTTGGGGCATAGCTGGTTGAAATTGTATGAGAACTGGTGTCCTGGCCAGTGTCACTAGGCTTGAGAGAAGTCTGTCACTTCATAGGAAGGTAGTTGGCATCCAGTTGTGGATAGAAGTGTTTGACACTGAGACAATCTAATGTTATTATTTCTTTTGTCTTTCTTCCTTCCTTCCTTCCTTCCTTTCTTTTTCTTTCTTTCTTTTTTTTTTTTTTTTTGGTGGTACTGAGGTTCCTGGAAGCCCTTCTATCTCCGGGCTACACTCCCAGATCTATTTTATATTATTTGGAAACAGGGTCTCTTAAGCCAGCGAGGCTGACTATGAACCTGCGCGATCCTCCTGTCTCCACCTCCCAAGGACGGGGATTACAAGCATGCGCCACCACGCCCAGCTAATGTTATTATTTCTTACCAAAAGTGTACAATGTGACCCCCAAAATGATCTGTTTACTTGAGCTCAAGTTTATTTCTCAAGAAACCCTGAGTTATCTTCTTGGTAGAATTTAAACTATGCCACAGACTCTGGGACGCAAAAGTCTAAGGCCTACATTGATGAGGAGCTGGAGAGTTATCCTCCCATTTCACACTGCATGGTACTTAAATCTACTTGAAGTTTATAGGTATGTGATCTGTGGGCACACGTCCTCTCCAGCAAGCTCTACTGAAAAAGCACCATGTCTTGTAATCCTGTCACAGGTTCAAGGTATGTGTGCTCAGATCTGGGGCAGCCTCCTGGCAGACCTAACATAGCCCAGAGCTCTTCAGAGATTAAAGCAAGTTTGAAGAAACAAATTACCAACACGGATATTATCATATGATGTCTTTTGTAAGGATTAGAATGCTACTAAAAGGCAGAAGGATGAGTAATATGAACATTTGTTTTTCTCTTCAACATGAAGAAAGGAAAACTGCAGAAACTATGTTCCGTTTCAGCCCTTCATTGCCGGGGCTGGTTTTTGGCTTCTTTGCCAGGTCTGCAGCCATGCTTGCTGAAGAACCTTTGGTGAGGCTGAGAGCCACAGAAGTATTTTTTTTTTGGGGGGGGGGATAAGATTTGAGGATCCTGGCTCCACCTTTCACTCCTACTTTCAGATTATGGTCCCTAATGCCAAGTCATCTATAGAAAGATCATGGTAGGTTAACAATTGAGGTGAGGGTGAACGGAGGGCAGGGCTGTTACATTCTTCCTTCCCACTGGTGGACAACTCCTTCCATTGGAGAGCCAACCTCATTTTATTTCAGTTGTGCATCAGAAGTGAAATTAAAAGAAATAAAAGGCAGTGACTGTGATATTTTTTGCAGATAACATATAGAAATGCTGTTAGAGCCACTGTTTTCCTGGTCTCACAAGAAGATGCCGATGTCCTAGAAGAAAAAGGTCACAGAAGTTAGGATTGTCTTTGTACTAGTTAGCTTTGCATTATTTCAATGAAATGACTGAGGCAAAGAACTTATAAAGAGAAAGGGCTTTTGAGCTCACAGTTTCAGAAGTTCAAGTTCAGGACAAGGCAGCCCCTTTGGCTTGGCCTCTGATGAGGGTGGAAGATGGCAGTGGCTTTGAAACTTTGATCCTCCCATCTTAGCCTCCAGAGTACTGGGGTAATAGTCGCATGCCAACCCCACCCAGTTTCAACTCTATCTCTTGAAGATCCAAAGAAATTGCCAGTTCCATCACCCCGGGGACCAACCCTTTATATATATGGACCTTTGGGAAGGATCCCCAAATTATACCCAAACCATAATAACCTGAAAGGTCCCTGGCAACACGCACTTCTGTGCCCCAAATACATGTGTTCTCCTGCCTCTCCTACTGCCCCGATGGCTGCTCTCTCCAGAAGCATCCCAGGCTGAGGGCTTTCTTCTTAGAGTCAGTTACAATATCCCCTTCAAGCAGGTGGCCTGTCTTCTTCTAGAGGGCATTCTTTCTCCTCAAGCCCAGTTCCAGGAAGTTGCCTTTGCAATCTAAGTATTGGTGACAGCTCATGTAGCAGCATCATACTACAGCCAAGAATAGGCCGGAATGTGGCACAGGAATCGTCTTGTGAGTGACCTCCATCTGCTCATGGACCAGTGACTACCATGCAGAGCCTCACCAGGCACATGCCCATGTGATCCCTCTCAGAGCAATAGAACCCTTTCCTTCTTATTCTCTTTCTCACTCTCTGTTTTTCTCTCTCTCCCACCCTCTCTCCCCCTCCCTCCTTCTTTCTTTCTTTCTTTCTTTCTTTCTTTCTCTCTCTCTTTCTTTTTGTGGTACTGTGGATTGAACCTAGTAATGTTCTACCTACAAAACACACCTCAGTCTTTTTAATTTTTTTAGTTTGAAACAGGATCTTACTAAATTGCAGAGGGTCTATGTGATCCTCCTGTCTTAGCCACCAAAATACTGGGAGAGTGCAAGTGTGAGCCACCATAAACAGCATTAATTTACTTTATATTTTATTTTATTTTATTTGCAGTATTGGAGATGGAACCCAGTGCCATTCTACCTCTGAGTGACACTCCCAGCCCTATTTTTTATTCTTTATTTTGGAACAGGGTCTCACTGAGTTGCAGAGGGCCTCATTAAGTAGCTGAGGCTGGCCGCAAACCGTGATCCTCCTGTCTCAGCCTCCCAAATGCTGGGATTGCAAGTGTATGCCAGCTGTTTTTTAATTTTTAGACATAGTCAGTACTCTATTCCAAGGAGCAGTTATGAATCGTGACTTTCTGGAATTCCCCCTGAAATAGGCCAGACTGCAAAGGGCTGGTTCAGGTTTACATATGAGCAAGAATAACAATCTGGGCTTGGTTAGTTGCCACATGAGAACTCAAGGATTGACATGTGACTGTATAAGAACATTCTCACAGAGTCACACAACCATATGCTCCCATGTGGATTCTTAGGGTGACTCTGGCTTCCGGTGGGCTGGAAGAGGAATACTACATTCTCCACTTTAGTCCTCGTGTCTGACTTCCTTCTGGAGGAAAACCATAACACAAAGTTGGCTGCAACTCACAAGCCACATGTTCCAGGCCTGGCTCTGTTCCAGGTGTGCAATCTTGCACATGTCAAGCAGTCTCTCAGAACTTTTTCTTACCTGTAAAGTGAGCACTGATGGATAGGCTCTTCAGTTTCTTCTAGGCCTAAAATTCGACAAGTATGATCCAAGGTCTCTCTTGGATATGTAAGTGGTAGGATTATATCCTTAGACTTCTTGGCCAGATGTCGGAAATGGATAATGTGCTTTTGAAATAAACCATGAAATTGGAACAAAAACAAGGAATGTAAATGAGTGATGAAAGACTGTAAGCACCAAAACACAGACTCTAAATCTCATTTTGTAAAAACAGTCCAGCACAGCACCTGAGAAATTCTAGACAAACTCTGGATCATTTCTTCTTCTAGAGGAGAAGAGGCAATCTGGATACTTTTTAGATTTAGAGTTTATTGGCAGAGTGAACTTGATGGGAACTTTAGGGGAAAATAAATTCTTGCCCCAGTGATGAAAAACAGCACATGACCCAGTGTCAGATAGACTGCTAAGGAAAATATCAAGGTGTCTCAACTGCATGGGATACTAAAAGCATAAACAGTTTAGCTATTAGGGGTATATTCTAAACTATTTTCACCTCCAAATCACACCCTACCTCCAGCCTTTTCCATTTTTTCTTTTATTTATTTATTTATTTATTCTTTGCAGGTCTGAGGATGGAACCCAGAGGCATTTGACCTCCGAGCCACACCCCCTGGCCCCCTATTTTTATTCTTTATTTTGAAACAAGTACTCACTAAATTGCAGAGGGCCTCACTAAGTAGCTGAGGCTGTCCGCGAACCGCTATCCTCCAGTTTCAGCCCCCCAAATACTGGGATTACAAGCATGTGCCACCATGCCTGGATCTTTTCTATTTTTTAGTTCGAAACAGGATCTTAACTAAGTTGCAGAGGGTAGATAGATAGACAGACAGATAGACAGATAGATATAGAGATCTTTATACAAACTTTATTACATTTACTAAAGTTTAAATATATCTAAATATAGGTATAGATAGAAATTTATATAGACAAAGATTTATATTTTTCAAAAGGACTTCTCAAAATGAAAAATCTTAAAAAGACTTCAATGTAATAAATTTTGTATATCTCTTGATATAGTAACATAAAACCAATAACCTATTTCCTTCCATAGTAAATGTGCAACTATCTATTCAATTAATGGGGCTGGAGAGTCATCCTAGAATCAATTTCTTCACATCTGTCCCACTCAACCAATGAAAGTGTCCCAATCTTCCCATTCCTAAATGCAGTATTCTGAATGTATCTCATTTTCATCTCTGCCATCACTGCCTTTATTCAGTTCTTAACTATGTCTCTTTTAGTTTACTCCAGCTTCCTCTCTTAGAAACACCATCTTCCAAACCTTTTCTAGAGCAATGCTTAACCCACAGAGTTGATTATGTCACTTTTCTACTTAAAACTAGTCATTATGTCTCCACTCCAAAGCATTACATATGAAGGAATCTTTTGGCTTTGTTTAGACATTCTCATTCACAAATGACCCTCCAGCCCAAACAAACTCAGAAATGCCCACAGGCTCCCTATGAGGCCCAACTCCATGCATCTACTTCCACGATTTTACTCAAGCATTTCCTGACCACCAAGGCTTTTTGACTATCCACTGTGAACAAGATGCCCCACTGAGTTCCCCTGGCACCCTAACCATATCTAAAACATTAGGAATCATGGCCGGGCATGGTGGCGCACGCTTGTAATCCCCGCGCTTGGGAGACGGAGACAGGAGGATCGCGCAGGTTCGAAGCCAGCCGCGCTGGCTTAAGAGACCCTGTTTCCAAAAATTAAAAAAAAGTATAAAATAGGTCTGGGAGCGTAGCCTGAGGTACAAGGGCTTCCAGGAACCCCAGTACTACCAAAATAAATAAATAAATTAATTAATTAATTAAATATTAGGAATCATAATTTGTTGACATCCCATTATGTCCTCCTCCTCACACCCTTGCTCACTCCCCTCGAGTGCCCTTACAGACCCACAGACACACCACAGGCTCAGCCACATCAACAACACACAGACCTGAGTCTGTCTCCTCTTATCTCACATTGTTATCATTGCATAAGACATAATAGGTGTTTAGCAAATGCACATCAAATGGAGAAATGAAGCTGTGTACCAGTTTTGATGTCTGAGCTAAGCAACAGATGCAAACAGCTGCCTAAGGAGCAGTCCGCTGCTCTGCTGGTTCCGGGTCCTAATATCCAGGTGATAGAGAGCTGACCGCAGAGTCACGCTGTAAATGCTCCCGCCAGTGACCTTTGAGAATGACCTACAGAGTGCTTAAAAAGCTCCAGCAATTCAGAGACTTGGCATTGTGGTTTTCTTTATAGGGTTTTCTGCATTGTCAGTCTCAGAGACAACACTGAGGAAGCACTATTTAGGAATATTTAATTGTGTGTAGGAAGATTTAGTAAAAGGCAGTTGTTCTTAGTAGGAGCTGCATGAATCACACTTTTTTGTGGGATGGGTTAACTACACTGGTGAATCAGAGAATAAGGTAGCCCTGTAGAACTGGATTGGCGCTGTGCCACTCTCAAGTGGCACATCAAAGCCAAAGAAAAAAGATGGCACCATTATTTTAGCCCAAGTGTCTTGATGCCAATTAGTGGGAATGCAAGTAGGTTCCTAGTGGCTCTTCCTAGAGTTTTGTCTTTGATCCTGTCCTGCTCAATAGTTCAACCAACACCCGAATAAAGATCTGGAAACCACATTGACTACAGCCATAGATGACATGTGTGTCATCGAAACACTTTGCCAAGCAATATTATGTTGAGGATTTTGAGGGAACTCAGTATAAAGGGGAAATGTCATCAACGTTATTGGGCAAAATTTGATAAGAATAAAAGGTAAAGATGAATATCTTCTTCCAAAACTATCTTATTCTAAAACCGTGTCTGTGTATAGGTTTTGGGAACTTGTGGCTCCTCATACAGTCTGAATTAACAGCAAGCTCTAGGGCATTCCTAAAGAAAGCAAAGCACAGACAGCCAAGGACCGTTCTCTTTCCTGCATGCTGGAGGATCGCACTTGGAACATCGGTTCCACTGGCATCAGACTTTCAAGTTGGGGCTGAGGAGAACAAGTAGCATGTTTAACCATGTTTGCGACCATACTGACTGATTAAATAAATCTGACGGGAAGTCAGATATAGATGCCATAAGCCTTTATTCGCCCAGAGAGCCATATCCCAGGCAGTTCCTTCCCCCGCCCGGCTCCCGCGAGCCGGCTCCTGTCTGTCTCTCTGTGTGTCTCTCTGGGGTTCTCTCCGTCGCGGAGGGGGGACCCTCCTTTTAGTCCCCCCACACACACCCGTGGGAAACACGGAACTCTCGCGAGGTAGAGGCGGGTCCTTCCTGCCTGGGCTTCCGGCCCCTCCCCCTTTCACATACCTGATGAGAAACTGTGGAAGGACCTGAGAGGAACAGCTGGTAGAAGGGATGGCTCAGGGCCAAGGCAATGGCCTCACGCAGCAGAAGAGCAGACACGTGGGCCTGAGATGCTGGTCAGACTGCACGACTGGTCCCATGAGTGAGACCTGTAGGTGGACACTACATGGATGTGATCACATTTTGTTATAAATCAAGGGATTTCTAATACAGCAAAGGTTGAAAAGAGCCACTTAACTGTTGGACTGTTAATTTGATCTTCTGATGGGAGTTTTGCCTGAATGAACTTCCAGTGTGCCTTCTAACCTAATTTTGGAGGGAATTATAGGGGCATTCTATCTTTGGGCTACCTATGCTCCCAGCCCTTTTTATATTTTAATTTAAGATCTTGTTATATTGCTGAAGCCAGCCTCCAACTTGCAGTCCTCCTATCTCAGCCTTCCAAGTACTGGGATTACAGGTATGCACCATCACACACAGCCTGACTCTTTTTTTTTTTTTTTTTTTTTTTAAGGACGGAACCTAGGGCATTCTACCTTCAAGCTACACCCCCAGCCCTATTTTTTATGCTTTATTTTGAAACAGGGTCTCACTGAGTTATAAAGGACCTCACTAAGTAGCTGTGGCTGGCCGCAAACCACAATCTTTCTGTCTCAGCCTCCGGAATACTGGGATTACAACTGTGCGCAACCATGCCCAGCTTCTGACTTGAATTTTAAAAAACATGCCAGAGTCGTATATGATAGATTGTAAAAATTACCCATATCCCTTTCTTGTGTCTCTTTATTCAGTTTCCTTTGCCACATGACTTGTAGAATCTCTCATATAGAGTTTGTTTCTCAGTCCCTTAAATCTGAGCTGGGCCATGTGGCTTCTTTCCCCTAAAGGGACATTAGCAAATGTGACCCAAAGAGGCTTCAAAAGTGCTGCGAATTTCAGGATTCCTGTGAATCCTGAAACTCCCATGCGCTGAGGCTGTCCTGATGCCTGACCCTGTCAACCCTCTGGCCTCAGCTGGCAACCAGCACCAACAGCAAAACATGTGAGTTAGACTGTCTGAGACCAGACAGCCCTGGACAACCTACCTGATGACTACAGGTAGATGTGTGAGCCCAGGAAGGACCAGTGGAACTGTTTTTCTAAGGTCAATTCAAATTCAGAATTATTCTGAATTTATGGATCATTGCTCTTTTAAGCCTCTAAATTTTAGGATGATTTATAACTCAGCAAAACCTGACATATCTCTACTGTTTTATAGCAAAGCAGGGTAACTATGGTTGACAAAAATTAATTGCATATTTCAAAACAGTTAGTAGAAAGAATTTTTAATGTCCTCAGCATACACCACACACACACACACACACACACACACACACACACACACATACACACACACACACACACACGAATAAATCTTAAGATGATGGAAAAAGCAATTGCTCTAAGCATTACACATTGTATACATGTACTGAAATATCACACAGTGCCCCATACATATGTATAATTACCATGCATCAATTATGTTTTTAATTTTAATGTTGCCTAGTTAAAAGGTTTATTAAATTATCTGAAGACAGATTTTTCTTATTAACAAAAATGAACGAAAAACTACAACTACAATTAATATGACATAGATAATAAGATATCATCTTGTCCCCAAATACTTCCCATTTGTACTTTTTTTTTTTTTTGCAGTATTAGGAATGGAACCCAGGGGTATTCTACTCCCAGCGCTATTTTTTAGTCTTTCTGGTTTTGAAATAGGGTCTCACTGAGTTGCGGAGGGCCTCACTAAGTAGCTGAGGCTGTCCACAAACCGTGCTTCTCTGGTCTCAGCCTCCCAAATGCTGGGATTACAAGCCTGTGCCACCATGCCCGGCTCTCCGTTTGTATTTTTCACAAACTCTTTTCAAGAGGGAATCTATGCATTTCTATTTTCTTAGTTAAGATAGAATGTGCTCTTACCCTACTAGTATAGGAAGCCAGTGTGGTAGGTTGAGATAGGGTAGAATTTATGGAAAATATGCCAGGACCTGAAAGGATTCTGTTGGCCTAAATATATATATATATATATTTTTTGTTGGTGGTGGTGGTACTGGGGTTCCTGGGAGCCCTTCTACCTCCGGGCTACACTCCCAGACCAATTTTTTATATTTTTGAAACAGGGTCTCTTAAACCAGCGTGGTTGGCTTCGAACCTGCACGATCCTCCTGTCTCTGCCTCCCAAGCGCGGGGATTACAAGCGTGCACCACCATGCCCGACCTGGCCTAAAGATTTTTTAGATGCAATTTATGAACACAGATATAGATTTCACAGTTGATTATTCAAATGAAGGCATGCATGAAAGCAATCGCCAAAGACCTGAGCAAACACAATTATGTGCCGCACCTCCAGGCTCCTTTCTAAAATGCTTCCCACTCACAACAGAGGCAGAATGAAACTTTTGATTCCCAGGTCTTTGAGTGTGTTATTTTTCCTTATATTAATAACCTCACTTTGCATAGCACATTTTAGTTTAAAAACATGTTAGCATTCGTTCTTTTAGGTATTTCTAGTTAGGATTTCACACTCAGAATATTAGAGGTAGGTACAGCAGACGCCTTTTGGCTGGGGTGTGCAGGTGGAGTTGAGCTCTTCTACTCTGCGGCAGCAGAGGGGAGTGGAGGAGAGGGAGCTTCAGATAAAAAGATGGATGGAGAGCCCGCGCCTACCCTAGCACCCCTACTGGGCTAACAGGCTCTGCAGGTCCCCCTGCCAGGGGCAATTTCAAGAGTTCCCAGAGTGCTCTAGGTTGAAGGACCAAGATCCAGCACACCATTTCACCTATTTGCTTTCCTCAGGGCCTTAACATCTCAAGGGAACTTTACATATTTACTTATTTATTTACTTGGTTTTTTTTTTTTTAAGGAACATTTCTGGCCTGATTTGGAGCTGCAACATCTATTATA
Source organism: Muscardinus avellanarius (assembly GCF_963383645.1). Lineage (NCBI taxonomy): Eukaryota > Metazoa > Chordata > Mammalia > Rodentia > Gliridae > Muscardinus > Muscardinus avellanarius. The sequence continues at coordinate 69,796,511 of NC_137800.1, forward strand.
AAAGAACCCTTAGCTGCTTCTTCATTTCAAGTTTCCCTTTGAATTTTCTATTTTCTGAGCCGGGGAAAAGGAAAAGACGTCTTTGCTCTTTCTAACAGGTTGGGCAGAGCAGAGGCCTGAAAACGGCTTCTCTGGACTTCATCAAAGGTTTCGATTTCTTGCAGGCACCCCCTACTCCCCCCCAACACATTCACACACACCCTTTTTATTTTATGCTGGCTTTTTCACTTCTGTCCTCTGTGCCCTGCTATTATAAAGAAGCTTTTCACATCTTTTTCTCTCTGTTGGAGAGTATATATATGCCTTGTTTATTCTCTAAATAAAAGTCTTCTACACATTCAGAAATGCTAGTTGAAGAAGAGACTTGGAGTCATGGTTCCTGGGTTGATGGGTTCTTTACAGCTCAAACATTTATTTATTTTATATTTATATATGTATTCATTTATGTGGTACTAGGGATGGCACTCTACCTTCGAGCCATACTTCCAACCCTTTTTATTGTTTTTCAGACAGCCGGGTTGCCGAGAGTCTCACTCTACTGCTAAGACTGTCCTCCAACCTGCGATTCTCCTGTCTTGGCCTCCCAAGTACTGAGATCATTTCAAGGTTTGTGTGCGTGCTCCTTCTGAAAGCCTCAAGCCTTAGACTGCTTTAGACATATAGACAATTGGCTGGCTAATTAATGGACCGACTGGCTGATTTAGCAAATGATATTATGGAAGTGTTAATGAAATACTAAGAAAGTGTGAGAACAATTCTACCTATAACTTCACAAATCAAATAGGATTCTTCTTTCATGAGGCTCTATATTGGGGGTTTTCAAGAGTACATATTGTTAAAGAGACCAAATACATAATACGTATGTGCATATATATTTATATATGTGTATAATACACACATGCAGTCATTTTATATATACAGTCAGACCTCTGTATCCATGGGTTTTGAATTCATAGATTCGATCAACCACAGACAGAAAATGTGTGAAAAAATTGTCTGTACAATTTTTGTATCATATTATTTCCTAAACAATACAGTATGACTATTTATATAGCATTGTTTTAGGTATTATAAGTTATTAGAGATAACTGAAAGTATACTGGAGGATATGTGTAGGTTATATGAAAATATTATGCCCTATTATAGTAGGGAGATATATATATATATATGTATGTATGTATATATATATATATATATTTTTTTTTTTTGGTGGTACTGGGGTTCCTGGAAGCCCTTCTACCTTCGGGCTACACTCCCAGACCTATTTTATATTTTTTATTTGGAAACAGGGTCTCTTAAGCCAGCGCAGCTGGCTTCGAACCTGTCTCCACCTCCCAAGCACGGGGATTACAAGCGTGCGCCATGATGCCCAGTGGGATATATATTTTATATATAACATATTTATATAGTTGAGCATCAGCAGATCTAGGTGTCTTCCTGGTTCCTGGAACAAACTCCCTTTCAGATATAAGAGACAACTTACACAAACACTGACCTCTCTAGGCCTGAGGATCTGGCACTCTTTAAAATCTTAGCATAAAATAATACTTCAAACTTATAAATAAGCCATTCTTACACAAAGATTCTTCTTTTTCTCTAGGAAAAAAAATGTTACATTTTGTCATCCCTCCCAATCCCTCTTGCCACCCCTACTCCCATCCCCCTACTTGGGAATCATAGATTAGATTAGTGTTGGAGAAACAGAAAATTCCTTTTATAGGCAACTTAGGCAACATTCGACGGTCCATACAGTAAGGGGAAGTCCGAAATGTCAGTATTAGGCAACAGTCAGAAATGTTCAAAAACTTTTCTGGAAATTGTTCTATTTCAGCCTCCTAAGCTGCCTGAGTAATTTCTTCACTCACCTTTCAAGCATTTGGCACATGATTATCTTTCAGGGCACAAGTTATGACCATTAAGCAAATTTATCCAAGCAAAAATGTGCAGCAAAAGTCTTTCAACATATTCCAAGGCTCGGTGTCTCTTTTTAAAGGCAGCCGTCTTCTCAGCAAAAATAGAATCCAGGGAGCTCCAGCAAAGCAGCCTGCTGACT